>NC_134321.1:16912946-17217832 GCF_964195595.1 Calonectris borealis
CAGAGTCCTCGCTGGGGGCCGAGCGCCACCTCGCCCATGCCCTTCGCAGCCGTAAGCTCAGCTGCTGGAGGCTGAACCTCGAACTCAGCCTTCGTCGACTGAGGATGAGCCGCGTCTGAGTCGCCAGGGAGGAGACCAGGGGGCTGGCGTCATTCTTTGCTTCTTGAAGGACTGCGGGGACAAAGCAGCAGAGGTGAGGTGACAGCCCTGTATCCCCTCCAGGCGGGGCACATCGCACCCCGTGATTCCCAGGGCCAGGAGGGGGCCAGGGGGCAGGTGGCTCGGCTGGAGGCTGCTGGTCAGGAATGCCCCCCTCCAGAAACACCCCGCTCCCCATAGACACGCTGGGAGCAGAGCCCCTCTCGCCAGGGCTGGGGGGAGCTCCCGGGGTCCTTCCTCCTCCCCGCTGCCCTCACTCACCCTTTCTGATATACGCCATCCTCTCGTGCTTATCCACCTGCCGTCCGATGAGCCCTGGGGGACACAGCGTGTTGGGGACCCTGCTGCCCATTGGGGACCCCACCACCCAGCCTGCCTGGCCGCACAGCTCCCCAGGGAGGGCTGACCCCGGGGTGCAGCATCGGGGAGGGGATGGATGAGCCTCCTGCCAGCCCCACCTGCGCAGGCAGGGGTGGGAGGGGGTGCAGGGGTGCCCCACAGGCCCTGCGCCGCGACACAGGGACCCTGGGAGAGGGAGGGACCCCAAGGCTCGTGGCTCACCGATGAGCCTGACAGCCTCCTGCCGCAGGGACTCCTGTGGGCTCTGCAGGTAGAGCTCGCTCTGGCGCAGGTAGTCCTTGGCCCTGCTCTTCTTCCTGGCCAGCTGCAGAGAGGAGAAGGGTGCAGGGTTGGCACAGAGCTGTCCCCAGGTCAGGCCGTCCCCTCGCCCAGGGCCACCCTCCTTCCCCCCAGCAAGACATTCCCAGCTCCCTGCCGTGTGGCATCGCGGTTCGGAGGGAGCAGAGGGCTCCCCAGGCACGCTGGGGTGCCATCCTGGTGGCAGGGTCCCCTTTGGGATCCCGGGGGCGAGGACAGCCTAGAGCACGGGCGTGGGGCAGGGCTTGCCCAGGCTGAATTCCAGGGGCGTTGGGGCTGTGCTTACCAGGCATTCGCTGATCCTCCATGCCTGTGCGGTCTCGGCCAGCTGTGCCAGCTGCCCCCACTGCAGGAACTGGCCAGCGCTGCAGAGGGCTTCCTGGGAGGCCTGGAGAGGAGCAGAGATGCCACCACCTCCGCCAGGGGCACAGGACCCTGTGCCCCCCTCTTGGCAGGGCTCAGAGCCTGTCCCTGCCCGTGCACCAGCTGGGGACTGCTGCTGCCACCAGGTTCAGCAACCCAGGGGGAGATAAGGGCAGCCACCCTCTCTGGCTGGAAGCCTGTTGGGGCTTCAATGTTTTGGCCTTGGTGGCCCCAGGCTGCTGCAGAGCCGTAGTCCCGTCTCTGGGGCTGCAGGGACCCATGCCAAGGGCTGTGCGGAGGGAGACCCGCCTCCCCATCCCTCTGGGCAGCAGGAGGAGAACGGCAGCAGTGGGCAGGGAGGCGGGCTCTGCCTGGTCCTGGGGACCCAGCAAGCTAGACCTCACGCTGACACACATTTGAAGGGTCCAGTGTCAGCATCGCCCTGCCCAAAGCACCAGTCAGGTTGGGAATCCCACCTTGGCCACTGTCTTGTCCTGGTCATACAGGTGAAAGACCAGCGGCAGCAGGCTGTCCCACACCACCTTCTTCATCTTCTTCTTTTCAGCGCCCACCACGAGCCCCATCGCTTTTTGGAAGAGACGGATGGAGAGCTCCCGCACCGTGTCCAACTCCTGGGGGAAGAGGGGAGCCCATGGTGAGCAAGGGGCTGACGTGGAGATGGACGTCCCCAAAACAGCCCTGCTCCAAAAGGGAGCGAGCTGTGGCATGCAGAAGGTCTGCCCAGGGGGGCAGGGGGCCAGAGAGGGAGACCCTGTGGAGGGCTGGGGGATGCTGCCAGGGCAGGGTGTGCATCGCTGGGGCTCAGCACCCCTGCCGCTGTCCCGCCAGCACCGCCCCCCCCCAGCAGGGAGGCCGAGCTGGGGTGAGTCCATGCAGGGGGTTTGGGATGCAGCACGGAGCCACCGAGGGCAGCGATGGGGTCTGGGGGCTTGCGGGGCAAAGCATCCCCCTGCAGAGCACGGGGGCTGCGGCGGGAGGCGCGAATGGAGGTGCCCGGCGAGAGGGGCCTGGGGCTCTCCCCCAGCCTTACGTCACTGAAGAGCGGCGGGAGCTTTTCAGCCAGCGCCAGGGCGGTGAGGCTGGGCATCTTCCCCTCCAGCAGCTGGAGCATGTTGCCGAGCACGGGCAGGGCCGCAGCGCTGGCGTCACTGTCAGCGCCCTGCAGCCGCTCCATGACGTACGGCAGCAGGACGAGGGTTTTTCTTGCCTGTGTGAGACATGCCACCTCCTTTTTGTAAAGCAGCGACCGATTGCAGGGGTGAAAACCCTCTCCGCCAACACCGGCCTCCCCACTGGCTTCTTGGCGGGCGGTGTGGGTGACGAGGGCAAGCTCCCGGCAGACAGGGCTCACCGGCATGGCCATGGGAAGAGCAGGGCGCGGAGCGGGAGGACAGACAGCGCTGGCTCCTTGCCAGCCCCGCGGCTGCCCCCTTCTCCACCAGACCCCTGGGCAGGCTGGTGGGCGACCGGGGCTGCCTGCAAAGCTGCCCGAGCTGCCAGCAGTCCCCGCCGCGGCCGCTGCGTTTCACCCCGGGGCTCAGCACCCCACGGCCAGGCTTGCAGACCCCACGCTCGGGCGCCAGCATCTCTGCGGGGACATGCTGGCAGCGGAAGCCCGTTCCCCTCGGCACTGCCGTCTGTCTCCTTGCACGGCACGGCCATGGGGCAGAGGGCTGAGGAGGCAGGAGAGCTGGCAGCAGCCAGCACAGCTCCCGATGCCCAGAAAAGCCCGAGCCGACGTGTTACCCACCGCCCGTCGCTCCACCCTGGGCTGCTGTCCCCCGGCTGCCCTCTACTCACCGTGTCGGGCCTCTCGGTGAGCCTGAGGATGGCCCGCAGCACCAGGCTGGGCATCCCCACGCACTGGCTCTGCAGGTACATGGGGAAGATTCCCAGGGCACAGTCCAGCTCCTCACTCAGGTTGGTGCAACCCAGCATCTGAAACAGGCAGCGGGAGCTGGTGAGATACGGTGCTGGCTCCAACCGTCAGCTCAGGGCAAGGATGCCGGGGCAAGACCAAGCCCAGATGGAGGCGGCAGGGATTGCGGAGAGCCCCCGTGCCCCACACCACACTGCGCTGGTTGCTTGCCTGCTCCTCCACGGTACCAACCGGAGGAGCCCCGGCTCCCCCCACAGCGGTGGGCACGGGAGAGCCGAGCGTTGGAGGGAGCTTGCAGCGGTGCCATCAGGCTCACCTCGATGAAGAAGACCATGGCGATCATCTCCCAGGTGGAGTCCTCCATCCTGAGGAGCTCTGCCAGCTGGCGGAAGATGGTGGAGCGCAGGGGCCTTGGCGTCTTCATCATCTCCCTGGCAGGGGGAAGGAGGCACCGTCAGGCCCGAGCCGGGCGGGCACATCTCTTCGGGGTTTGCACCGGTCTGGACGTCACCAGTCTGCAGCACTTTCTCCGAGCAGCGGGGGCCCCCCTGCCATCATCCCAAGGGAGGGGGTGGCACGGGGTGCCCCGTCCCCTGAGAAGGGGGTCTCACCTGGCCACGACGCGCACCCCCAGGAGGTGGGTCTGGGTGCTGAGCAGGGCGTCCCAGCCACCCTGCGCCTCAATGGCCAGTGCCTGGCTCTCAAAGCCCATGCTGCAGAGTAGCACCCTCATGGACTGTACCGCAGACCTGCGCAAGGAGAAATGCTCGGCTCCCACCGGGACCCCTGGCCTGGCTTGGGGTGGCTGGCAGGGATGAGAGGACAGGGATGGAGTACCTGATGGGAGTGAGCACGTCCTGTTGGTGCTCCTTCCAGAAGATGCACACCTCCTGCACCGTCAGCTCTGTGGTGAACGACACTTGGAAAAGCAGTGCCAGGAAAAGCTGGGGGAAAATCGCCTCCATCTGCTGCAGGCAGGCAGGCTGCAGGATGATCTCGCTTATGGTCTTGGCTGCCTGCAGAAGACATCCAGACACTGAGATGTCCCCACGCCCCTGGGGAGGTCAAGGCTTGGGGTGGGCAGGGAGGGAGAGCGGGGGCCCCGGACAGCTGAGAGCAGCCCCGGAGGTCGGCGAGGCCTCATCCAGCAACTCACAGCCAGGGAGAGGAGGCGCGGGTTGTCCTTGATGGAGGTGGAGGTCTTGCGCATCGACTGCTTCATCAGGAGGCTGAGCAGTTCCTGCAGCACCTTGTCTGCAGCCTCGGGCAGCATCGCCCTCCACATGGCCATGGCGACACTGCAGGGAGCCAGGGCTCAGTCAGCGGGGGCACCCCGGAGGATGGCCGGGCTGAAGTCCCTCGGGAGGGTCTTGGGGCCCCTCTCCCAGCGTGAGAGGAGCCCTAAAGGCTGGTGGGCCCCATACCGGTTGCATACTGGGGAGCACTGCAGCAGGCTGGCCACCACCTCGCTGGGGTATTTGCCCATCAGCACCAGCAGGGCCCTGTCCAGGCTGTTGAGGGCTACCACCGCCCTGATGGAGGGCAGTTTTCCGTAGATGGCCCACAGGATGTTCAGCACCTGGAGAGGAGACACGGGTGGGAGGGGTGATGTCAGCAGGGCGAGCGCGGCCGTTTGCCCAGCTCCCACTGGGAGCTGCTTCCGTTCCCGCTGCGGTATGTCGGCTTGAGATGGCGTCAGTGCCGGCCAGGCGCAGAGCCAGGGGAGGAACAGTCCCCGGTGGGCTGGAGCATCGGCCGCGCCACCCACGGGCTACTCACCTGCCCCGGCTGGAAGGCAGGGCCCTGCACAAGGATGTCCACCATGTGGGCAGCTATGCTGATGCTGTAGGAGCTTGGGGCTGTGAAGCTCTTGATGGCCACGAGGATGATGTCTACCTGGTCGGAGGGCTGGAGGTATTTCGTGAACATCTGCAGGATGAAGGAGAGGAGGGGAGACTTGTCACCTAGAGCGTCACCCAGAGTAGCTGCGCTGTGCAGTGAGAGTGGGACGCAGAGCCAGCAGAGTGGGACGATCATCATCGTCATCATCATCGTCATTATTATTAATTATTATTACTATTATTATTATTACTATTTCCCCCTCCTTTTCTGTTCCATTAAACTGTCTTTATCTCAACCCACAAGTTTATCTCACTTTTACCCTTCCGATTCTCTCCCCCATCCCACCGGGGGGGAGTGAGCGAGCGGCTGCGTGGTGCTTAGTTACTGGCTGGGCTTAAACCACGACAGCCCCCATCATCCCCATGGATCGGCTGTCCCTTCACTCACACGACCCCCCCGGCCAGGAGCTGAAGGCACTTCTTACCGAGAAGATTTTTCTGGCGCGTATGGTTTGCGAAAGCTGCCAGAGCTCCCTCCAGTGCCAGCGCTCCTGGAGCTGCAGCTGCGTTGTGTCACGCAGCCAGAGACACTTTCCTGGGGAGGAGCAAAACCAGGGTGCTCAGAGAGAGGGTGCAGAGCTGGAGGTGCAGCCTGAGAATGTCGGGCTGAAAAGTCGCTGGCAAAGAAAGAGGGCACCCAGACAGGTCCGGGGAGCAGATCCCCAGAGGGGGTCCAGGGCTATTGCAAGCGGGGCGAGGGGAAACGGCTTTTCAGACTGCAGGCAGGCAGGCAGGTTGGATCAGGCTTTCTCTCGCCAAGGAGAGTGGCCCCTGGCTGCCCATGCTTGGGGGGACCCAGCCCGACACGGCTGCTCTTACTTCTCTGCTGCAGCAGGAAGGTGTGCAGGTGATGCAGAGCTTCTGCAGCCTCCTGGTGGGTCCCCTGGTGCTTGCAGGTGCAGCAGAGGGTGAGGTGCCCCACCAGCCTCCCCAGCATCGCAAAGCGATGTGACTTGGAGCACCCATGTCTGAGGATCGTGGCTTGTGCAAAGCAGGGGCAGACCTGGGGGAAGAGAGGCAGCCCAGGCACGAGGTGAGCCCCAGCTGCTCCCAGAGCAGCCGGGCAGCAGCCCGGAGCAGGGCAGGGCTGCCAGAGCCAGGTTCCTTCCTGTGCCCGGGGCAGCCCTGCCCTGCCCTGCCCTGCCCTGGGAGAGAGCACGGACCGGACAGGGGCAGGGCAAAGACCCCCGCTCCCGACCTCCTGCTGCCTGGGTGCCCCCCAGCTTCCCCAGGAGGTGCCGGGGCTCAGGGGCAAGGGATGGGGGACTGGGGCTGCCCAGACCGGAGCTCGGT
This sequence comes from Calonectris borealis, assembly GCF_964195595.1. Taxonomy (NCBI): domain Eukaryota; kingdom Metazoa; phylum Chordata; class Aves; order Procellariiformes; family Procellariidae; genus Calonectris; species Calonectris borealis. The sequence goes on from NC_134321.1 coordinate 16,919,220, forward strand.
ACCTGCAGCTTGGGGTAGGTGGTGATGAAGTTGGCCAGCCTGGTAATCCGTGCCACGGCCCTCTCCTCCACCTCTGCCAGCTGGGAAGTGGTGAACGGCAGCAGGAGCTGGGAGGAGAAAAGCTGCTGATGTGCCAGGGCGCTGGCATGGCACAGCACGGCACGGCCAGGCTTGCTCCGGGGCAGTGCCTGGGATGGAGCACGTGTCCTTCTTGCCCCTCGCAGCAACCTGTTGCGGCCAGGCAGGTGGCCACATCCCGCTCCCGCTGCTGCCTCCGCTGCCTCCCACTTGCTCCCTGTCAAAAAAAGTCCCTTCGCCCCCCACCCAAGGACCCCAAGGCTTTGGGGTAACCACCTCCCTGGGGATCTGCGGTGGGGGCTCTGGGCTATGGCCCGTGGTGAAGCTGGAGGGGGAGAGCCCCAGGGCTGGGCTCCCCTTGCCAGACAGGCAGGTCCATCGGGGAGGGAGTGTTGGGCAGGACGGGCAGTGGGCAAGGCTGCAGGGGTGGGGGGGGCTCGGGCAGGAGGAGAAGAGGCTCTGGCAGCAGCCAGGAGGCAGGGGGCTGGTGGGGGGGGCACGGCGGGGAAGGAGGGACGTTCCCTGCCCCCCTCCTTGCACCAGGCGTTGCGGGGGGCACTGCTCAAGCCAGGGGTCACTGCCCGTGGGGACCCTGTGCCCAGGCCAGACCTCCAAGATGTTCTGCAGCTCCACGATGCCGAGGGTGCCGGCGTTGTGTACCAGCGCCTGCAGCATGCTGTCCATCGTGTCCAGGGTCTGCGAAGGGGACAGAGTCTTGGGGGCAGCCCTGGAAGCCTCGGAGGGGGGTGCCGTGGCCCTACGGTGCCCAGGAAGGGGCCTCAGGCTGGGGGAGCTCCCTGTGGTTCACCCCGTGGCATACCTTGGAGTAGAGGAAAGCCTCGGGGCCCTGGGTGTCCTCCTGCAGAGGCAGGTGGAAGATGCTGCAGAAGCAGGTGTGGAGCAGCCCGCTCTTCTTCTCCGGCAGAAGCAGTCTCTCTCGGCTGTGGGGACAGAGAGGTGCTCTTTGGACTCAGCAAGGAGGAGGCAGACCTCAGGGTTGGAGACCCGGGCTGCTCCCCACGCTGCAGGGGACATCTCAGCCCCCCACGACACTGACTCTCGCCTTTGGGAGGAAAACCCCATGGCACCCCCTGCCCTGCTCTCTGCCTCCCTCTTGCACCCAGGACTGGGGAAGCCCCCCGCCTGGGAGCGGTGCCGTCGGGGCCGCCCAGCACCGGGAAGGCCAAGCTGGGGACTGGGGCAGGTACCTCATGGCGGTGATGGCCAGCATGGCTTGCTGCCGCACCATGGTGCCCAGGTGGTCAGGGGGCTCCTCTTGCAGTAGCACCTGTGGAGCAGAGCAGGGTGGCACAGATCGGGACGGGGCAGTCTCCCTTGCCCAGCAAGAGCCTGCAGGGCTGGCAGAGCCCAGGTGCCCCCAGCCCGGCACCCCCTCCCCACCCAGCACCCAGTGGTCCCAAGCCCCGTGCAGGAAGGGCTGTGCCCATCCCAGAGCCACAGGCTGGCCAAGAGACCTGCAAACGTTGTTGGGTCCAAGCCCTGGCTCCAGCCGGGCCACCCAGGAGCCTTTGGAGCATCTCCAAGGATGGAGACCCGGCGCAGCGCTCATGTGCCCCCCCGGCCCGGCCGAGCCCTCTCCTGCCCCCAGGGCTGTGCCCCTGCCCGCTGACCCTGCCTCAGCCTGGCTGGCCGTCCCCTCACCTCGATGGTCTCCAGCACCTCCAGCTGGTAGAAGCAAAGGATGTCCCGCTCGATGGAGCCCACGCTGGTGGTGCAGATGGTGCAGACGGAGGCCAGAAACCTCAGCTTCTGGGCCTCTTGCTGCCAGCCGGGGGGGCACAGATGGACAGACAGCGTCAGGGGGGAGAGACAGCCGCGGGGGGGGCTCAGCACAGCCCCCGGCACCTTGTGGGCACGGGACGGGGGCAGGAAGACCGGCCAGGAGACATGGGCGCAGCCTCATAGAAGTGACCACAGATACCTTTGGTCTGCTCCTGAGGGAGGCCTGGATGATGTCCAGGGGATTCTCTTTCTCCCTGGGCAGAGCCAAGGCGGAGCAGCACGGATCTGGCCAAGAGAGAGCAGGCAGGGCTGGGGGGCAGGCAGGGGGCAAAACCCGAGCCCTCTGCCCAGCTCCCGGGGATGTCACCAGCCCTGCCTCACGGCTGGGACACCGGTGTCACCTGTGCGCCCCGGGGGCGAGGGCACGATGCTCAGGGGCAGCACGAGGAGGGGGCCCCGGGCGTGCCTGGGTGAGGGATGCGCTGGCACCGGGGGACGGGGAGGGTCCCTGTCCCGGGATGCTGTGACAGGGCTGGCTCCCTGGCCGCTGCGCCGTGGGAGGCCCGATGCCAGCCTGGCTGGGGGATGCGAGCCTGGGACAGGGCAGGGCAGGGTGGGCAGGGTGGGCAGCCCCCTGCCCGCAGCACCCGCACACTCACCCGCCTGCAGTGGCTGGACCTCGCATATCTCGTCAGGCTTCGGCTTGGAGCTGGCAGCCAGGGCAGCTCCGTCCTCCTCCTCCCAAGCCCGCCTGGGGTGGCTGGGGGGTCTCCCCGCCATCGTGCAGGAGGGAGGGAGGGAGGGAGGAAAGGGGTGAGGGCGACCCTGCACTCCCCGGGTTTGTCCTGCCAGGAACGGTGGGGCAGAGGGGGCCTCCTTGTTCCCACCCTGTCCCAACACCATCCTCCCAGACACTGTGGGGCCAGGGTCAGGTGACACATGATGTCATAGAATCATAGAATCATAGAATCATAAAGGTTGCAAAAGACCTCTAAGACCATCGAGTCCAACCGTCAACCCAACACACCATGCCCACTACACCATGTCCCTAAGCGCCTCATCTCCACGTCTTTTAAATACTTCCAGGGATGGTGACTCAACCCCTTCCCTGGGCAGCCTGTTCCAAGGCCTGACCACTCTTTCAGTAAAGAAATTTTTCCTAATGTCCAATCTAAACCTCCCTTGGCGCAACTTGAGGCCATTTCCTCTCGTCCTATCGCTTGTTACTTGGGAGAAGAGACCAACCCCCACCTCGCTACAACCTCCTTTCAGGTAGTTGTAGAGCGCGATGAGGTCTCCCCTCAGCCTCCTCTTCTCCAGGCTAAACAACCCCAGTTCCCTCAGCCGCTCCTCATCAGACTTGTGCTCCAGGCCCTTCACCAGCTTCGTTGCCCTCTCTGGACACGCTCCAGCACCTCCATGTCCTTCTTGTAGTGAGGGGGCCCAAAACTGAACACAGGATTCGAGGTGCGGCCTCACCAGTGCCGAGTACGGGGGCACGATCACCTCCCTGCTCCTGCTGGCCACACTAGTTCTGATACAGGCCAGGATGCCGTTGGCCGCCTTGGCCACCTGGGCACACTGCCGGCTCATGTTCAGCCGGCTGTCGACCAGCACCCCAGGTCCTTTTCCTCCGGGCAGCTTTCCAGCCACTCTTCCCCAAGCCTGTAGCGTTGCATGCGGTTGTTGTGGCCGAAGTGCAGGACCCGGCACTTGGCCTTGTTGAACCTCATGGAGTTGGCCTTGGCCCATCGATCCAGCCTGTCCAGGTCCCTCTGCAGAGCCTTCCTACCCTCCAGCAGATCAACACTCCCGCCCAGCTTGGTGCCATCTGCAAACTTACTGAGGGAGCACTTGATCCCCTCGTCCAGATCGTTGATAAAGATATTGAACAGGACCGGCCCCAAAACTGAGCCCTGGGGAACACCGCTCGTGACCGGCCGCCAACTGGATTTCACTCCGTTCACCACAACTCTCTGGGCCCGGCCGTCCAGCCAGTTTTTTACCCAGCGAAGAGTGCACCTGTCTGAGCCGTGAGCCGCCAGCCTCTCTAGGAGAATGCCACGTGAGACCGTGTCAAAGGCTTTACTGAAGTCCAGGTAGACCACATCCACAGCCTCTCCCTCATCCACGAGGCGGGTCACCTGGTCATGGAAGATCAGGTTGGTCAAGCAGGTGCTGGCTGGGCCTGATCCCCTGGTTGTCCCGGACATGGCTCGTGAGCACCCTCAAAACCAACCGCTCCATGATCTTCCCCGGCACCGAGGTCAGGCTGACTGGCCTGTCGTTCCCCGGATCCTCCTTCCGGCCCTTCTTGTAGATGGGCGTCACATTGGCGAGCCTCCAGTCGTCCGGGACCTCCCCAGTTAATCAGGACTGCTGGTAAATGATGGAGAGTGGCTCGGCAAGCTCCTCCGCCAGCTCCCTCAGCACCCTCGGGTGGATCCCATCCGGCCCCAGAGACTTGTGAGCGTCCAGCTGGCGTGGCAGGTCGTTAACGGCTTCCTCTTGGATTATGGGGGGTTTATCCTGCTCGCCGTCCCTGTCTTCCAGCTCAGGGGGCTGAGTGGCCTGAGAATAACTGCTCTGACTATTAAAGACTGAGGCAAAGAAGGCGTTGAGTACCTCAGCCTTATCCTCGTCCTTGGTGGCAACGTTCCCCCCCGCATCCAATAGAGGATGGAGATTCTCCTTGGCTCTCCTTTTGTCATTAATATACTTGTAAAAACATTCTTTGTTGGCTCTCACGACAGTGGCCAGGTTGAGTTCCAGCCGGGCTTTTGCCTTTCTAATTTCCACTCTGCACGACCTAACGAGATCCCTGTACTCTTCTTGAGTTGCCTGCCCCTTCTTCCAAAGCTGGTAAACTCTCCTTTTTTCCCTGAGTCCCAGCCAGAGCTCCCCGTTCAGCCAGGCCGGTCGTCTTCCCCGCCCGTTCTTCTTGCGCCACATGGGGACAGCCCGCTCCTGCGCCTTTAAGACTTCCTTCTTGAAGAACGTCCACCTCCCTGGACCCCTTTGCCCTTCAGGACTGCCTCCCAAGGGACCCTCTCAACCAGTGCCTTGAGCAGGCCAAAGTCCGCCCCCCCTGACTTCACCAAGTATTGAGAATTCTACCATTTCATGGTCGCTAAGCCCAAGCCGGCCTCCGACCACCACACCTCCCACCAGTCCTTCTCTGCTTGTGAACAGCAGGTCAAGCGAGGCACCTCCCCTGGGAGGCTCGCTTACCGGCTGTGCCAGGAAGGTATCTTCCACACGCTCCAGGAACCTCCTCTACTGTTTCCTCTCTGCCGTGTGGTATTTCCAGCAGACGTCCGGAAAGTTGAAGTCCCCACGAGAAAAAGGGCTAGCGACTGGGAGACTTCTGCCAGCCTCTGGTAGAATATTTCGTCTGCCTCCTCGTCCTGGCTAGGTGGTCTATAACAGACTCCCGGCAGGATATCTGCCTGTTGGCCTTCCCCCTCATCCTCACCCACAAGCACTCCACCTCATCATCGCTACCATTGAGCTCCAGACAGTCGAAGCACTCCCTGACGCACAGGGCTACCCCACCGCCTCTCCTTCCTCGCCTGTCCCGTCTGAAGAGCTTATAGCCGTCCATTGCAGCACTCCAGTCGTGAGACTCATCCCACCGTGTTTCCGTGATGGCAGCTAAGTCACAGCTACCCCGCTGCACAATGGCTTCCAGCTCCTCCTGTTTGCCGCCCATGCTGCCTGCATTGGTGTAGATGCGCTTGAGCTGGGCTGCCGAGTTCTCCCCCGACATTGGCGTGCGGTCCCTAGGCTCTTCTCTGGTGAGCCTGGTTTTATCCCCTTCCCCCTTCGAACCTAGTTTAAAGCCCTCTCCAAGAGCCCCGCTGGCCCACAGGCGAGAACCCTTTCCCCCGGGAGACAGCTGAACTCCCCTGTCCCCGGCAGGCCCGGTGCCGTGTGAACCTCCCCAGGCTCAAAGCAGCCAAAATCTCGCCGATGGCCCCAGCCCCTGAGCCACGCGTGGATGCGGTGAGTTTTCCTGCTCCCTTCAGCGTTCCGCCCGCCACTGACGGGATGGAGGCAAACACCAGCTGCGCTCCCGATCCCCCCACCAGCCGCAGCCCCCCGCCCCTCTTCCACACCAGGCCCGGGACAAGGCCCGCGGGCCTCCCCTCGCTCCGAGGCCGCTGGGCACAGCGGGACGCCGGACGCCCTCCCGCGCGCTCAGCCGCACAGACCCGCGACCGTTGGGCTCGGCTGGGTCCCCGCGTGCCAGGGCGCAGGGGCGCGCCCCGCCCGCCCGCGGCTGGCGCCAGCGAGGGGGGGCTCCCCCCCGCTCCCCTCCCCGGGGCCCGCACGAGGGGGAGCGGGGGCCCGGCCCCCGGTGCTGGGGGGCGGCGGTGCCCCGCGGGCGGTGGGGCCGGCAACGAGGCGGTGCGGGCACAGACGGGTCGCTGTGTGGGGACGGGCGGGAGCGGGGCGAGAGCCCCGCGGGCAGCGGCGGCAGCGGCGCCGGCCGCGGCGGCAGGACCCGCCCGGCGCTCCGCCACGCTCGGCCCGCCCGCCGCAACGCGCATGCGCGCGTGTGGAGGGGAACGGGGAGGCGGCCTCCGGCCGCCAGGGGGCGCAGTGCGGGCGCCGAGATGTGGCGGCGGCGGAAGTGAGTGCTCGAGGGCGGAAGTGGCGGCGGCGGCGGGCCCGGCAGGTCGGTACGGGCGGTGCGGGGCCGGGGGAGCGGGGGGAGAGGGAAGAGGAAGAGGGGAGGGGAGAGGGGTCCGGTGATGGTCAGTGGTGGGGTCAGTGATGGGTCAGTGGTGGGGTCAGTGGTGGGGTCAGTGATGGGATCAATGATGGGGTCAGTGATGGGTCAGTGATGGGGTGGGGGCCGTGTGTTTGGAGGTGCAGCGTTGGGGCGGGGGCAGTGATCAGCTGGGTGATGCCGTTTGGGTTTGTGCACCATGTGTGAGTGCGGTCTGGTTTGCAGTGATGTGGGGGTGCAGGCAGGGTGGGGTGCCCTGTGCGGGGGTGCAGTCTGGTTTGGGTGCCGTGCGTGGGTGCAGCGCAGCGTGGGTGTTTGTGCGGCAGCTGGGCAGGGTCGGGTGGGGTGCCCTGTGAGGGGGTGCAGCGCAGGGTGGGTGCCCTGGGCATGGGTGCTCTCTGGTTTGGGTGTCGTGGGCAGAGCTGCCCTTCCTGCTGGGGACGTGGGGGGGACGGTGCTGCTGGAGCCAGAGCATCGGTGGCTTTGTAGCTCCCGGGCTCGGCCGTGTCAGCCCGAGGCAGCGAAGGCTCCTCAGACAGCGGGAGGCAGAAAAAGTGATTTATCCCGGTGCGGCCCCGGAGAGGGGAGCGAAGGCTTCAGTTGCAGCTTCAACTTCGTCTTCGGCTCTGGCTTGGGCTTCTTCCCTCTGTTCCGCAGCCCAGCCCAGCTGGTGCTCTGTGGCAAAGACGAAGCGTGTGGGCAGGGGTTGCCCTGGGCCACTGGAAAGAGCAGCGGTCCTGCTGCTCTCTGGAGGATGCCGGCTCCTCTGGGGCTGAGGTCTCTTCTTTCCTCTTAGACTTCGGGAAGAGGAGATACCCCAGCCTGCAGAGCGTCCTCGGGCTAGGGCTGCTGCTTGGTCTCTGCCCGAGCAGAGTCCTCGCTGGGGGCCGAGCGCCACCTCGCCCATGCCCTTCGCAGCCGTAAGCTCAGCTGCTGGAGGCTGAACCTCGAACTCAGCCTTCGTCGACTGAGGATGAGCCGCGTCTGAGTCGCCAGGGAGGAGACCAGGGGGCTGGTGTCATTCTTTGCTTCTTGAAGGACTGCGGGGACAAAGCAGCAGATGTGAGGTGACAGCCCTGTATCCCCTCCAGGCGGGGCACATCGCGCCCCGTGATTCCCAGGGCCAGGAGGGGGCCAGGGGGCAGGTGGCTCGGCTGGAGGCTGCTGGTCAGGAATGCCCCCCTCCAGAAACACCCCGCTCCCCATAGACACGCTGGGAGCAGAGCCCCTCTCGCCCGGGCTGGGGGGAGCTCCCGGGGTCCTTCCTCCTCCCCGCTGCCCTCACTCACCCTTTCTGATATACTCCATCCTCTCGTGCTTATCCACCTGCCGTCCGATGAGCCCTGGGGGACACAGCGTGTTGGGGACCCTGCTGCCCATTGGGGACCCCACCACCCAGCCTGCCTGGCCGCACAGCTCCCCAGGGAGGGCTGACCCCGGGGTGCAGCATCGGGGAGGGGATGGATGAGCCTCCTGCCAGCCCCACCTGCGCAGGCAGGGGTGGGAGGGGGTGCAGGGGTGCCCCACAGGCCCTGCGCCGCGACACAGGGACCCTGGGAGAGGGAGGGACCCCAAGGCTCGTGGCTCACCGATGAGCCTGACAGCCTCCTGCCACAGGGACTCCTGTGGGCTCTGCAGGTAGAGCTCGCTCTGGCGCAGGTAGTCCTCGGCCCTGCTCTTCTTCCTGGCCAGCTGCAGAGAGGAGAAGGGTGCAGGGTTGGCACAGAGCTGTCCCCAGGTCAGGCCGTCCCCTTGCCCAGGGCCACCCTCCTTCCCCCCAGCAAGACATTCCCAGCTCCCTGCCGTGTGGCATCGCGGTTCGGAGGGAGCAGAGGGCTCCCCAGGCACGCTGGGGTGCCATCCTGGTGGCAGGGTCCCCTTTGGGATCCCGGGGGCGAGGACAGCCTAGAGCACGGGCGTGGGGCAGGGCTTGCCCAGGCTGAATTCCAGGGGCGTTGGGACTGTGCTTACCAGGCATTCGCTGATCCTCCATGCCTGTGCGGTCTCGGCCAGCTGTGCCAGCTGCCCCCACTGCAGGAACTGGCCAGCGCTGCAGAGGGCTTCCTGGGAGGCCTGGAGAGGAGCAGAGATGCCACCACCTCCGCCAGGGGCACAGGACCCTGTGCCCCCCTCTTGGCAGGGCTCAGAGCCTGTCCCTGCCCGTGCACCAGCTGGGGACTGCTGCTGCCACCAGGTTCAGCAACCCAGGGGGAGATAAGGGCAGCCACCCTCTCTGGCTGGAAGCCTGTTGGGGCTTCAGTGTTTTGGCCTTGGTGGCCCCAGGCTGCTGCAGAGCCGTAGTCCCGTCTCTGGGGCTGCAGGGACCCATGCCAAGGGCTGTGCGGAGGGAGACCCGCCTCCCCATCCCTCTGGGCAGCAGGAGGAGAACGGGAGCAGTGGGCAGGGAGGTGGGCTCTGCCTGGTCCTGGGGACCCAGCAAGCTAGACCTCACGCTGACACACATTTGAAGGGTCCAGTGTCAGCATCGCCCTGCCCAAAGCACCAGTCAGGTTGGGAATCCCACCTTGGCCACTGTCTTGTCCTGGTCATACAGGTGAAAGACCAGCGGCAGCAGGCTGTCCCACACCACCTTCTTCATCTTCTTCTTTTCAGCGCCCACCACGAGCCCCATCGCTTTTTGGAAGAGACGGATGGAGAGCTCCCGCACCGTGTCCAACTCCTGGGGGAAGAGGGGAGCCCATGGTGAGCAAGGGGCTGACGTGGAGATGGACGTCCCCAAAACAGCCACAGGCAGCCCTGCTCCAAAAGGGAGCGAGCTGTGGCATGCAGAAGGTCTGCCCAGGGGGGCAGGGGGCCAGAGAGGGAGACCCTGTGGAGGGCTGGGGGATGCTGCCAGGGCAGGGTGTGCATCGCTGGGGCTCAGCACCCCTGCCGCTGTCCCGCCAGCACCGCCCCCCCCCAGCAGGGAGGCCGAGCTGGGGTGAGTCCATGCAGGGGGTTTGGGATGCAGCACGGAGCCACCGAGGGCAGCGATGGGGTCTGGGGGCTTGCGGGGCAAAGCATCCCCCTGCAGAGCACGGGGGCTGCGGCGGGAGGCGCGAATGGAGGTGCCCGGCGAGAGGGGCCTGGGGCTCTCCCCCAGCCTTACGTCACTGAAGAGCGGCGGGAGCTTTTCAGCCAGCGCCAGGGCGGTGAGGCTGGGCATCTTCCCCTCCAGCAGCTGGAGCATGTTGCCGAGCACGGGCAGGGCCGCAGCGCTGGCGTCACTGTCAGCGCCCTGCAGCCGCTCCATGACGTACGGCAGCAGGACGAGGGTTTTTCTTGCCTGTGTGAGACATGCCACCTCCTTTTTGTAAAGCAGCGACCGATCGCAGGGGTGAAAACCCCCTCCGCCAACACCGGCCTCCCCACTGGCTTCTTGGCGGGCGGTGTGGGTGACGAGGGCAAGCTCCCGGCAGACAGGGCTCACCGGCATGGCCATGGGAAGAGCAGGGCGCAGAGCGGGAGGACAGACAGCGCTGGCTCCTTGCCAGCCCCGCGGCTGCCCCCTTCTCCACCAGACCCCTGGGCAGGCTGGTGGGCGACCAGGGCTGCCTGCAAAGCTGCCCGAGCTGCCAGCAGTCCCCGCCGCGGCCGCTGCGTTTCACCCCGGGGCTCAGCACCCCACGGCCAGGCTTGCAGACCCCACGCTCGGGCGCCAGCATCTCTGCGGGGACGTGCTGGCAGCGGAAGCCCGTTCCCCTCGGCACTGCCGTCTGTCTCCTTGCACGGCACGGCCATGGGGCAGAGGGCTGAGGAGGCAGGAGAGCTGGCAGCAGCCAGCACAGCTCCCGATGCCCAGAAAAGCCCGAGCCGACGTGTTACCCACCGCCCGTCGCTCCACCCTGGGCTGCTGTCCCCCGGCTGCCCTCTACTCACCGTGTCGGGCCTCTCGGTGAGCCTGAGGATGGCCCGCAGCACCAGGCTGGGCATCCCCACGCACTGGCTCTGCAGGTACATGGGGAAGATTCCCAGGGCACAGTCCAGCTCCTCACTCAGGTTGGTGCAACCCAGCATCTGAAACAGGCAGCGGGAGCTGGTGAGATACGGTGCTGGCTCCAACCGTCAGCTCAGGGCAAGGATGCCGGGGCAAGACCAAGCCCAGATGGAGGCGGCAGGGATTGCGGAGAGCCCCCGTGCCCCACACCACACTGCGCTGGTTGCTTGCCTGCTCCTCCACGGTACCAACCGGAGGAGCCCCGGCTCCCCCCACAGCGGTGGGCATGGGAGAGCCGAGCGTTGGAGGGAACTTGCAGCGGTGCCATCAGGCTCACCTCGATGAAGAAGACCATGGCGATCATCTCCCAGGTGGAGTCCTCCATCCTGAGGAGCTCTGCCAGCTGGCGGAAGATGGTGGAGCGCAGGGGCCTTGGCGTCTTCATCATCTCCCTGGCAGGGGGAAGGAGGCACCGTCAGGCCCGAGCCAGGCGGGCACATCTCTTCGGGGTTTGCACCAGTCTGGACGTCACCAGTCTGCAGCACTTTCTCCGAGCAGCGGGGGCCCCCCTGCCATCATCCCAAGGGAGGGGGTGGCACGGGGTGCCCCGTCCCCTGAGAAGGGGGTCTCACCTGGCCACGACGCGCACCCCCAGGAGGTGGGTCTGGGTGCTGAGCAGGGCGTCCCAGCCACCCTGCGCCTCAATGGCCAGTGCCTGCCTCTCAAAGCCCGTGCTGCAGAGTAGCACCCTCATGGACTGTACCGCAGACCTGCGCAAGGAGAAATGCTCGGCTCCCACCGGGACCCCTGGCCTGGCTTGGGGTGGCTGGCAGGGATGAGAGGACAGGGATGGAGTACCTGATGGGAGTGAGCACGTCCTGTTGGCGCTCCTTCCAGAAGATGCACACCTCCTGCACCGTCAGCTCTGTGGTGAATGACACTTGGAAAAGCAGTGCCAGGAAAAGCTGGGGAAAAATCGCCTCCATCTGCTGCAGGCAGGCAGGCTGCAGGATGATCTCGCTTATGGTCTTGGCTGCCTGCAGAAGACATCCAGACACTGAGATGTCCCCACGCCCCTGGGGAGGTCAAGGCTTGGGGTGGGCAGGGAGGGAGAGCGGGGGCCCCGGACAGCTGAGAGCAGCCCCGGAGGTCGGCGAGGCCTCATCCAGCAACTCACAGCCAGGGAGAGGAGGCGCGGGTTGTCCTTGATGGAGGTGGAGGTCTTGCGCATCGACTGCTTCATCAGGAGGCTGAGCAGTTCCTGCAGCACCTTGTCTGCAGCCTCGGGCAGCATCGCCCTCCACATGGCCATGGCGACACTGCAGGGAGCCAGGGCTCAGTCAGCGGGGGCACCCCGGAGGATGGCCGGGCTGAAGTCCCTCGGGAGGGTCTTGGGGCCCCTCTCCCAGCGTGAGAGGAGCCCTAAAGGCTGGTGGGCCCCATACCGGTTGCATACTGGGGAGCACTGCAGCAGGCTGGCCACCACCTCGCTGGGGTATTTGCCCATCAGCACCAGCAGGGCCCTGTCCAGGCTGTTGAGGGCTACCACCGCCCTGATGGAGGGCAGTTTTCCGTAGATGGCCCACAGGATGTTCAGCACCTGGAGAGGAGACACGGGTGGGAGGGGTGATGTCAGCAGGGCGAGCGCGGCCGTTTGCCCAGCTCCCACTGGGAGCTGCTTCCGTTCCCGCTGCGGTATGTCGGCTTGAGATGGCGTCAGTGCCGGCCAGGCGCAGAGCCAGGGGAGGAACAGTCCCCGGTGGGCTGGAGCATCGGCCGCGCCACCCACGGGCTACTCACCTGCCCCGGCTGGAAGGCAGGGCCCTGCACAAGGATGTCCACCATGTGGGCAGCTATGCTGATGCTGTAGGAGCTTGGGGCTGTGAAGCTCTTGATGGCCACGAGGATGATGTCTACCTGGTCGGAGGGCTGGAGGTATTTCGTGAACATCTGCAGGATGAAGGAGAGGAGGGGAGACTTGTCACCTAGAGCGTCACCCAGAGTAGCTGCGCTGTGCAGTGAGAGTGGGACGCAGAGCCAGCAGAGTGGGACGATCATCATCGTCATCATCATCGTCATTATTATTAATTATTATTACTATTATTATTATTACTATTTCCCCCTCCTTTTCTGTTCCATTAAACTGTCTTTATCTCAACCCACAAGTTTATCTCACTTTTACCCTTCCGATTCTCTCCCCCATCCCACCGGGGGGGAGTGAGCGAGCGGCTGCGTGGTGCTTAGTTACTGGCTGGGCTTAAACCACGACAGCCCACATCATCCCCATGGATCGGCTGTCCCTTCACTCACACGACCCCCCCGGCCAGGAGCTGAAGGCACTTCTTACCGAGAAGATTTTTCTGGCGCGTATGGTTTGCGAAAGCTGCCAGAGCTCCCTCCAGTGCCAGCGCTCCTGGAGCTGCAGCTGCATTGTGTCACGCAGCCAGAGACACTTTCCTGGGGAGGAGCAAAACCAGGGTGCTCAGAGAGAGGGTGCAGAGCTGGAGGTGCAGCCTGAGAATGTCGGGCTGAAAAGTCGCTGGCAAAGAAAGAGGGCACCCAGACAGGTCCGGGGAGCAGATCCCCAGAGGGGGTCCAGGGCTATTGCAAGCGGGGCGAGGGGAAACGGCTTTTCAGACTGCAGGCAGGCAGGCAGGTTGGATCAGGCTTTCTCTCGCCAAGGAGAGTGGCCCCTGGCTGCCCATGCTTGGGGGGACCCAGCCCGACACGGCTGCTCTTACTTCTCTGCTGCAGCAGGAAGGTGTGCAGGTGATGCAGAGCTTCTGCAGCCTCCTGGTGGGTCCCCTGGTGCTTGCAGGTGCAGCAGAGGGTGAGGTGCCCCACCAGCCTCCCCAGCATCGCAAAGCGATGTGACTTGGAGCACCCATGTCTGAGGATCGTGGCTTGTGCAAAGCAGGGGCAGACCTGGGGGAAGAGAGGCAGCCCAGGCACGAGGTGAGCCCCAGCTGCTCCCAGAGCAGCCGGGCAGCAGCCCGGAGCAGGGCAGGGCTGCCAGAGCCAGGTTCCTTCCTGTGCCCGGGGCAGCCCTGCCCTGCCCTGCCCTGCCCTGCCCTGGGAGAGAGCACGGACCGGACAGGGGCAGGGCAAAGACCCCTGCTCCCGACCTCCTGCTGCCTGGGTGCCCCCCAGCTTCCCCAGGAGGTGCCGGGGCTCAGGGGCAAGGGATGGGGGACTGGGGCTGCCCAGACCGGAGCTCGGTACCTGCAGCTTGGGGTAGGTGGTGATGAAGTTGGCCAGCCTGGTAATCCGTGCCACGGCCCTCTCCTCCACCTCTGCCAGCTGGGAAGTGGTGAACGGCAGCAGGAGCTGGGAGGAGAAAAGCTGCTGATGTGCCAGGGCGCTGGCATGGCACAGCACGGCACGGCCAGGCTTGCTCCGGGGCAGTGCCTGGGATGGAGCACGTGTCCTTCTTGCCCCTCGCAGCAACCTGTTGCGGCCAGGCAGGTGGCCACATCCCGCTCCCGCTGCTGCCTCCGCTGCCTCCCACTTGCTCCCCGTCAAAAAAAGTCCCTTCGCCCCCCACCCAAGGACCCCAAGGCTTTGGGGTAACCACCTCCCTGGGGATCTGCGGTGGGGGCTCTGGGATATGGCCCGTGGTGAAGCTGGAGGGGGAGAGCCCCAGGGCTGGGCTCCCCTTGCCAGACAGGCAGGTCCATCGGGGAGGGAGTGTTGGGCAGGACGGGCAGTGGGCAAGGCTGCAGGGGTGGGGGGGGCTCGGGCAGGAGGAGAAGAGGCTCTGGCAGCAGCCAGGAGGCAGGGGGCTGGTGGGGGGGGCACGGCGGGGAAGGAGGGACGTTCCCTGCCCCCCTCCTTGCACCAGGCGCTGCGGGGGGCACTGCTCAAGCCAGGGGTCACTGCCCGTGGGGACCCTGTGCCCAGGCCAGACCTCCAAGATGTTCTGCAGCTCCACGATGCCGAGGGTGCCGGCATTGTGTACCAGCGCCTGCAGCATGCTGTCCATCATGTCCAGGGTCTGCAAAGGGGACAGAGTCTTGGGGGCAGCCCTGGAAGCCTCGGAGGGGGGTGCCGTGGCCCTACGGTGCCCAGGAAGGGGCCTCAGGCTGGGGGAGCTCCCTGTGGTTCACCCCGTGGCATACCTTGGAGTAGAGGAAAGCCTCGGGGCCCTGGGTGTCCTCCTGCAGAGGCAGGTGGAAGATGCTGCAGAAGCAGGTGTGGAGCAGCCCGCTCTTCTTCTCCGGCAGAAGCAGTCTCTCTCGGCTGTGGGGACAGAGAGGTGCTCTTTGGACTCAGCAAGGAGGAGGCAGACCTCAGGGTTGGAGACCCGGGCTGCTCCCCACGCCGCAGGGGACATCTCAGCCCCCCACGACACTGACTCTCGCCTTTGGGAGGAAAACCCCATGGCACCCCCTGCCCTGCTCTCTGCCTCCCTCTTGCACCCAGGACTGGGGAAGCCCCCCGCCTGGGAGCGGTGCCGTCGGGGCCGCCCAGCACCGGGAAGGCCAAGCTGGGGACTGGGGCAGGTACCTCATGGCGGTGATGGCCAGCATGGCTTGCTGCCGCACCATGGTGCCCAGGTGGTCAGGGGGCTCCTCTTGCAGTAGCACCTGTGGAGCACAGCAGGGTGGCACAGATCGGGACGGGGCAGTCTCCCTTGCCCAGCAAGAGCCTGCAGGGCTGGCAGAGCCCAGGTGCCCCCAGCCCGGCACCCCCTCCCCACCCAGCACCCAGTGGTCCCAAGCCCCGTGCAGGAAGGGCTGTGCCCATCCCAGAGCCACAGGCTGGCCAAGAGACCTGCAAACGTTGTTGGGTCCAAGCCCTGGCTCCAGCCGGGCCACCCAGGGGCCTTTGGAGCATCTCCAAGGATGGAGACCTGGCGCAGCGCTCATGTGCCCCCCCGGCCCGGCCGAGCCCTCTCCTGCCCCCAGGGCTGTGCCCCTGCCCGCTGCCCCTGCCTCAGCCTGGCTGGCCGTCCCCTCACCTCGATGGTCTCCAGCACCTCCAGCTGGTAGAAGCAAAGGATGTCCCGCTCGATGGAGCCCACGCTGGTGGTGCAGATGGTGCAGACGGAGGCCAGAAACCTCAGCTTCTGGGCCTCTTGCTGCCAGCCGGGGGGGCACAGATGGACAGACAGCGTCAGGGGGGAGAGACAGCCGCGGGGGGGGCTCAGCACAGCCCCCGGCACCTTGTGGGCACGGGACGGGGGCAGGAAGACCGGCCAGGAGACATGGGCGCAGCCTCATAGAAGTGACCACAGATACCTTTGGTCTGCTCCTGAGGGAGGCCTGGATGATGTCCAGGGGATTCTCTTTCTCCCTGGGCAGAGCCAAGGCGGAGCAGCACGGATCTGGCCAAGAGAGAGCAGGCAGGGCTGGGGGGCAGGCAGGGGGCAAAACCCGAGCCCTCTGCCCAGCTCCCGGGGATGTCACCAGCCCTGCCTCACGGCTGGGACACCGGTGTCACCTGTGCGCCCCGGGGGCGAGGGCGCGATGCTCAGGGGCAGCACGAGGAGGGGGCCCCGGGCGTGCCTGGGTGAGGGATGCGCTGGCACCGGGGGACGGGGAGGGTCCCTGTCCCGGGATGCTGTGACAGGGCTGGCTCCCTGGCCGCTGCGCCGTGGGAGGCCCGATGCCAGCCTGGCTGGGGGATGCGAGCCTGGGACAGGGCAGGGCAGGGTGGGCAGCCCCCTGCCCGCAGCACCCGCACACTCACCCGCCTGCAGTGGCTGGACCTCGCATATCTCGTCAGGCTTCGGCTTGGAGCTGGCAGCCAGGGCAGCTCCGTCCTCCTCCTCCCAAGCCCGCCTGGGGTGGCTGGGGGGTCTCCCCGCCATCGTGCAGGAGGGAGGGAGGGAGGGAGGAAAGGGGTGAGGGCGACCCTGCACTCCCCGGGTTTGTCCTGCCAGGAACGGTGGGGCAGAGGGGGCCTCCTTGTTCCCACCCTGTCCCAACACCATCCTCCCAGACACTGTGGGGCCAGGGTCAGGTGACACATGATGTCATAGAATCATAGAATCATAAAGGTTGCAAAAGACCTCTAAGACCATCGAGTCCAACCGTCAACCCAACACACCATGCCCACTACACCATGTCCCTAAGCGCCTCATCTCCACGTCTTTTAAATACTTCCAGGGATGGTGACTCAACCCCTTCCCTGGGCAGCCTCTTCCAAGGCCTGACCACTCTTTCAGTAAAGAAATTTTTCCTAATGTCCAATCTAAACCTCCCTTGGCGCAACTTGAGGCCATTTCCTCTCGTCCTATCGCT
Source organism: Calonectris borealis (assembly GCF_964195595.1). NCBI lineage: Eukaryota > Metazoa > Chordata > Aves > Procellariiformes > Procellariidae > Calonectris > Calonectris borealis. The sequence continues at coordinate 16,935,958 of NC_134321.1, forward strand.
TGTTACTTGGCAGAAGAGACCAACCCCCACCTCGCTACAACCTCCTTTCAGGCAGTTGTAGAGCGCAACGAGGTCTCCCCTCAGCCTCCTCTTCTCCAGGCTAAACAACCCCAGTTCCCTCAGCCGCTCCCCATCAGACTTGTGCTCCAGGCTCTTCACCAGCTTCGTTGCCCTCCCTGGACACGCTCCAGCACCTCCATGTCCTTCTTGTACTGAGGGGGCCCAAAACTGAACACAGGATTCGAGGTGCGGCCTCACCAGTGCCGAGTACAGGGGCACGATCACCTCCCTGCTCCTGCTGGCCACACTAGTTCTGATACAGGCCAGGATGCCGTTGGCCTTCTTGGCCACCTGGGCACACTGCCGGCTCATGTTCAGCCGGCTGTCAACCAGCACCCCCAGGTCCTTTTCCTCTGGGCAGCTTTCCAGCCACTCTTCCCCAAGCCTGTAGCGTTGCCTGGGGTTGTTGTGGCCGAAGTGCAGGACCCGGCACTTGGCCTTGTTGAACCTCATGGAGTTGGCCTTGGCCCATCGATCCAGCCTGTCCAGGTCCCTCTGCAGAGCCTTCCTACCCTCCAGCAGATCAACACTCCCGCCCAGCTTGGTGCCATCTGCAAACTTACTGAGGGAGCACTTGATCCCCTCGTCCAGATCGTTGATAAAGATATTGAACAGGACCGGCCCCAAAACTGAGCCCTGGGGAACACCGCTCGTGACCGGCCGCCAACTGGATTTCACTCCGTTCACCACAACTCTCTGGGCCCGGCCGTCCAGCCAGTTTTTTACCCAGCGAAGAGTGCACCTGTCTGAGCCGTGAGCCGCCAGCCTCTCTAGGAGAATGCCACGCGAGACCGTGTCAAAGGCTTTACTGAAGTCCAGGTAGACCACATCCACAGCCTCTCCCTCATCCACGAGGCGGGTCACCTGGTCATGGAAGATCAGGTTGGTCAAGCAGGTGCTGGCTGGGTTTGACCCCCTGGTTGTCCCAGACATGGCTTGTGAGCGCCCTCACAACGAACCACTCCGTAATCTTCCCCGGCACCGAGGTCAGGCTGACCGGCCTGTCGTTCCCCGGATCCTCCTTCCGGCCCTTCTTGTAGATGGGCATCACATTGGCGAGCCTCCAGTCGTCCGGGACCTCCCCAGTTAACCAGGACTGCTGGTAAATGATGGAGAGCGGCTCGGCAAGCTCCTCCGCCAGCTCCCTCAGCACCCTCGGGTGGATCCCATCCGGCCCCAGAGACTTGTGAGCGTCCAGCTGGCGTGGCAGGTCGTTAACGGCTTCCTCTTGGATTATGGGGGGTTTATCCTGCTCGCCGTCCCTGTCTTCCAGCTCAGGGGGCTGAGTGGCCTGAGGATAACTGCTCTGACTATTAAAGACTGAGGCAAAGAAGGCGTTGAGTACCTCAGCCTTATCCTCGTCCTTGGTGGCAACGTTCCCCCCCGCATCCAATAGAGGATGGAGATTCTCCTTGGCTCTCCTTTTGTCATTAATATACTTGTAAAAACATTCTTTGTTGGCTCTCACGACAGTGGCCAGGTTGAGTTCCAGCTGGGCTTTTGCCTTTCTAATTTCCACTCTGCACGACCTAACGAGATCCCTGTACTCTTCTTGAGTTGCCTGCCCCTTCTTCCAAAGCTGGTAAACTCTCCTTTTTTCCCTCAGTCCCAGCCAGAGCTCCCCGTTCAGCCAGGCCGGTCGTCTTCCCCGCCCGTTCTTCTTGCGCCACATGGGGACAGCCCGCTCCTGCGCCTTTAAGACTTCCTTCTTGAAGAACGTCCACCTCCCTGGACCCCTTTGCCCTTCAGGACTGCCTCCCAAGGGACCCTCTCAACCAGTGCCTTGAGCAGGCCAAAGTCCCCCCCCCTGACTTCACCAAGTATTGAGAATTCTACCATTTCATGGTCGCTAAGCCCAAGCCGGCCTCCGACCACCACACCTCCCACCAGTCCTTCTCTGCTTGTGAACAGCAGGTCAAGCGAGGCACCTCCCCTGGGAGGCTCGCTTACCGGCTGTGCCAGGAAGGTATCTTCCACACACGCCAGGAACCTCCTCCACTGTTTCCTCTCGAGAGGAACAAGGGCTAGCGACTGGGAGACTTCTGCCAGCCTCTGGTAGAATATTTCGTCTGCCTCCTCGTCCTGGCTAGGTGGTCTATAACAGACTCCCGGCAGGATATCTGCCTGTTGGCCTTCCCCCTCATCCTCACCCACAAGCACTCCACCTCATCATCGCTACCATTGAGCTCCAGACAGTCGAAGCACTCCCTGACGCACAGGGCTACCCCACCGCCTCTCCTTCCTCGCCTGTCCCGTCTGAAGAGCTTATAGCCATCCATTGCAGCACTCCAGTCGTGAGACTCATCCCACCGTGTTTCCGTGATGGCAGCTAAGTCACAGCTACCCCGCTGCACAATGGCTTCCAGCTCCTCCTGTTTGCCGCCCATGCTGCGTGCATTGGTGTAGATGCGCTTGAGCTGGGCTGCCGAGTTCTCCCCCGACATTGGCGTGCGGTCCCTAGGCTCTTCTCTGGTGAGCCTGGTTTTATCCCCTTCCCCCTTCGAACCTAGTTTAAAGCCCTCTCCAAGAGCCCCGCCGGCCCACAGGCGAGAACCCTTTCCCCCGGGAGACAGCTGAACTCCCCTGTCCCCGGCAGGCCCGGTGCCGTGTGAACCTCCCCAGGCTCAAAGCCGCCAAAATCTCGCCGATGGCCCCAGCCCCTGAGCCACGTGTGGATGCGGTGAGTTTTCCTGCTCCCTTCAGCGTTCCGCCCGCCACTGACGGGATGGAGGAAAACACCAGCTGCGCTCCCGATCCCCCCACCAGCCGCAGCCCCCCGCCCCTCTTCCACACCAGGCCCGGGACAAGGCCCGCCGGCCTCCCCTCGCTCCGAGGCCGCTGGGCACAGCGGGACGCCGGACGCCCTCCCGCGCGCTCAGCCGCACAGACCCGCGACCGTTGGGCTCGGCTGGGTCCCCGCGTGCCAGGGCGCAGGGGCGCGCCCCGCCCGCCCGCGGCTGGCGCCAGCGAGGGGGGGCTCCCCCCCGCTCCCCTCCCCGGGGCCCGCACGAGGGGGAGCGGGGGCCCGGCCCCCGGTGCTGGGGGGCGGCGGTGCCCCGCGGGCGGTGGGGCCGGCAACGAGGCGGTGCGGGCACAGACGGGTCGCTGTGTGGGGACGGGCGGGAGCGGGGCGAGAGCCCCGCGGGCAGCGGCGGCAGCGGCGCCGGCCGCGGCGGCAGGACCCGCCCGGCGCTCCGCCACGCTCGGCCCGCCCGCCGCAACGCGCATGCGCGCGTGTGGAGGGGAACGGGGAGGCGGCCTCCGGCCGCCAGGGGGCGCAGTGCGGGCGCCGAGATGTGGCGGCGGCGGAAGTGAGTCTCGAGGGCGGAAGTGGCGGCGGCGGCGGGCCCGGTAGGTCGGTACGGGCGGTGCGGGGCCGGGGGAGCCGGGGGAGAGGGAAGAGGAAGAGGGGGGGAGAGGGGTCCGGTGATGGTCAGTGGTGGGGTCAGTGGTGGGGTCAGTGGTGGGGTCAGTGGTGGGGTGGGGGCCGTGTGTTTGGAGGTGCAGCGTTGGGGCGGGGGCAGTGATCAGCTGGGTGATGCCGTTTGGGTTTGTGCACCATGTGTGAGTGCGGTCTGGTTTGCAGTGATGTGGGGGTGCAGGCAGGGTGGGGTGCCCTGTGCGGGGGTGCAGTCTGGTTTGGGTGCCGTGCGTGGGTGCAGCGCAGCGTGGGTGTTTGTGCGGCAGCTGGGCAGGGTCGGGTGGGGTGCCCTGTGAGGGGGTGCAGCGCAGGGTGGGTGCCCTGGGCATGGGTGCACTCTGGTTTGGGTGTCGTGGGCAGAGCTGCCCTTCCTGCTGGGGACGTGGGGGGGACGGTGCTGCTGGAGCCAGAGCATCGGTGGCTTTGTAGCTCCCGGGCTCGGCCGTGTCAGCCCGAGGCAGCGAAGGCTCCTCAGACAGCGGGAGGCAGAAAAAGTGATTTATCCCGGTGCGGCCCCGGAGAGGGGAGCGAAGGCTTCAGTTGCAGCTTCAACTTCGTCTTCGGCTCTGGCTTGGGCTTCTTCCCTCTGTTCCGCAGCCCAGCCCAGCTGGTGCTCTGTAGCAAAGACGAAGCGTGTGGGCAGGGGTTGCCCTGGGCCACTGGAAAGAGCAGCGGTCCTGCTGCTCTCTGGAGGATGCCGGCTCCTCTGGGGCTGAGGTCTCTTCTTTCCTCTTAGACTTCGGGAAGAGGAGATACCCCAGCCTGCAGAGCGTCCTCGGGCTAGGGCTGCTGCTTGGTCTCTGCCCGAGCAGAGTCCTCGCTGGGGGCCGAGCGCCACCTCGCCGATGCCCTTCGCAGCCGTAAGCTCAGCTGCTGGAGGCTGAACCTCGAACTCAGCCTTCGTCGACTGAGGATGAGCCGCGTCTGAGTCGCCAGGGAGGAGACCAGGGGGCTGGCGTCATTCTTTGCTTCTTGAAGGACTGCGGGGACAAAGCAGCAGAGGTGAGGTGACAGCCCTGTATCCCCTCCAGGCGGGGCACATCGCACCCCGTGATTCCCAGGGCCAGGAGGGAGCCAGGGGGCAGGTGGCTCGGCTGGAGGCTGCTGGTCAGGAATGCCCCCCTCCAGAAACACCCCGCTCCCCATAGACACGCTGGGAGCAGAGCCCCTCTCGCCAGGGCTGGGGGGAGCTCCCGGGGTCCTTCCTCCTCCCCGCTGCCCTCACTCACCCTTTCTGATATACTCCATCCTCTCGTGCTTATCCACCTGCCGTCCGATGAGCCCTGGGGGACACAGCGTGTTGGGGACCCTGCTGCCCATTGGGGACCCCACCACCCAGCCTGCCTGGCCGCACAGCTCCCCAGGGAGGGCTGACCCCGGGGTGCAGCATCGGGGAGGGGATGGATGAGCCTCCTGCCAGCCCCACCTGCGCAGGCAGGGGTGGGAGGGGGTGCAGGGGTGCCCCACAGGCCCTGCGCCGCGACACAGGGACCCTGGGAGAGGGAGGGACCCCAAGGCTCGTGGCTCACCGATGAGCCTGACAGCCTCCTGCCGCAGGGACTCCTGTGGGCTCTGCAGGTAGAGCTCGCTCTGGCGCAGGTAGTCCTCGGCCCTGCTCTTCTTCCTGGCCAGCTGCAGAGAGGAGAAGGGTGCAGGGTTGGCACAGAGCTGTCCCCAGGTCAGGCCGTCCCCTCGCCCAGGGCCACCCTCCTTCCCCCCAGCAAGACATTCCCAGCTCCCTGCCGTGTGGCATCGCGGTTCGGAGGGAGCAGAGGGCTCCCCAGGCACGCTGGGGTGCCATCCTGGTGGCAGGGTCCCCTTTGGGATCCCGGGGGCGAGGACAGCCTAGAGCACGGGCGTGGGGCAGGGCTTGCCCAGGCTGAATTCCAGGGGCGTTGGGGCTGTGCTTACCAGGCATTCGCTGATCCTCCATGCCTGTGCGGTCTCGGCCAGCTGTGCCAGCTGCCCCCACTGCAGGAACTGGCCAGCGCTGCAGAGGGCTTCCTGGGAGGCCTGGAGAGGAGCAGAGATGCCACCACCTCCGCCAGGGGCACAGGACCCTGTGCCCCCCTCTTGGCAGGGCTCAGAGCCTGTCCCTGCCCGTGCACCAGCTGGGGACTGCTGCTGCCACCAGGTTCAGCAACCCAGGGGGAGATAAGGGCAGCCACCCTCTCTGGCTGGAAGCCTGTTGGGGCTTCAATGTTTTGGCCTTGGTGGCCCCAGGCTGCTGCAGAGCCGTAGTCCCGTCTCTGGGGCTGCAGGGACCCATGCCAAGGGCTGTGCGGAGGGAGACCCGCCTCCCCATCCCTCTGGGCAGCAGGAGGAGAACGGCAGCAGTGGGCAGGGAGGCGGGCTCTGCCTGGTCCTGGGGACCCAGCAAGCTAGACCTCACGCTGACACACATTTGAAGGGTCCAGTGTCAGCATCGCCCTGCCCAAAGCACCAGTCAGGTTGGGAATCCCACCTTGGCCACTGTCTTGTCCTGGTCATACAGGTGAAAGACCAGCGGCAGCAGGCTGTCCCACACCACCTTCTTCATCTTCTTCTTTTCAGCGCCCACCACGAGCCCCATCGCTTTTTGGAAGAGACGGATGGAGAGCTCCCGCACCGTGTCCAACTCCTGGGGGAAGAGGGGAGCCCATGGTGAGCAAGGGGCTGACGTGGAGATGGACGTCCCCAAAACAGCCACAAGCAGCCCTGCTCCAAAAGGGAGCGAGCTGTGGCATGCAGAAGGTCTGCCCAGGGGGGCAGGGGGCCAGAGAGGGAGACCCTGTGGAGGGCTGGGGGATGCTGCCAGGGCAGGGTGTGCATCGCTGGGGCTCAGCACCCCTGCCGCTGTCCCGCCAGCACCGCCCCCCCCCAGCAGGGAGGCCGAGCTGGGGTGAGTCCATGCAGGGGGTTTGGGATGCAGCACGGAGCCACCGAGGGCAGCGATGGGGTCTGGGGGCTTGCGGGGCAAAGCATCCCCCTGCAGAGCACGGGGGCTGCGGCGGGAGGCGCGAATGGAGGTGCCCGGCGAGAGGGGCCTGGGGCTCTCCCCCAGCCTTACGTCACTGAAGAGCGGCGGGAGCTTTTCAGCCAGCGCCAGGGCGGTGAGGCTGGGCATCTTCCCCTCCAGCAGCTGGAGCATGTTGCCGAGCACGGGCAGGGCCGCAGCGCTGGCGTCACTGTCAGCGCCCTGCAGCCGCTCCATGACGTACGGCAGCAGGACGAGGGTTTTTCTTGCCTGTGTGAGACATGCCACCTCCTTTTTGTAAAGCAGCGACCGATCGCAGGGGTGAAAACCCTCTCCGCCAACACCGGCCTCCCCACTGGCTTCTTGGCGGGCGGTGTGGGTGACGAGGGCAAGCTCCCGGCAGACAGGGCTCACCGGCATGGCCATGGGAAGAGCAGGGCGCGGAGCGGGAGGACAGACAGCGCTGGCTCCTTGCCAGCCCCGCGGCTGCCCCCTTCTCCACCAGACCCCTGGGCAGGCTGGTGGGCGACCGGGGCTGCCTGCAAAGCTGCCCGAGCTGCCAGCAGTCCCCGCCGCGGCCGCTGCATTTCACCCCGGGGCTCAGCACCCCACGGCCAGGCTTGCAGACCCCACGCTCGGGCGCCAGCATCTCTGCGGGGACGTGCTGGCAGCGGAAGCCCGTTCCCCTCGGCACTGCCGTCTGTCTCCTTGCACGGCACGGCCATGGGGCAGAGGGCTGAGGAGGCAGGAGAGCTGGCAGCAGCCAGCACAGCTCCCGATGCCCAGAAAAGCCCGAGCCGACGTGTTACCCACCGCCCGTCGCTCCACCCTGGGCTGCTGTCCCCCGGCTGCCCTCTACTCACCGTGTCGGGCCTCTCGGTGAGCCTGAGGATGGCCCGCAGCACCAGGCTGGGCATCCCCACGCACTGGCTCTGCAGGTACATGGGGAAGATTCCCAGGGCACAGTCCAGCTCCTCACTCAGGTTGGTGCAACCCAGCATCTGAAACAGGCAGCGGGAGCTGGTGAGATACGGTGCTGGCTCCAACCGTCAGCTCAGGGCAAGGATGCCGGGGCAAGACCAAGCCCAGATGGAGGCGGCAGGGATTGCGGAGAGCCCCCGTGCCCCACACCACACTGCGCTGGTTGCTTGCCTGCTCCTCCACGGTACCAACCGGAGGAGCCCCGGCTCCCCCCACAGCGGTGGGCATGGGAGAGCCGAGCGTTGGAGGGAGCTTGCAGCGGTGCCATCAGGCTCACCTCGATGAAGAAGACCATGGCGATCATCTCCCAGGTGGAGTCCTCCATCCTGAGGAGCTCTGCCAGCTGGCGGAAGATGGTGGAGCGCAGGGGCCTTGGCGTCTTCATCATCTCCCTGGCAGGGGGAAGGAGGCACCGTCAGGCCCGAGCCGGGCGGGCACATCTCTTCGGGGTTTGCACCAGTCTGGACGTCACCAGTCTGCAGCACTTTCTCCGAGCAGCGGGGGCCCCCCTGCCATCATCCCAAGGGAGGGGGTGGCACGGGGTGCCCCGTCCCCTGAGAAGGGGGTCTCACCTGGCCACGACGCGCACCCCCAGGAGGTGGGTCTGGGTGCTGAGCAGGGCGTCCCAGCCACCCTGCGCCTCAATGGCCAGTGCCTGGCTCTCAAAGCCCATGCTGCAGAGTAGCACCCTCGTGGACTGTACCGCAGACCTGCGCAAGGAGAAATGCTCGGCTCCCACCGGGACCCCTGGCCTGGCTTGGGGTGGCTGGCAGGGATGAGAGGACAGGGATGGAGTACCTGATGGGAGTGAGCACGTCCTGTTGGTGCTCCTTCCAGAAGATGCACACCTCCTGCACCGTCAGCTCTGTGGTGAATGACACTTGGAAAAGCAGTGCCAGGAAAAGCTGGGGGAAAATCGCCTCCATCTGCTGCAGGCAGGCAGGCTGCAGGATGATCTCGCTTATGGTCTTGGCTGCCTGCAGAAGACATCCAGACACTGAGATGTCCCCACGCCCCTGGGGAGGTCAAGGCTTGGGGTGGGCAGGGAGGGAGAGCGGGGGCCCCGGACAGCTGAGAGCAGCCCCGGAGGTCGGCGAGGCCTCATCCAGCAACTCACAGCCAGGGAGAGGAGGCGCGGGTTGTCCTTGATGGAGGTGGAGGTCTTGCGCATCGACTGCTTCATCAGGAGGCTGAGCAGTTCCTGCAGCACCTTGTCTGCAGCCTCGGGCAGCATCGCCCTCCACATGGCCATGGCGACACTGCAGGGAGCCAGGGCTCAGTCAGCGGGGGCACCCCGGAGGATGGCCGGGCTGAAGTCCCTCGGGAGGGTCTTGGGGCCCCTCTCCCAGCGTGAGAGGAGCCCTAAAGGCTGGTGGGCCCCATACCGGTTGCATACTGGGGAGCACTGCAGCAGGCTGGCCACCACCTCGCTGGGGTATTTGCCCATCAGCACCAGCAGGGCCCTGTCCAGGCTGTTGAGGGCTACCACCGCCCTGATGGAGGGCAGTTTTCCGTAGATGGCCCACAGGATGTTCAGCACCTGGAGAGGAGACACGGGTGGGAGGGGTGATGTCAGCAGGGCGAGCGCGGCCGTTTGCCCAGCTCCCACTGGGAGCTGCTTCCGTTCCCGCTGCGGTATGTCGGCTTGAGATGGCGTCAGTGCCGGCCAGGCGCAGAGCCAGGGGAGGAACAGTCCCCGGTGGGCTGGAGCATCGGCCGCGCCACCCACGGGCTACTCACCTGCCCCGGCTGGAAGGCAGGGCCCTGCACAAGGATGTCCACCATGTGGGCAGCTATGCTGATGCTGTAGGAGCTTGGGGCTGTGAAGCTCTTGATGGCCACGAGGATGATGTCTACCTGGTCGGAGGGCTGGAGGTATTTCGTGAACATCTGCAGGATGAAGGAGAGGAGGGGAGACTTGTCACCTAGAGCGTCACCCAGAGTAGCTGCGCTGTGCAGTGAGAGTGGGACGCAGAGCCAGCAGAGTGGGACGATCATCATCGTCATCATCATCGTCATTATTATTAATTATTATTACTATTATTATTATTACTATTTCCCCCTCCTTTTCTGTTCCATTAAACTGTCTTTATCTCAACCCACAAGTTTATCTCACTTTTACCCTTCCGATTCTCTCCCCCATCCCACCGGGGGGGAGTGAGCGAGCGGCTGCGTGGTGCTTAGTTACTGGCTGGGGTTAAACCACGACAGCCCCCGTCATCCCCATGGATCGGCTGTCCCTTCACTCACACGACCCCCCCGGCCAGGAGCTGAAGGCACTTCTTACCGAGAAGATTTTTCTGGCGCGTATGGTTTGCGAAAGCTGCCAGAGCTCCCTCCAGTGCCAGCGCTCCTGGAGCTGCAGCTGCGTTGTGTCACGCAGCCAGAGACACTTTCCTGGGGAGGAGCAAAACCAGGGTGCTCAGAGAGAGGGTGCAGAGCTGGAGGTGCAGCCTGAGAATGTCGGGCTGAAAAGTCGCTGGCAAAGAAAGAGGGCACCCAGACAGGTCCGGGGAGCAGATCCCCAGAGGGGGTCCAGGGCTATTGCAAGCGGGGCGAGGGGAAACGGCTTTTCAGACTGCAGGCAGGCAGGCAGGTTGGATCAGGCTTTCTCTCGCCAAGGAGAGTGGCCCCTGGCTGCCCATGCTTGGGGGGACCCAGCCCGACACGGCTGCTCTTACTTCTCTGCTGCAGCAGGAAGGTGTGCAGGTGATGCAGAGCTTCTGCAGCCTCCTGGTGGGTCCCCTGGTGCTTGCAGGTGCAGCAGAGGGTGAGGTGCCCCACCAGCCTCCCCAGCATCGCAAAGCGATGTGACTTGGAGCACCCATGTCTGAGGATCGTGGCTTGTGCAAAGCAGGGGCAGACCTGGGGGAAGAGAGGCAGCCCAGGCACGAGGTGAGCCCCAGCTGCTCCCAGAGCAGCCGGGCAGCAGCCCGGAGCAGGGCAGGGCTGCCAGAGCCAGGTTCCTTCCTGTGCCCGGGGCAGCCCTGCCCTGCCCTGCCCTGCCCTGCCCTGCCCTGGGAGAGAGCACGGACCGGACAGGGGCAGGGCAAAGACCCCTGCTCCCGACCTCCTGCTGCCTGGGTGCCCCCCAGCTTCCCCAGGAGGTGCCGGGGCTCAGGGGCAAGGGATGGGGGACTGGGGCTGCCCAGACCGGAGCTCGGTACCTGCAGCTTGGGGTAGGTGGTGATGAAGTTGGCCAGCCTGGTAATCCGTGCCACGGCCCTCTCCTCCACCTCTGCCAGCTGGGAAGTGGTGAACGGCAGCAGGAGCTGGGAGGAGAAAAGCTGCTGATGTGCCAGGGCGCTGGCATGGCACAGCACGGCACGGCCAGGCTTGCTCCGGGGCAGTGCCTGGGATGGAGCACGTGTCCTTCTTGCCCCTCGCAGCAACCTGTTGCGGCCAGGCAGGTGGCCACATCCCGCTCCCGCTGCTGCCTCCGCTGCCTCCCACTTGCTCCCCGTCAAAAAAAGTCCCTTCGCCCCCCACCCAAGGACCCCAAGGCTTTGGGGTAACCACCTCCCTGGGGATCTGCGGTGGGGGCTCTGGGATATGGCCCGTGGTGAAGCTGGAGGGGGAGAGCCCCAGGGCTGGGCTCCCCTTGCCAGACAGGCAGGTCCATCGGGGAGGGAGTGTTGGGCAGGACGGGCAGTGGGCAAGGCTGCAGGGGTGGGGGGGGCTCGGGCAGGAGGAGAAGAGGCTCTGGCAGCAGCCAGGAGGCAGGGGGCTGGTGGGGGGGGCACGGCGGGGAAGGAGGGACGTTCCCTGCCCCCCTCCTTGCACCAGGCGCTGCGGGGGGCACTGCTCAAGCCAGGGGTCACTGCCCGTGGGGACCCTGTGCCCAGGCCAGACCTCCAAGATGTTCTGCAGCTCCACGATGCCGAGGGTGCCGGCATTGTGTACCAGCGCCTGCAGCATGCTGTCCATCGTGTCCAGGGTCTGCAAAGGGGACAGAGTCTTGGGGGCAGCCCTGGAAGCCTCGGAGGGGGGTGCCGTGGCCCTACGGTGCCCAGGAAGGGGCCTCAGGCTGGGGGAGCTCCCTGTGGTTCACCCCGTGGCATACCTTGGAGTAGAGGAAAGCCTCGGGGCCCTGGGTGTCCTCCTGCAGAGGCAGGTGGAAGATGCTGCAGAAGCAGGTGTGGAGCAGCCCGCTCTTCTTCTCCGGCAGAAGCAGTCTCTCTCGGCTGTGGGGACAGAGAGGTGCTCTTTGGACTCAGCAAGGAGGAGGCAGACCTCAGGGTTGGAGACCCGGGCTGCTCCCCACGCCGCAGGGGACATCTCAGCCCCCCACGACACTGACTCTCGCCTTTGGGAGGAAAACCCCATGGCACCCCCTGCCCTGCTCTCTGCCTCCCTCTTGCACCCAGGACTGGGGAAGCCCCCCGCCTGGGAGCGGTGCCGTCGGGGCCGCCCCGCACCGGGAAGGCCAAGCTGGGGACTGGGGCAGGTACCTCATGGCGGTGATGGCCAGCATGGCTTGCTGCCGCACCATGGTGCCCAGGTGGTCAGGGGGCTCCTCTTGCAGTAGCACCTGTGGAGCACAGCAGGGTGGCACAGATCGGGATGGGGCAGTCTCCCTTGCCCAGCAAGAGCCTGCAGGGCTGGCAGAGCCCAGGTGCCCCCAGCCCGGCACCCCCTCCCCACCCAGCACCCAGTGGTCCCAAGCCCCGTGCAGGAAGGGCTGTGCCCATCCCAGAGCCACAGGCTGGCCAAGAGACCTGCAAACGTTGTTGGGTCCAAGCCCTGGCTCCAGCCGGGCCACCCAGGGGCCTTTGGAGCATCTCCAAGGATGGAGACCCGGCGCAGCGCTCATGTGCCCCCCCGGCCCGGCCGAGCCCTCTCCTGCCCCCAGGGCTGTGCCCCTGCCCGCTGCCCCTGCCTCAGCCTGGCTGGCCGTCCCCTCACCTCGATGGTCTCCAGCACCTCCAGCTGGTAGAAGCAAAGGATGTCCCGCTCGATGGAGCCCACGCTGGTGGTGCAGATGGTGCAGACGGAGGCCAGAAACCTCAGCTTCTGGGCCTCTTGCTGCCAGCCGGGGGGGCACAGATGGACAGACAGCGTCAGGGGGGAGAGACAGCCGCGGGGGGGGCTCAGCACAGCCCCCGGCACCTTGTGGGCACGGGACGGGGGCAGGAAGACCGGCCAGGAGACATGGGCGCAGCCTCATAGAAGTGACCACAGATACCTTTGGTCTGCTCCTGAGGGAGGCCTGGATGATGTCCAGGGGATTCTCTTTCTCCCTGGGCAGAGCCAAGGCGGAGCAGCACGGATCTGGCCAAGAGAGAGCAGGCAGGGCTGGGGGGCAGGCAGGGGGCAAAACCCGAGCCCTCTGCCCAGCTCCCGGGGATGTCACCAGCCCTGCCTCACGGCTGGGACACCGGTGTCACCTGTGCGCCCCGGGGGCGAGGGCGCGATGCTCAAGGGCAGCACGAGGAGGGGGCCCCGGGCGTGCCTGGGTGAGGGATGCGCTGGCACCGGGGGACGGGGAGGGTCCCTGTCCCGGGATGCTGTGACAGGGCTGGCTCCCTGGCCGCTGCGCCGTGGGAGGCCCGATGCCAGCCTGGCTGGGGGATGCGAGCCTGGGACAGGGCAGGGCAGGGTGGGCAGCCCCCTGCCCGCAGCACCCGCACACTCACCCGCCTGCAGTGGCTGGACCTCGCATATCTCGTCAGGCTTCGGCTTGGAGCTGGCAGCCAGGGCAGCTCCGTCCTCCTCCTCCCAAGCCCGCCTGGGGTGGCTGGGGGGTCTCCCCGCCATCGTGCAGGAGGGAGGGAGGGAGGGAGGAAAGGGGTGAGGGCGACCCTGCACTCCCCGGGTTTGTCCTGCCAGGAACGGTGGGGCAGAGGGGGCCTCCTTGTTCCCACCCTGTCCCAACACCATCCTCCCAGACACTGTGGGGCCAGGGTCGGGTGACACATGATGTCATAGAATCATAGAATCATAGAATCATAAAGGTTGCAAAAGACCTCTAAGACCATCGAGTCCAACCGTCAACCCAACACACCATGCCCACTACACCATGTCCCTAAGGGCCTCATCTACTCGTCTTTTAAATACTTCCAGGGATGGTGACTCAACCCCTTCCCTGGGCAGCCTCTTCCAAGGCCTGACCACTCTTTCAGTAAAGAAATTTTTCCTAATGTCCAGTCTAAACCTCCCTTGGCGCAACTTGAGGCCATTTCCTCTCGTCCTATCACTTGTTACTTGGCAGAAGAGACCAACCCCCACCTCGCAACAACCTCATTTCAGGTAGTTGTAGAGCACGATGGGGTCTCCCCTCAGCCTCCTCTTCTCCAGGCTAAACAACCCCAGTTCCCTCAGCCGCTCCTCATCAGACTTGTGCTCCAGGCCCTTCACCAGCTTCGTTGCCCTCCCTGGACACGCTCCAGCACCTCCATGTCCTTCTTGTCCTGAGGGGGCCCAAAACTGAACCCAGGATTCGAGGTGCGGCCTCACCAGTGCCGAGTACAGGGGCACGATCACCTCCCTGCTCCTGCTGGCCACACTAGTTCTGATACAGGCCAGGGTGCCGTTGGCCTTCTTGGCCACCTGGGCACACTGCCGGCTCATGTTCAGCCGGCTGTCAACCAGCACCCCCAGGTCCTTTTCCTCTGGGCAGCTTTCCAGCCACTCTTCCCCAAGCCTGTAGCGTTGCATGGGGTTGTTGTGGCCGAAGTGCAGGACCCAGCACTTGGCCTTGTTGAACCTCATGGAGTTGGCCTCGGCCCATCGATCCAGCCTGTCCAGGTCCCTCTGCAGAGCCTTCCTACCCTCCAGCAGATCAACACTCCCGCCCAACTTGGTGTCGTCTGCCGCCTTACTGAGGGAGCACTTGATCCCCTCGTCCAGATCGTTGATAAAGATATTGAACAGGACCAGCCCCAAAACTGAGCCCTGGGGAACACCGCTCGTGACCGGCCGCCAACTGGATTTCACTCCGTTCACCACAACTCTCTGGGCCCGGCCGTCCAGCCAGTTTTTTACCCAGCGAAGAGTGCATCTGTCTGAGCCGTGAGCGCCAGCCTCTCTAGGAGAATGCCACGTGAGACCGTGTCAAAGGCTTTACTGAAGTCCAGGTAGACCACATCCACAGCCTCTCCCTCATCCACGAGGCGGGTCACCTGGTCATGGAAGATCAGGTTGGTCAAGCAGGTGCTGGCTGGGCCTGATCCCCTGGTTGTCCCAGACATGGCTTGTGAGCGCCCTCACAACGAACTGCTCCATGATCTTCCCCAGCACCGAGGTCAGGCTGACCGGCCTGTCGTTCCCCGGATCCTCCTTCCGGCCCTTCTTGTAGATGGGCATCACATTGGCGAGCCTCCAGTCGTCCGGGACCTCCCCAGTTAACCAGGACTGCTGGTAAATGATGGAGAGCGGCTCGGCAAGCTCCTCTGCCAGCTCCCTCAGCACCCTCGGGTGGATCCCATCCGGCCCCAGAGACTTGTGAGCGTCCAGCTGGCGTGGCAGGTCGTTAACGGCTTCCTCTTGGATTATGGGGGGTTTATCCTGCTCGCCGTCCCTGTCTTCCAGCTCAGGGGGCTGAGTGGCCTGAGGATAACTGCTCTGACTATTAAAGACTGAGGCAAAGAAGGCGTTGAGTACCTCAGCCTTATCCTCGTCCTTGGTGGCAACGTTCCCCCCCGCATCCAATAGAGGATGGAGATTCTCCTTGGCTCTCCTTTTGTCATTAATATACTTGTAAAAACATTCTTTGTTGGCTCTCACGACAGTGGCCAGGTTGAGTTCCAGCTGGGCTTTTGCCTTTCTAATTCCCACTCTGCACGACCTAACGAGATCCCTGTACTCTTCCTGAGTTGCCTGCCCCTTCTTCCAAAGCTGGTAAACTCTCCTTTTTTCCCTCAGTCCCAGCCAGAGCTCCCCGTTCAGCCAGGCCGGTCGTCTTCCCCGCCCGTTCTTCTTGCGCCACATGGGGACAGCCCGCTCCTGCGCCTTTAAGACTTCCTTCTTGAAGAACGTCCAGCCTTCCTGGACCCCTTTGCCCTTCAGGACTGCCTCCCAAGGGACCCTCTCAACCAGTGCCTTGAGCAGGCCAAAGTCCCCCCCCCGACTTCACCAAGTATTGAGAATTCTACCATTTCATGGTCGCTAAGCCCAAGCCGGCCTCCGACCACCACACCTCCCACCAGTCCTTCTCTGCTTGTGAACAGCAGGTCAAGCGAGGCACCTCCCCTGGGAGGCTCGCTTACCAGCTGTGCCAGGAAGGTATCTTCCACACACTCCAGGAACCTCCTCCACTGTTTCCTCTCTGCCGTGTGGTATTTCCAGCAGACATCCGGAAAGTTGAAGTCCCCACGAGAACAAGGGCTAGCGACTGGGAGACTTCTGCCAGCCTCTGGAAGAATATTTCGTCTGCCTCCTCGTCCTGGCTAGGTGGTCTATAACAGACTCCCGGCAGGATATCTGCCTGTTGGCCTTCCCCCTCATCCTCACCCACAAGCACTCCACCTCATCATCGCTACCATTGAGCTCCAGACAGTCGAAGCACTCCCTGACACACAGGGCTACCCCACCGCCTCTCCTTCCTCGCCTGTCCCGTCTGAAGAGCTTATAGCCGTCCATTGCAGCACTCCAGTCGTGAGACTCATCCCACCGTGTTTCCGTGATGGCAGCTAAGTCACAGCTACCCCGCTGCACAATGGCTTCCAGCTCCTCCTGTTTGCCGCCCATGCTGCCTGCATTGGTGTAGATGCGCTTGAGCTGGGCTGCCGAGTTCTCCCCCGACATTGGCGTGCGGTCCCTAGGCTCTTCTCTGGTGAGCCTGGTTTTATCCCCTTCCCCCTTCGAACCTAGTTTAAAGCCCTCTCCAAGAGCCCCGCCGGCCCACAGGCGAGAACCCTTTCCCCCGGGAGACAGCTGAACTCCCCTGTCCCCGGCAGGCCCGGTGCCGTGTGAACCTCCCCAGGCTCAAAGCCGCCAAAATCTCGCCGATGGCCCCAGCCCCTGAGCCACGTGTGGATGCGGTGAGTTTTCCTGCTCCCTTCAGCGTTCCGCCCGCCACTGACGGGATGGAGGAAAACACCAGCTGCGCTCCCGATCCTCCCACCAGCCGCAGCCCCCCGCCCCTCTTCCACACCAGGCCCGGGACAAGGCCCGCGGGCCTCCCCTCGCTCCGAGGCCGCTGGGCACAGCGGGACGCCGGACGCCCTCCCGCGCGCTCAGCCGCACAGACCCGCGACCGTTGGGCTCGGCTGGGTCCCCGCGTGCCAGGGCGCAGGGGCGCGCTCCGCCCGCCCGCGGCTGGCGCCAGCGAGGGGGGGCTCCCCCCCGCTCCCCTCCCCGGGGCCCGCACGAGGGGGAGCGGGGGCCCGGCCCCCGGTGCTGGGGGGCGGCGGTGCCCCGCGGGCGGTGGGGCCGGCAACGAGGCGGTGCGGGCACAGACGGGTCGCTGTGTGGGGACGGGCGGGAGCGGGGCGAGAGCCCCGCGGGCAGCGGCGGCAGCGGCGCCGGCCGCGGCGGCAGGACCCGCCCGGCGCTCCGCCACGCTCGGCCCGCCCGCCGCAACGCGCATGCGCGCGTGTGGAGGGGAACGGGGAGGCGGCCTCCGGCCGCCAGGGGGCGCAGTGCGGGCGCCGAGATGTGGCGGCGGCGGAAGTGAGTGCTCGAGGGCGGAAGTGGCGGCGGCGGCGGCGGCGGGCCCGGCAGGTCGGTACGGGCGGTGCGGGGCCGGGGGCGCGGGGGGAGCAGGAAGAGGAAGAGGGGAGGGGGAGAGGGGTCCGGTGATGGTCAGTGGTGGGGTCAGTGGTGGGGTCAATGATGGGGTCAGTGATGGGTCAGTGATGGGTCAGTGATGGGGTCAGTGATGGGGTCAATGATGGGTCAATGATGAGTCAGTGATGGGGTCAGTGATGGGGTCAATGATGGGTCAGTGATGGGGTCAATGATGGGTCAGTGATGGGGTCAGTGATGGGGTCAATGATGGGTCAGTGATGGGGTCAGTGATGGGTCAGTGATGGGGTCAATGATGGGTCAATGATGAGTCAGTGATGGGGTCAGTGATGGGGTCAATGATGGGTCAGTGATGGGTCAGTGATGGGGTCAGTGATGGGTCAGTGATGGGGTCAATGATGGGTCAATGATGGGATCCGTGATGGGGTCAATGATGAGTCAGTGATGGGGTCAGTGATGGGGTCAATGATGGGTCAGTGATGGGGTCAATGATGGGTCAGTGATGGGGTCAGTGATGGGGTCAATGATGGGTCAGTGATGGGGTCAGTGATGGGTCAGTGATGGGGTCAATGATGGGTCAGTGATGGGGTCAGTGATGGGTCAGTGATGGGGTCAATGATGGGTCAGTGATGGGTCAATGATGGGTCAGTGATGGGATCAATGATGGGTCAGTGGTGGGTCAGTGATGGGTCAGTGGTGGGGTCAGTGGTGGGGTCAGTGATGGGGTGGGGGCCGTGTGTTTGGGAGGTGCAGCGTTGGGGCGGGGGCAGCGATCAGCTGGGTGATGCCGTTTGGGTTTGTGCACCATGTGTGAGTGCGGTCTGGTTTGCAGTGATGTGGGGGTGCAGGCAGGGTGGGGTGCCCTGTGCGGGGGTGCAGTCTGGTTTGGGTGCCGTGCGTGGGTGCAGCGCAGGGTGGGTGTTTGTGCGGCAGCTGGGCAGGGTCGGGTGGGGTGCCCTGTGAAGGGGTGCAGCGCAGGGTGGGTGCCCTGGGCATGGGTGCACTCTGGTTTGGATGTCATGGGCATGGGGGCTGTGTGGGGCCCTGGACAGACGTGTCGTTCATGCCGGGGAAGCAGAACCAGGCGCTGCGGTTGGCCACGAGCCGGGGCTGCTTCCTGCCGCTCTGCCGCACGGGCACCGAGGACGCGGGAGCCGGCAGCAGCAGGCAGGGTGAGTGGCAGCAGGGTGAGCACGGGCAGGGTGAGCACGGGCAGGGTGAGCACGGGCAGGGTGAGCGGCAGGCAGGGTGGGCAGCCCCGTGCCCCTGGGGAGGGGCTGGAGAGGGGCAGGCATGGGGGGGAAGCTGGGCACCAGGGTGGGTGAAGCTTGGTGGGGCACTGCAGGCAGAAGCAGGCAGAGGACTACAGTTGACGGGGGTTCCCCCTCCATTTGGGGCCCCCCCAGGTGGAGAGGGGTGCTGGCAGGGTCCCAGCGCGGGTTTGCTGGGGACACAGAAGGAAAAGCGTCACCCGCCTGGGGGTGCCGGAGGGGCCTTGGGGTGCTGCCTGGCCTCCAAAGGGAGGGAGCGTGGGCTGGGCTGGAAGTCAGGGGTCTTGGAGCTGGAGGGGCTGACTTTGGGGGGCACCCTGAGGGTGCGGGGGGCAGGACCGGGCCCTCCACCCCCCAGAGGGGGAAGCGGGGCAGTTTGCTCAACCCCAGCTGACAAGCCAGCGTGGCGGTTCCTCCCGCCCGCTGCCTGCTGCTTCTCCTTTGCAAGGGGAATGGCTGCTGGGTGGGGAGAGAGGTCCCTGCCACTCACCAGTTGTGGCAGGGGGCTCCTGGCCCCTTGGAGGTCAGCAGGGCCCCCCTGAGCCCCCACACTGGCACAGCACAGCTGGGGTCTGCTCAGCTCCATGGCGCTGCAGCCTTGCCAGGGACATGTGTGTGTTGAGCTGGCTGGTCTCAGGTGGCAGGAGCTAGCGGCAGGGCTGGGGAGGGGTCAAGGCCAGCCCTGTGCCTCCTGCCCCTGCCCCTCCGCCGGCTCGGCAGTGCCAGACCAGCCCACGGGTCTCATGGCACGGGCGCCTGGAGCTAGCACCATGCATCACTTCCCCACCGCGATGCTGTCGTTCGACCTCAGACTCACCGCTAACCCCTGCAAACCCATCCGGCCGCGCCGCTGGGGAGCCGTGCCTGTGCCGGGGCTGGGGCTGGGGCCGGGGCTGGGCCGGGGGACACACACACATGGTCTGGCCCCCCCGCCTCTGAGCTGTGGCCTGCTTGGTCTCCCGTCAGTGAGAAGAATGGGCTCCATGTCGGAGGAGCTTAGCCTGGTACCCCTGCACCGGAGGCCGGAGCTGCTGGAGGCCTGCGCCGAGCTGCTGGGCGAGGAGTGGGGGAAGAGCCGGGCGTCGCGGCTCCACACGCTCCAGCGCTCCTCGGACGCCTTCCCCGCCTGCCTGCTACTGCTGCGGAGCCGGGGCCCCGCCGGGGCCTCCGCCGCCCAGGAGGGTCCCTGCCAGCTCGTGGGCCATGTCCGGCTCTCCCGCGTGGCCGGCCGTCCCCGTGACCTCTTCGTGGAGAGTGTGGTGGTGGCCCGGGCCCTGCGGGGCCAGGGCTACGGGCGGCGGCTGATGGAGGCCACCGAGCGGTGGGCCCGGGCCCGAGGCTTCAGCTGCCTGCACCTCACCACCCACGACAAGCAGCATTTCTACGCCCACCTGGGCTTCGTCCTGGGCGAGCCGGTGCAGAGCGTGGCCTTCCTCAGCCCCGCCATACCCGCCGAGGTGCTGCGGCTCTTCTCGGCCCCTCCTGGCGCTGCCACTGCCACCACCACCAGGCCAAGGGTGTCCTCCATCCCCCCGCCTCCCCTCCCACCCCCCGCTGCCCCCCCGCCGCCCCCCCCGCCGACCGTGGTCTGGGCAAGGGGAGTCCTGGCCGAGAGCAACGGGCAGAGCCTCCTGGAGACCCCCCACCGCGACGCCAAAGGGCTGCCCCTCTTCTGGATGAAGAAGGACATCTGAGGGGCCAGGGCCCCAAGCCGGTGATTAAAAGCGAGTGCGGGCAGGAGCTGCCTGCCCCGGTGCTGCCTGACTGCCTGCCGTTCTTCGGCACTGGCACCAGCTCCCCCAGTCTCCCCACTTTGCCCTGGCCCCATTGCCAGGGTGAGGTGGTCCCCAACAGCCTGCCCTGTCCGGGCACACTGGCTCTGCTCCTGCCCGGCCCCCGGCTCGCCTGGCCGGAGCCCTGGGACCACCAGCGCAGTAGGGAGCCGGGCCCACCACAGGCTCTGGGGTTGGGACTGGTCCCCAGAGTGCTGCCCAGTCCCCCCAGTGTCTCCTCCACCCAGGGGACTCTGTGGGGCAGCTGGGGCTGATGGTGCGCCGTGTCCGCCAGTGTGGCTGCTGCTCTCACCGCTGAGCAGCCTGGGGAAACTGAGGCACACAATGGCTGGAGGGGCACCGGGAGCAGTAGGGCAGGGCGGCACGGGCTGCAGGTCCCCTGCCTTGCACCGCGAGGAGGGCAGGCGGCCAGGCCCCCTTCGAGGCAGCCAGCGGCGGCGAGGGCTGGAGGCACCACGGCAGGAGCAGGAAGGTCAGGGAGAGCGGCCGGGCCCCGCGCCGGGGGATTAGCGCTGTCCCTGCGGCGTCACGCGGCCCCGGAGCTCATCCCCTGCCTAATCCCCTCGCGCCGGGCGGCTGGCCGGCACTGGGCCGGGGCACCCGTCCCCCTCCGGCCCAGGCTGGGGGGGACAGAGCTGCCCCTTTGGCTCCACTACGCCTCTCAGGGGGCTCAGCCCCTCGGCAGGGCGCCTGGCCTGGATTGACCCTGTGTCGAAATGGGGAAGAGGGGGTCACAGTGCCCCCGCTACGGGCAGTGCTAGGAGCCAGCAGGGAAACTGAGGTACCGGGGTTGGCAGCTTGCAGTGCCGCACCAGAGCCGTGCCACGGCTGCAGTAGCGCAGGCAGGGACTTTGGGCACCAGGGCGCAGCAGGCAGAGGTGCCCACTGGCAGTGGTGAGGCAGGAGATGTCTGAAACGCCAAAGTTTGCTCAGTCCCATGGGATTTTGGGGTGGGCAGCACGTGCCTGTGGGTCAGCCCGACCCCTGTGGCTGATCCCAGCCAACCACACGCTGGGGTGGCAGCACTGGCACGGCCAGGGTGCCCGCTGCACCCCGCTGCCTCACCCCCGCCGCTCTCCTTTCCCCACAGGGTGCCGGCCCCGCGGGCAGCTGGCGACACAGGATGGTGCCGGCGCTGGCACTGTGGGCTTGCCTGGCGCTGGGCACAGCTGGCAGGGAGAGCCCAGCACCAGAGCCCCTGGTGGGCGGCCAGCCCTTCGCCGTGGTGTGGAACGTCCCCACCGGCCGCTGCCAGCGCCGCTTTGGCATGGGGCTGCCCCTCGGCGACTACGGCATCATGGAGAACGAGAATGGCCGCTTTGCTGGCCAGAACATCACCATCTTCTACAAGAACAAGTTTGGGCTGTACCCTTACCTGTCACGGCAGGGTGTCCCCCGCAATGGGGGCATCCCCCAGCGGGTCCATCTCGATGCCCACCTCGCCAGGGCGGCCAGCGACATCCACCGCCTCCTGCGCCCCGCTTTCCGCGGCCTGGCCGTGGTGGACTGGGAGGAGTGGAGGCCCCTCTGGGCCCAAAACTGGGGGGCCAAGCGAATCTACCGGGTGGCCTCGGAGCAGTGGGTGCGGGACCGGCATGGCCTCCTGCCGGCACGGCGGCGGCTCCGGCTGGCCCGGCAAGAGTTTGAGCGGGCGGCGCAGGCTCTGATGGAGGAGACGCTTCTGCTGGGCCGGACCCTGCGCCCGGGGGGGCTCTGGGGTTTCTACCGCTTCCCCGACTGCCTCAACGGCAACTGGGCCAAGGAGGCCAACTACACCGGGCAATGCCGGCCGGCCGAGGTGCAGCGCAATGACCAGCTGGGCTGGCTCTGGGCCGCCTCGGCCGCCCTCTACCCCAGCATCTACCTGCCGCCGGCGCTGCCACCCGCCCTGCGCCACCGCTACGTGCACCACCGGCTGCGCGAGGCCCTGCGCGTGGCCGCCTTCGGCGCCGACGGCCTCCTGCCCGTGGTCGCCTACTCCCGCCTCTCCTTCCGCCGCTCGGCCCGATTCCTGGAGCCGGTAAGCGCCACGGGGCTGGGGTGGCCGGTACGCCGGGGGCCCTGCTGGGTGCCAGGAGGTGTCCCATGCCCCCCAGCCCAGTCACGTCTCTCTCTCCCCGGCAGGCTGACCTGGTGCACACCATTGGGGAGAGCGCAGCGCTGGGTGCAGCTGGACTCGTGCTCTGGGGAGACATGTCGTACTCCCGCTCGGCTGTGAGTATGGCCCCTTGTCGCACTGGGGCACCAGAGCCGGCAGGCAGCAGGCAGCAGGAGGTGGTGTGGGCATGGGATGTACGGGACAGCCACAGCCCCTGCGCCCACCGGCGAGGGATGGCCGGAGGGACCCCAGTGCTGGGGCAGGTTCTCACTGGTGCTTCCCCCCCCAGGAGAGCTGTGCCAGCCTGCGCCACTACCTCGTGTCCACCCTGGGTCCCTACGTGGCCAACGTGATGGCGGCAGCCCAGGAGTGCAGCTACGGGCAGTGCCACGGGCACGGGCGCTGCGTGCGCCGGGAACCCCACGACCTGGGCAGCCTCCTGCACCTTGGCCCCGGCGCCGGCCCACCAGCCTCTTTCCGCTGCCACTGCTACCGCGGCTGGGCCGGCAAGGGCTGTACCCGGCGGGTCCAGCCCGGCTCTGCCACCTCCTGCCTTGCACCCACCCACACTCACAGCCTCTACGGGCACAATGACCTCCCACCCTCCGATACCTGCCTGCCGCGGGGCACGTGGGGCTGGTGACCAGGGCCGGGGACCGCCATGGTCCCCCACCCCGGCAGTGCTGCTGCCCAGCGCTTCCTATGGTCTCGTTAACTTAAATAAACGCTCCTGGCACAGCTGGCACGGTCCTTGTGGGCAAAGCTGGGGGGGGCTCCCAGGCTGGCACAATTGCCATTGCTGCCAGGAAGCGGCAGAGACCCCAGTTTGGCTCTAGCCAGGCCCACCTGTGCCTCAGTTTCCCCACATGGGCTCTGCCCTGCGGTCGCCCCGATCTGGTGAGCTGGCAGCCCGTTTACCCTGGGAAGGGGGCGCCGCCACAGGCTGCTCTCCTTTTGCCATGCTGGCACCATGCTGCCGGCAGCCCTGACTGCGCCGCCGGGCCCCCCTCCCCACGGCTATTTTTATCCCCCCCGAACCCTGTTTCTCACTGTCCTATTTTAAGCGGCGCAGTTGGCGCGCCGGGAACCCAGTGCCCAGCTCCCAGGGGCCCCGCACTGCCTCGCTGCCCGCTCACGCTGCCCGGGCGCAGGGCACGGGAAGCTATGCCCAGGGAGGCTGGAGAAGGTAGGCTGGGGGCTGGCAGGGGCCCTGGCACCCCGGGGGGGACTGGGTGGCGCTGGGCCATGGGGTTGGGATGGAGGCAGCAACCAAATGCTGCCCTCCGCCATGGGGGCTGCAGGCGGAGATGCCCGCCCGGGGAAGAAGGGTGTCCTGGAGGGCTGTGGGTGCAGGGCAGCAGGGTTTGGGGAGGGGGCAGGCAGCTGGCTGGCACAGCCCCTGGCACCAAACTTACATGCCCGGCTATGCCCCCCGGCTGGGGGCGGGGGGAGCGGATGCAGGAGTGATGGGGGTACCTGCGGGCCAGCCCCCAGCCCAAGACAGGGCCCTGGGGAGGGTCCAGGGGGACCTGGGGCACCAGCCGAGGCCCCCCCAGCCCCGACACCTGCCAAGCATGCCAGCAGCATGTGCTGCCCCGATGGCAGCGGCGCGGCGCCACGCTGCCCTGCGACATGCTGCTGACCCCGGGAGGGACTGGGAGTGGGCACGGGGCCACCCTGCCCTGCTCCACCGTGGGCACAGTGCCCGGGCCCCGCCCGCTGCTCAAAAACATGCAAACGCCCAGAAAAAATCCTTTCTCTCTGCCCCAGTGTGGGCACGGTTGCTTCCTAAGATAGTGCTGGAGCCATGCCTTCTCCCAAAAAGCCCCCTTGCTCCCATGGGGGATGTGCCCACCTCGGCGGTGGGCACCAGGACCCGCTAGCACAGCACGCACCCCACATCTCTGTCCGTGCACCCCTAAGCAGCACACAAGCACGGTGCCCACTGGGAAAGCCAAGCCGTGCTGCGGGCTGGAGCTGGCACTGCCCTGTCCCTGCCCGCCAGCTCCCAGCTGGCCCGGGGGAGCCCCAGGCAGCCCCATGGTGCCCAGGCTACCCCGGCCGGGGGGTTGGCACATTCCTGCCCCACTAATGAGGCTCTGGGATCGTGGCCACCGAGCGCCCGCTAACTGCTCCGATGACAGCGCCGGGGCCGGGGGGGCACAGCCAGTGCTCACCCGCCTGCGGCCACAGGGCTCTGCCAAGGGAACGCCGGCGTTGGCTGACTGCCCCGGCACAGCACTGGGCTGGCATCAAAGCTGGGGTCACCTTCAGGAGGTGTCTGGTCCCCCCAGGGGTGCCCGGGGCAGGCAGGGGCCGCGGGCAGGGCCCACGCTCACGCTCTACCTCCGCTCCCAGCAGACAGCATGGGAAGGGCTGAGGGTGCCGCGCCGGCAGAGCCTGGGGACCCCGACAGCAGCGAGCCTGGAGCCATCAGCCTGCGCCCCGTGGAGTCCATCAGCGACCTGCACTGGGCCTCAGGCGGGCAGAAGGGCACCGAGGGTGAGAGCAGGGTGGGGAGAGCCCGCGCCAGCCCTGACGATGCTGATGGCTGGGCTCTGACCTCTCCCCTGCCCGCAGGCAACGGCCCGGCTCCCTCCAGCAGCCAGCGCCGGCCCCCGCCTCGCCCCGCGCCCCCTGGCCCCCCACCGCTCCTGCCCACCCTGCGCCCCGTGCCTGCTGCCAGCCCCTGCCCCTGCCTCGGCCCTGGCCACCCCCTGCTCCTGGCCCTGCTGGGGCTCCTGGCACTGGCGAGCCTGGTCCTGGCCACACTGGCCATCTACCTGAGTGGTACGTGGCACCGGGCAGGGTGGGGGGCTGTGGGAGGGCCAGGCCACCCGTCCCCAGCGTCTCTGTCCTCTCCCCACAGTCCTGCAGAGCCAGTCGGTGCGGGCGCTGGCCCAGTGGCTGGAGAGCCAGGAGGACGCCGTGCGCCAGCTGCGGGCAGCCAGCGGGCAGCTCTGGGCTCGCCTCAACGCCAGCGGCGAGCCCGGCGGGCACCGCTGAGCTGCTCCGGGCCCTGCCATGGGCACCGGGCCACCATGGGAAGGGGCACTGAAGGGCAGGAGGGGGGAGCGGGCAGCCCTACCCCTCCTCATCCTGCTCAGACCTGGCAGCATCGCCCCACGGGGCGCAGGGGGTGGCAGGGGCAATGCTGGCCCCCACCCCGAGCTGCGAGAGAAAGGGACAGGAATGCAAGGACCGGCACCCGCCCCGGTGACAGCTCTTCCTCCTCACAACAAGGCAGAAGGCACCCTCCAATTAGCCTTTTAATTACCTCCTGTAATCAAAGTCTTAGAAAATCACCACCATAGATACATTCCCGGGGTAGCGAGCACTCCCGGCTGGCGCGGCCCTATGCCCGCCCAGACAGCGGCCCCCAAGGCTGCACAGGCAGCACCGGCACTCGCCCGCTGTGCCACCCCCCCGTAATTAACTTCCCACAAGAGGACTACTTCATAATAAAGCATTTGGCTGGAAAAGGGCTCGGAGCGGGCAGCTGGCAGGGCTGGGCAGAGCCTGCCACCCCGTGCCGCTCTGCCACCTCCCCAGGGTGCCAGGCTGGCTTGCGGAGGCAGGGGCTGTGCCCAGCGTGGCGGGGGGGGAGCACTCCTGCCACAGGCACTGACACCAGGGCTAGCTGCCCCGCAGCCCTGCACGGCTCTGCCCTCCCACCCAGCCCTTCAGGCTGTGCCAGGCCACCCTGGTGCCCCCGCGGGACCGGGGAGGGGGGACACAAGCCCTGCTTCCAAAAAGCGCTGCAGGAGCCCTGTGAGACCCCATCTCGCCGTGCCACGCGAGCCCCAGCCCCAGAGCAGGCACACAGCAGCACGCTACCACCTCCCCCCCTGCTCTTCTTTTATCCTTCTTTTTTTTGGTTAAAAAAATAAAAGAGGGGGCAGCCCCCAGGGGGCAGCTCCAGGCATTAAATACTCTGCTGTACACAAATAAAAGCCCGAGGGCGGGGGCACCCGCCCCTCACAGTGCTGGGTCTGCAGTCCAGGTGGGCCGGGGGCTCTGCCCCCCCTCCGCCCGTCACAGCACATCCGCCCGCTTGTCCCGCACCCGGCTCCGGGCTTTCGTGCGGGCTTTGAAGGCAGCCGAGTTGTAGAGGTGCTGGGAGGGGAGGAAAGGAGAGATGGGTTAGGGGGTGCCCCTCTGCTCACCCCCCACTGGTGCCCACCGTGCTCAGGGCTCCGCAGTCACAGGCAGGCACTCGGCTGGAGTCCACGGCGGCGCGGGAGGGGACTGCGGGCACAAGTCTGGGTGGGGGCACCCACCTTCTCGAAGCGGGAGACCTTGCTGGCTTTCAGAGCAGTCGCATCCAGCACCAAGGGGGGCCCGAGGCCGAAGATCTCCCGTAGCAGCTCGTTGTTCTGTGGAAGCAGGGGCCTGTCAGTACCTGCCAGCACCAGCCCAGCGCTCCCCGGCGTGGCCACCCAGCACCTACCTGGAGGTGGTGGCGAATGCCAGAGCCCAGCACCTCTTTGAAGGCTTGGTAGGTCCACTGGCGTGCCCAGCTGTCCAGGTACATGCACTCCAGGCCAAATCGGATGGTCTCCTCCTGGTACTCCCCGCTCTGAGCGGAGAGAGGGGCATCAGCAGTCACCTGGGCACCAGCCCTGCGCGACCCCCGGCTCTCAGCAGAGAGAGGGGAATCGCCAGGCATCTGGGCAGCAGCCACACAGCCACGGGCTTGGCAGGGAAGGGCACCGCCAGCCTCTGGTACCTCGATGAAGCGCAAGATGTCCCGGAAGATGGAGCGCTGTTTCCGTCGGTCTGTCTTGGCTCGATACTTGTTGCTCTCGGTAGCCAGGACCTTGAGCTGGGCACACAGGAACTCTGTATCTTGGTGGCACAAGTCCTCCTGCCAAAAAAACGGGGGTTTGGAGGAGATGCGACTCCGGGCGCTGCCCACCACCGCCATCGCCAGGTCAGGGCTGGGGGATCACCGGGGGCAGCCCCTCTGCCTGGGCACCTGCTGGTGACGCCAGCCTGGTGCATCCCAATGCTGTCAGTGCCAGCTCAGCTGGGGCACGGGCAGGGTCCCAGGGCCAGCAGCTCCCTGCCACTCTGCTGCCCGCCCACCCGCTGCCGCCGCGGCACCCTGCCTTACCTCCAGGTCCTGGGCCAGCTCGAAGACCAGCGCGATGGTTTCCCCGGCCAGGATGCGCAGCGCAACGCTGCTGCTGGACAGCAGCGGGGGCAGCTTCAGCCAGCGACTGGGGCAGGAAGGCAGGAGGGGAGTCAGGGGGACCAGGTGCCACCCCAGGGGCTCCCCCTTCCGCAGCCATCTGCCCCACACCAGCCCCCACACCCCGCTCACTTGTCCAAGACGCTCTTGATGTGGGAGGGGGGGCAGATGGTGAGGAGCAGGGACCATGACTGGAGCGCGCTGCAGTGCAGAGGGCCGTGCTGGACGGGTGCCGAGTCCCCCTCGCCTGTGCTGGGAGGGCTGAAGATGCCTTCCAAGCAGGACAGGCACGAGATCAGGTCCTGGAGGGGGGAAACCTGCCCGTCAGGCCACAGCTGCCACGAAGACGCCAAAGCGAAGCCACATGCTGGGGACTGAAGGAGACCCACCCTGCCCAGGGGCACCAGGAGCTCCCCTCGGCAGGAGGGACTCCTCCACCTGGGACACCCCATCTCTGCGAGGTGGGCTTCCCCCCGCAGCTCAGCTCCACGCTGCCCAGGGAAAGGGCCCGGGCTGTCACTGATGTCCCTGTGCCCCTTCGCCGGCTCAGCTCCAAGCTGCCCTGGGCAGCGGGCAGGTGGCATGGCAGCCCCCGGGGTGCCCTCCGGCAGGGGTATAGACGACACCCGGGCACAGTTACCTCGACATCAGCAGCGGCAATGTAGCAACACATGCCCAGAGCCGTGGCACACTGGCGAGAGATGCAGGGAAAAGGCAGTCAGAGGAGGCAGCACCAGGCCAGACCCAGCGCCCAGCCAAGGAGAAGCTGGGTCAGGGTGCCTGTTTTACCCCACTGCTCCCCACAGCACCCAATACTGCCACCCTCCCGCGAGTGCAGGGGTCCCCGAAGGCATTGCCTGGGCTCTCCCCACTGCCAAGGTGCCCCCTGCGCCCAGGAGGAAAGGACCCGGGTCTTACGCTCTGCCGGGCGCTGGGGCTGGCGGCACTGTCTGTCAGGACGCTGACGAGCAGGGGCTTCAGGCTGCGAAACACCTCTTCCCCCTCGGGGCCAGAGCCCATCTGGAGGCAGAGGAGGGCGAGGACGGTGCCGGCCAGCGCCTGTTCCTCCCCTTTACCTGCGGGCAGCACGAGAGACCTCCCTCAGACACTGGTCACCAGCCCTGCCACCCCCAGCCCCGGTGCTCGCCTGCACGCAGACCTTTCTTGAGACACTTCTCCAGGGAGTCGGTGAGCGTGAGGCGACGCTCCAGCAGGAACTCGGAGAGGGTTTTGGAGGAGAAGGCCAGGCGCAGGCTCTGCAGTGCCACCTGCCGCGTCTTGGCGCTGCGAGAGACCGTGGGAGGTCACGGGGTGAGGTGGCTTGGGACGGGGCACGTCCCTGCCCGCAGCTGGCAGCGCCGGCAGGGATGGGCAGCGTGCCAGGCACGCCCACGGGGGGTGACAGCCGCTCCTCACCTCTTGTCCAGGAGGTTGTCCATGTGCTCCTTCAGCCTGTCCTCCGCCTCCTCCTCCTGGCCTTGCTCACCCGCTGCCTCACTCCCTGCCGGGGCGGCACCCACGTCACGGAGGTGCCTGGGCACGAAGGCGGGGGGCCCACGGGTGGGGGACACAGCAGTAGCTGTGTGGGGGAACACAAAGGGGGCAGCGGGGCAGCCCCGGGGCTCACCTGCGCCCTCCTCGGCGGGGCTGGCCCCCTCGCTGGCGCTGCTGCAGTGGCTCAGCACCTCGCTGCCGGCCTCCTCCTCGCTGGCAGGTGAGCCCGCCCGGGCGCTGCCGGGGCCACCTGCGGGGGGGTTGGGGACAGGCCCCGGTCAGCCCGGCCCCGGCCGCACGGGGAGGCGGAGGCCCGAGGCCTGTGCGGGCCATGGGGCCTGTGCGGGCACCTGCGCCCCGCTGCCGGGAGGGCAGGGCAGGGCAAGGCAGGACAGGACGGGACGGGACGGGACGGCCCGACCCGGCCCGGCCCGGCCCGGCCCGGCCCGGCCCAGCGGCCCCGTCGCCCCGCCGCAGCACGGCCCTCCGGGCCCTCCCGGCCCCGCCGCCCTCCCCGGTCCGCCACCTTCCCGCCCTGCACCGCGCCCGGGCCCCCACTCACGGCGCGCGGCTCGGCGGGAGCGCGGCATGGCCGGCGCGCGCGGACCCCACGCCCCTCCCCGGGCGGGAGGCCCCGCCTCTGGCCCCGCCTACGGGTCCGTCCCCATGCCCGGCCGCGCGGCCCCCTGGGAGCGCCGCCATCTGCGCATGCGCGCCGTGGACGGCAACTCCCGGCACGCGCCGCGCGGGGGCACCGCGCCCTGCCCTGGGACGGCCCCTGGCCCTGGCCCTGCCCGTACCCCGGGCCCTGCCCGTACCCCTGCTCCTGCCTGAACCCCTGCTCCTGCCTGTACCCAGACACTCTACCCGTACCCCAGGCCCTCTGCCTGTACCCCAGGCCCTGCCCATACCCCTGCCCCTGCCTGTATTGCTGCCCCTGTCCCTGCCCAAACCCCTGTCCCTGCCCCTGCCTGCATCGCGTTAGGAAAATCTCACTCCTTAAGTATTGTACCAATTAGTCTTTATAGTATGAAATTGTATGAACTTACATGTATCTACTGTTTACGTTGTATACTGCGTAGTTACGGTTCAGTAGGCATGGCTACAGGACCCCAGCTGGTTGGGGGGGGGAGGAGGAGGAGGAGGAGGAGGAGGAGAGCCTCACCACGAAGGATGAAGGCTACCCCTGGACTCCTGAGATAAGGCCAGCACCCCAGCCCCTCCAACACCTCCCTGATTCCCTCCCGTTACCTGCCCGCACAGATAAGTACCTGTAGTGAGACCGACTCCAGGGGCGCCTGGACGAGGAAGGAAGGATGACACCGCCATAGAACTGCAGTGGCTTTGCACAGCAGGTGGGGGGGGGAAGCAGAGATTGGTCAAACCGTGCTGTACCCCAACACTTGAAGAGTGTGAGAGGCACGTGTGAAACCACATTTGGGGTGCCCCGATTTGGCTGAGACACCCCACGGGCACAAATAAAGAATGACTCTTGCCGTTCTCGCCTTGGCGTCCTGGCCTCGCTCCTCAGGCCGCACAGGCCAGGTGTGACATGCTCGTGACACCCATCCCACAGCTCTGCCCCTTCCCCTGTCCCTGCTGGTGGTCCTGTCCCTTCCCCTCTCCCTGCCCACATCCCTGCCCCTGCCCCTGCCCCTGTCTGCACACCTGCCCGTAGCCCTGCTTCTGTCCTTTTCCCTGCTCCTGCCCCTGCCTGTACCTCTGCTTCTGTCCTTGTCCCTGCCTGTATCCCTGCCCTGTCCCTGCCCAAATACCTGCTCCTGTCCCCATTTCTGCCCCTGGCCCTGTCCCTGTCCCTGCCCATAACACTGCCCATATCCCTGTCCCTGCCCCTGCCCCCATCCCCGCTGGTATCCCTGCATGTATTCCTGCCCCGGTCCCTGCCCCATTGTCACCTGACACTAAGGGGACAGCCGTCCCTGCTCCTGCCCATATCCCTATCCTGGCCATGTCGCTGCATCTGCCTCTATCCCTGTCCCTGCCTCGACTCTACCCCTGTCCCTGTCCTGCTCCTTTCCCTGTGCCAGCCCCGTCCCTGCTCCCATCCCTGCCCATCTCTTCCCCTGCCCTGTCCCTGCCCCTGCTCTCACCCTTATCCCTGTCCTGACCCCGACTGAACCCCATGCCCATCCCCATCCTTACACATGTCCCTGCCCCTGCTGCTGTCCCCATCCCTGCCCCCTCCTGCCTCCTCTCCCTACCCCCTGCCCGTCTCCTGCCCATGCCCTGCTCCCCTGCCCCTTCCTGCCCCTACTCCCTGTTCCCTTCCTCTTCTTGTTCTCGCCCCTGCCCACCACCCCTGCCTGTCCCTGCCCGCCCCTGCCCGCAGTTTCCCGGCTTGAGTTTCAGTTTTTTGGCTCTTCCCAGTTGCCCGGGATGACCCCGTGCAGGCGAGCGGGGCTGCCCGTGCGCACCCACTCCGCGGCACCCGGGCTGCCCACGGCACCCACGGTCCCGCGTGGGGGATGGGAGGAACCGGGGGGGGGGCGCGCAGAGCCGCCGCGGGTGCCCCTTCGCACTTTCGTTTCCAGTCGGTGGAAGCAGAAACCGAAACCAGCGCAGAAACAGAAACTCCCGTTTCCCGCATCCGCCGCAGCCGGCGCTTAAGGCAGCGCGGGCAGCAGCGTCCTGCCCGTCCCGCCCGCCGCCTCCCGCTGCCGGTGGTGCTGGCACCAGCCATGTCCCACTGCTGGGGGTGACAACAAGGCCCCCGGTGATGCTGGCACCAGTCATGTCCCATTGCCTGGGGTGACACCATGCCACCAACACGAGCCATGTCCCAGCACTGGCTGCGCCCCAGCCCAGAGATTTGAGCCCTGGCGTGGGGACAGGCAGGTGCTGGTGCAGGCAGGGTACTCCCAGCCCACGGCAGGGCCTGGCGCAGGGTCCCCATGGTGGGACACAGCCTCCAGCCAGCTGGACACCCAGGGGAGACCCTGTGCCACCACGGACACCCCGGGCTACAAGGTCGTGCAGCACCCCAGGCCCAGCCTGCAGTCAGCTGCCTGCGCTGCCACCACCGCCGTCACTGCTGCCCCTCAGCTGGATGCCGGGGTGATGGCGGTGCCGCCCAGCCCCTCCTGACCCCTTCCAGCCTCCGCGACGGTGGCACCGGGGACATCCGGGGGACCCCGTGGGCAGGACCCCCCCCCGGGGAGTGGGAGCCGGGAGCTGGGGAGAGGCGAAGCCCCGGATCCGGGGCCACCTTAACTTCCCGGCGGTGACGCCATCGGGGCGGTGGCCCGGGAAGATTTAAAAGCTGCTGCAGGCAGCGAGACAACTGCAGGCAGAGGCAGCAACCACATCTGGCAGGATGGATGTGGGGCAGGTGACACCCACGAACGGGCTGTGGACGGTGGCCCCCAACATGCTGGATGGCTGGATCATGGAGACGCTGCAGCCCAGCACGGCTTTCTCCAAGCAGGTGAAGCAGACGGTGAAGCAGATCTGCGACTTCCTGAAGGAGGACTGCTTCGGGACCGACATCCACGTCCTCAAGACCGTCAAGGTGAGCACTGCCCAGCTCGGGGGCCAGCCGGCACCCCTGCTGCCTCCCTTCCCTCTGTCCCACTGCTCCATCTCCTGCCCTGCCTCAGTTTCCCCTGGCAGCTCCAGGAATGGTGACAGGCGATGCCCGTGCCGAAGGGCAGCGGTGCTGAGCGGGCAGGGTATCTCTCTGCAGGGCGGCTCGGCAGGCAAGGGCACAGCCCTGCAGAACAACTCCGACGCCGATGTGGTGCTCTTCCTCAGCTGCTTCTCCAGCTACCAGGAGCAGAAGCAGGAAAGAAGGCATATCCTGGATTTGATCAAGACGAGGCTGCACGCCTGCAAGCAGCGCCTGACATTCACCGTGACCATCAGCGAGCCCCGGTACAAGGGTCCAGGCAATACGCCGCGCTCCCTCAGCCTCACCCTTTGCTCCAAGGAGACCTCAGAGTCCATCGAGGTGGACATCCTGCCCGCCTACGATGCTTTGGGTAAGGGGTGCGAGCTGGTGCGGGGCCGGGCTGGGGCATGAGCGCCGGGATGGCTCTCACCGTCCTTCTTGCCCTGCAGGGCAGGTGAGCCGGGATGCCCTGCCAGATGCAGGGGTGTACGTGAGGCTCCTGAATGCCAGCATTGACCCTGGGGAGTTCTCCCCCTGCTTCACTGAGCTGCAGAAGAAGTTTGTGAAGCGTTGCCCTGCCAAGCTGAAGAACCTCCTGCGCCTGGTCAAGCACTGGTACAAGGAGGTGAGGGGCTGCCCGGCTTCCCCGGCACCCACTGGGCACGTGCCCCGGCCAGCTCTCACCTCCATCCCCGTCTTCTCCCCAGCTGCTGAAGCCACAGCACCCCACCGCAGACCTGCCCCCCAAGTATGCCCTGGAGCTGCTGACCATCTACGCCTGGGAGGAGGGCACGGGCTCCTGTGAGTCCTTTCGCACGGCCGAGGGCTTCCGTACGGTGCTGGAGCTGCTGCGCCGGCACCGGGAGATCTGCATCTACTGGCAGATGTTCTACTCGCTCCAGCACAGCCAGATCGGTGCCCATGTGAAGAATCTGCTGTGCAGTCCCCGGTGAGGACTTTGCCCTGTGGGACCCGTGCCACCTGCCCTGCGGCGCTGCCTGGGGCTGATGGCAGCACTCGCCCTTTGTGTTCACAGCCCTGTCATCCTGGACCCTGCCGACCCCACGGGGATCCTGGGCCAAGGCAAGAATTGGGACCTGGTGGCACGGGAAGCTGCCCGCCACTGTTCGCTGCCCTGCGTCAGTACCGCCCAGCCCTGGGATGTGAAGGTAAGGCTGCCTGTGCCTGCGGGCATCATGGCCCCCCCCCGCCCTTGCCGGCTTTGCCCACCCACTCTCCTGTCCCCGCAGCCAGCCCGGCCTGTGACGATTGAGGTGAGGCAGCTGGTGGGCACCAGCCTGAGCAGGACCGTCAGCCCGAGCACCACCATCTGGCAGCTGAAGGAGGAGATCGAGCAGGCGTGGGGCATCCCCTGGTACAGGCAGCGCCTGATGCAGCAGGAGCCGAGCAGGAACACCGTCGTCCTGCAGAACAACGACACCCTGGCCACCCACGGCATCTTCTACAATACCACACTGGTGCTGCTGCAGACTGAGCCCCAGGCAATGGAGGTCTTCGTGAAGGATGACAAGAACCGGACCACCACCTACACGGTGCAGCCCACCGACACTGTCCGGCAGCTGAAGGAGCAGATCCACGCCCGGCAGGGGCCTCCCGCCGACCAGCAGCGCCTGACGTACGGCTCCAGGGAGCTGGAGGACTGGCACACGCTGGCGCAATACAACATCCAGCCCAGGAGCACCATCTTCATGCTCCTGCGGCTCCGGGGGGGTGCAGGCCCCTGACACCCCCAGTTCCCTGCCTGCTCGCCCTTCTGAGCATCACCCCCAGCACCAGCCCACGGCCCCGTACGCCCTGTCACGCTGAAAATAAAAATGCCTTGGTAGATCCTTGTGTTGCTCTCTGGGTTGGGGACGGCGCCAAGTGGCAACGGGGGGTGTCAAGGAGGGACCCCATTGGGATGAGGGGGGACCTCAATGCCACCAGCTGCTGGGACGGCACAGGGACACGCGGGTGCAGAGCAGCACTGCTGCCTGAGCCCGGGGTGCCCAGTGGGGTCAGGGGTGCCAGCCCTGTGCCAGCTGGACCTCAGGAAAAAAACAGCTCCAGCCTCTCCCTCCCCTCTGCTGCTCCTGCCTGCAGCAGCTTTTAAACCCTCCCGGGCCACCATCCCGATCACCGCCGGGCAGTTAAGGTGGCCCCGGCCCCGGGGCTTCGCCTCTCCCCAGCCCCCAGCCCCGGCTCCCCGGGAGGCTCCTGCCCAGGGTCTCCTCTGGGTGCCCAGCTGGCCGGAGGCCGCGTCCCACCACAGGGACCCCATGCCAGGCCCTGCCCGGGGGTGCTCTGCCTGCACCAGCGCCTGCCTGTGCCCATGGCGGGGGCTCAAGTGTCTGGGCTGGGGCGCAGCCAGCACTGGGACATGGCTGGTGCTGGTGTCACCAGGGGAGCCTGATGTCACTCCAGGCAATGGGACACGGTTGGTGCCAGTGTCACCGAGGGCCCTGGTGCCACCTCAGGCAGTGGGAGGCAGCGGACACCGAGGTCACCTCCTGTCACTGCCTTAAGCGCTGGGCTGGCGGCACTGAGGAAATGCCAAGTCAAGTTTCGGTTTTCATCTTCCAGAAACGAAAGCGTGGAGGGCTGTAAGCCTGGGGGGACCCCAGCGACCTTCGCGATGTCCCGGTGGGACTTGGCCCTCCCAGCCCCCCGGGTGCTGCCAAGCACCCCAACCCTCTTGGCTCAGGGTGCCAGCGGGGCCCCCCACTGCAGAGCACCAGCCTGCCCACCCTGAGTGCTCCCTGGGGCTCTGGGGCAGACGCGGGACCCTGGGCTGAATCCTCTGCTTTATTGTGCTCATTAGTACAAGCCCCCCCCGCGCCGTTGCTCTGCACCCGGGGTACTGGGCACCACCTCTGTGCCCCCCCACCTCTCCCCCAAGGGCACCCCTCCTCCTGCCGGGCCCCCCGCATCCCGCCAGCGCCCGTCCTGCCCCTCTGGGGTCCAGCTCCCACCTGCAGCCCCCGGGACCCAAGGGTGGCCCTGCTGTCCCATCCCCCCGCGGTGCCATGCCGGGGGGGGGGGGCACAGCCTGGCCCTGCTGCCCCCCCACTGGGGCAGGTTTACATTCATCCGTAACAGTCGTTAATAAATATTTCGGTGACTCTGCGGTGCCGGCAGCCGGCTGGGTCCTCCCACTGGTGCTGGAGCTGCTGGCACGGGCGGCCGGTGGCCCCTTGGGGAGGGGCGATCAGCCTGGCTGCCCTCCTGGCCCCGGAGCTGCAGCCCCCCGCCCCGCCGCTGCCCGCGCCCAGCTCCGGTGCTGCTGGCGGGGCGGCCGAGGCCGGCGGGGGTCTTTGCCCCTGCCCCTGCCCGCGGCCCCGCTCCTAGGCAGAGCCCGGCACCCGGGGCCGGCCCCAGGGTCACCAGGGGGATGCGCTGCGGGGGCCCCGCTCGGCCCGCGGCCCCTCATGGGTGCGCCGGCGGCGGGCTTTGCGCGGCTCCTCACCCTGCCCGCGGCCAGGGGGACCAGCGTAGGCGCGGGGGCGTGGTGGGGGTCTCCCCCGGCTCCAGAGCCGCTGGCAGACCCTATCTGCAGCCCCCAGCGGCGGGCGCTCCACCAGCTGAAGGAAGTCCCGGTACCAGACCTTGTGGCCGGGGGGCCCTGCGGCAAGCTGGGGGTCACCGGCGGGGACCATGCCCGCCGCCTGCCGGGTGCCGATCACCTCCAGGGAGAGCCGCAGCAGGGGCTGGGTGAAGCCGTGCTCGGTGGCGTGGCAGAGGTAGTGGCCGGCGTCGGTGCGCTGCACGCTGCGCAACAGGACGCCCCGCTCCGTCCGCACCACCCGCTCGTCCACCTGCACCTGTGGCACCCACGGGGACGGGCGGTCAGCTTGGCACGGCACAGCCCTGCTAGCGGCACCCGGCCGGGGAGAGCCTACCTCTCGCTGGGGGTCCTCTGGGGTGCGCTGGTAGGTCCAGAGGACGCGGGCTTGCAGGGATTTGGGGACACACTCCAGGAAGGCGGTGCTGCCCTCCACCCCATAGAGCTGCTTCTGGGGCACGCTGCCCCGCCGGGGGTCTGGGGGGACACAGCCCAGTTGTCAGCCCCCCGCCCCGGCAGGGCTGAACCCCCCGGCCAGGTCCCAGCTCACCTTCGGAGCAGAGCACGTTGGGGTCACCGTTGCGGACGTCCTGCCGGCGGAAACGCCTGCGTGAAGGTGGCGGAGGAGTGAGGGCTGAGGCAGCACGACCTGCGCCCCTCACCATGGCCTCGGGGCAGGCTGGCCGCCCCTGCGCCGCGCCCTAGCACATCACCTACCTCTTGGTGTTGGGCACGTAGCGGGTGCATGCGGTGCCATCCCAGGCGCAGTACGGGTCCCGGGCCAGGCAGCACTCGGCGCAGGCTTTGCCGTAGGCGCCGCAGCGGTGCAGGGGCAGCTGGGCCAGCGCTGCAGCTGAGCCGGCGTAGAGCTGTTGCTGGGGGGAGGGCGTACAGAGCGGAGCTGAGCACCCCGGCACCATGGCACGGGGCCGGGCAGAGCCACGGCGGGACACAGGGACCCACCCGGGGTCCCCCCTTACCCGCTTGGAGGAGAGCTGCAGGCTGGTGATGGGGGAGGCGTCCTGCGGGCAGAGCGCAGGCAGGAGTTAGGGCGTGTGCGGGGACCCGGGCTGCCAGCTCCATGTCCCGGGAGCACCCCGGCACGACCCGGAGCACGAGCAGCACGAGGGGATGTCAAGGGGGCTCCGACCGGGGGGGAGCGGAGCCCCCCCCTCACCTGGAAGACCTGCAGCTCCTCCAGCAGCAGCGGCTCCATGCGGTGCCAGCTCTCCTTGGGCACCGAGACCACCTTCAGCACCGAGCCCACGTCTGCGGGCAGGCAGGGGTGAGGCCGGGGGTCCCAGCCCCGGCATCCCCCAGCTCTCCCTCCCTGCCTCAGCCCCGGGGTCACCACATGCCTGTGCCGATGAAGAGGACGTCGTAGTGGCCATCAGCGGCGGTGACGCGGTCCACGGCGATGCGGGTGAAGGTGTAGGGCACGGCGGCTTGCAGGAAGAGGGGGCGCTGGCCGTGGGGCAGCACCGGGTTGTACATCAGCGGGTGGTGCCGGGCAAACTGGATCACCTCGTCTGGGAAGTCCTTGGTGGAGCCGAAGGTGCCGAAGGTTTTGCTGGGGCACTGCGGGGAGGTGGCGCTGGCTGAGCGGGGTCTTGCTCCCCACGGCCCCCACCCCGGGTACCGGCGTCCCACCGGCAGCACCAGCCGGGATGCCCCTGTGCCACGTACCATGCCCGGGCGGGGGTACGGCACGCGGCCCTGGTACGACACCCACTGGTAGTTGGGACCCTCCTTGTGCGCAAAGGGGCCCAGGAAAGCCCGGCGGATGTCGGCCATGGTGTAGACACAGACGGCTGAGCCCTGGAAAACGGAGCTGCCGGGGGAGAGAGGGGGCAATGTGAGGGGTGAGGGGGGCACTGCCGGGCATGAGGCGGGGCGGTGGGGAGGGGGCTTGACCTGGAAGTGGAGAAGACAGCGTAGACCAGGGGGTTGCGCTTGTCCCTTGTCTGCAGCAGGAAGACGTCCCCTGCAAGCCGGGAGGGCGTCAGCGCCACCCCGATGCGCCAGGGCCACCCGTGGGGACCCTGGGGGGCCACCCCCACCCCCCCACTCACGGAGCTCATCAAAGTGGGTGTCGGCTCCATCAGGTCCCGGCACGGCGCAGACGAGCCGAGCCTTCAGGAAGGTCGTCCACTTGTTCACCAGGCTGCGCTGCCCGCCCACGTCGTTCTGCCGGGAGAGGGTGGGTATTGATGTCAGCAGTGGCGGGTGGCACCCACGGGCACCCCCGGCCCCCAGCCCACCCTCCCGTGGATGTTCTCACCCGGCAGATCTGGCCGATGCGGGCAAAGCTGGTCTTGCCCAGCCCCTGCTGCCGCTCCACCGCCGTCTCACGGAAGAAGAAGTAGATCTTGTCGTCATCGGGGTCCTCGCTCTCCGGCACCCAAAAAACGGCCACAAACTTGGGCTCTGGGGGCAGAGGGGTGCCACCTCCAGTGCCCCCGCTAGCTCTGCTCCCTGGGGACCCTGGGGCACCCGCTGAGGTCCCAGGAGGGTGCAGACCTGTCCCTGCCCAGCTGCAGGGCAGAGGCAGAGTGAGGGTGGGACCCCACTGGGCACCGGGGGTCTGCGGGGAGCATG
The DNA here is from genome assembly GCF_964195595.1 of Calonectris borealis. Classification (NCBI taxonomy): domain Eukaryota; kingdom Metazoa; phylum Chordata; class Aves; order Procellariiformes; family Procellariidae; genus Calonectris; species Calonectris borealis. Next base: position 16,974,701 of record NC_134321.1, read on the forward strand.
GGGACCCCCCAAATCACCCTCCACAGGCAGCGGAGGACAGGGTGCGGACAAGCCTGGAGGACTCATTGCCCCGATGCCTCCAGGGAGCAGCGGTGCCGTATCGGGGTGCCAGTGGCCCCGCCACCCTCCCGCTCCCCGGCACTGACCGTTGAGCCAGCGGGAGTCGTGCTGCTCGGTGCGGATGGAGGGACGCCGGCCCAGGCTGCGGAAGATGGTAAAGTCACGGCCCATCAGATCGGTGGCCACCCCGGAGTAGAGCTCCTCGCCTGACAGGCACCGAGGGAAGCGTTACGGGGGACCCGCCGGCACCCCCCTGCCGCACTGCCCCCCGGTGCCGGGCTCGGCTCTCCCTTACCCACAAGGACGGAGGCGGCCGCGTGCCGGGGGTCGTACGGGCTCTTCCCCTTGCCGTCCTCGGCGCGCCGGGGGTCCAGCTTGAAGACGGGCTCCTGGAGGGGGGTAAGGACGGGAGGCGGGAGGGCGGCGGCAGCCGGGGGCCATGGCGGTGCTGGGGGGGGGGCTCACCTCTGCGTGCTGGCCGGCCTCCACGAAGGCGCAGACGGGGTGGAAGGCGCCGGTGCCGCAGGCGTACAGGTGGGTCCGGTTGTAGGGGTGCAGGATCTTCACGAAGTTCATGCACTCGGCCTGGGGGCAGAGGGCACAGGGAGGTGGCGTTGGGATAGCCCCCTGGCACTCCCCTGGCACCCCCCAGCACCCCCCTGGCACCCCCTGGCACTCACGGTGATGTCCTTGCCGGCCCAGTTGCACTCCTCCCTCCACTCCACCGGCGCTGGCCAGTAGATCTGTGGGGGGAGAGGGGGACGCTCACAGCCCCGGGGTGCGCCTGGGGCCCCCCAGCCGGTGTGTGCCCCCCCCGTTACCTTCCTGTCCCGCTGGCTGATGTCGTCCAGGGCCAGGGAGAGGAGGTGGTTCTGGGCGCCAGCGAAGAGGCGGCCGCGCTCCTCGTCCAGCAGCAGGGCCTCGTAGCAGCACGAGCGCTCCAGCGCGAAGAGGCGCAGCCCGTGGCGAGCCCGCAGCTCTGCCGGGACCCACCAGCATCGCTCAGCCCGGCCCTGCCACGGCACCCACTGCCCTGCCCGGCACGCTCCCCTGCCCCGGACACACGCCCCAGGGGGACCTGGGTCTGGCCATGGCCCCCCTGCCGTGCCACCCCCTCCCCCAAACCTGTCCCACTGGCTTGACCGGGTTCACCGACACCATGCTGGCCCAGCACCCATCCCCACACCAGCCCAGCACCCATCCCTGAACCACCCAGCACCCAAACCCAAACCACCCAGCACCCATCCCTGAGCCAGCCCAGCACCCATCCCTGCGCTGCCCACCCTGGCGGCAGGCGGTGGGGGAGAAGGGGCCATTCCCTGCCCCGCGGAGCTAATCCCACCGCGGCGGGAACAAACAGCCCTTTGTCAGGCTGGGAGGAGAGCGCTCGCCAGGACCCACCGCCGGACAAAGCCCCCTGCGCCGTGCCGGAGCCCACGGGGTGGCCGGTCAGGACATGGCACCAGCTCCCCGGCCAGCATGGCGTCCCCGCCAGGCACGGCACAGCCGGGACCGGGGAGTGCCACCACTGTGCACCGCAGGGGGCCAGGCACCTGAGCCAGCACCTGCCGGGGGGCCAAGTGCAGGCACTGCCCCGAGGGCAGGCAGGTGGCCCTGGGGGGGCTGGCATCAGGCAGGGAACCCGGCAGCCCATGCCAATGCTCGGCAGCCCACAGGGAGGGCAGCGCTGGTGCCGGTGAGGCGGCAGTGCGGGGGTTTTGCATCCCTCCCGCCATGCTGCTCCCTGCCCCCCCAGGATGCTCCCGCTGCTGGGTGCTGACACGGCACCGGTGCACCCACGTCCGATGCCATGTCCCCCCACCCTGCCCGTGTCCCACACTCACCGGGGAAGGCCAGCTTGAGGCGGGGGGTGGCAGCGGGCGGGGGGCGGCCGGCGGCGGCGGCAGGGCCGCGCAGCAGGAGCAGGAACAGGAGCAGCGTGCGACTCATGGCCGGGGCCTGGCTGGGGGCCCTGTGGCTGGGGCAGAGAAGCGAGACCTCAGCTCGGGTTACAGCCCCCTCCCTGCAGCCCCCAGACCACGATCCCTCCCCGGCACTGCCAGTGGGATCCAGAGAGCCCTAAGCATCGGCACAGGGCAACCCCGGCACGGCATGAGGGGACCCCCGAACTGGGCTTGACCCAGTGATTGTGGGGGGGACACAGGCCAGATGCGTTCCTCCCTGGTTTTTAAGCCCCCGTTAATCCCACCTCCTCCCCTTGGGCAGGAGCAGCCCTCCCGCTCCTGCCCAAAGGGAAACTGAGGCAGCCCGGCCAAGCAGCGCCCGGCCGAGCAGCACCCGGCCCTCCCCACGCCTGCCCGAGCCCTGCCGGCAGGAGTGCGCTGGGCTCTGCCTGTTCCTGCCTGCAAGCACAGAGCTGTTCTGCGGGGACAGGGCAAGCACCGGTGTGGTGTCGGCCAGACAGGGCACCCCGGACAGGCAGCAGGCTCCCGAGCACCAGGCAAGCTGGTCATGCCGGGAGTCACGGGGTCCTGTGCCTCAGTTTCCCCTACAGCTACAGTCACTGCCGTTTGGCCCCCGGCCCCACCCTGCGAACGGCCCCCGGCCCCACCCTGCGAACGGGAGCTGGGTTTGGGGGGGCTCTTGCCGAACAGGTGCCCACTTCCCCCCCGAGGGGCCCACACCGGTGTGCCCCCCATGGGGTAGGGGAAGAGCTCCTCTGGCTCCGGCACCGGCACGCTCTCCCCGGGGAAGTGGGAAGCGATGGTTATCGCGAGCATCGCGCCAACACGCAGCTCCCCACCTTGCCCGCCGGCCACGCCGCGGCCGCCCCGGGCAGCTGCAGGCAGCCAGGACGTGCCAGCCGGCACCTCCCCGTGCCACGTGCGAAGCACAAGCCCAGCCACGCTGGTCATCGGCCCCCGGCGCAGCCGATGGGTTTCACCCGTGCCACAGCCACCGGGGCCTCACTGGGACACCAGTGATGACCGAAGCCCCACTGCGGCACTGGGGCTCGGTGCAGCCACCCCAGGTTTTGCCGCCCCGCTCAGGCACGCCGTGAGCCAGGCCGTGGTGGGTGCCGGGCCAGGGTGGCACGCGTGCGTGGCAGTGCCCGGCACAGATCTGGACACGTCTGCCTGCTGCCCGGCACGGCCGGCTGGGGCTTGCCCTGGGCTCCTGCGGGCAGGGGCAGCCCCCTGCCGGGCTGGCAGGGTGGGGAGCGGGTCCCGGGCGGGCAGCGGGCAGCGGGCAGGGCCCCGGCCGGGCGCAGCGCCGCGGGGCCGGGCTGCCCGCCGGCCTGGCGCGAGGGCGGCAGGCGCTAATTGCATTTCCAGAGGCGCCGGGCCGAGGAGGGGGGACCCGCCGGGCTCTGCCAGCGTCCCCTCCTCGGCTGCCGGGGAGCGAGGGCCGCGGCGGGGGCACCGGGGGTCCTCCCTCCCGCCCGCCCGGCACCTGCCGGCGCCCGCCGAGGGGCCAGGGCAGACCCCCGGGCACGGACGCCCCCACGCCGGCTGCCCCGGCTCGATGCTGGCACGGGGGGCGGGTTGGGGGGGGGGGGCCGGCAGCAGCGGCAGCAGTGGAGACCCCCGGTGCCAGCACTGGCAGATCCAGCCCCCGAGACCCCCGGTGCCAGCTCCCCCCAGCCCCGCCGGTGCCGGCACGGTCTCAGCCCCCCGAGAGCCCCGGTGGCCAGCCCGGGCAGACCCAGCCCCCGCCCCGCCCAGCCCCCCGGTGCCAGCCGGGACACGGACCCCGCCGCCAGCCCCCCGGTGCCAGCCCTGGCAGACCCCCGACGGCAGCGCAGAGACCCCGGCCCGGGACACCCCCCCCGTCCCGGCTCCGGGAGCCCCCGGCCCCGGCAGCCCCCGCACCCTGCCCGGCCTACGGCACCCACCTGGGTCCCGGCTCGGCTCGTCCCGGCCCGGCCCCGCCCTCCGCGCCCGCCGGGAGGGAGCGGGGCGGCCCCGGCGGGGCGGGGCGGGGCGGCGGGGGCGCGGCACGGCCCGGGGGGGCACGCGCACACGCACACGCACGTGGGAACGCGCGTGCACACGCACACTCGTGTGCAAACACACACGCGCGTGCCAACAGACGCATGCACAAACACCCAGGCACCCTCACCCCCCCTCCCCACGTGCAAACACACTCACGGACACTTGCACACTCACACGTGGAAACAGACCTGTGCAAAAACACACACGTCCAAAAACACACGCAAAAACACGCAGGCACACTCAGACACGTGCAAACACACCCACTCACACTCACATGCAAGCACAAGCGTGTGAAATCACCCAGGCGTACTCACACACACTCAAGCAAACACACACCCGTGCTGCTACCCCACGTGGCCCACGGTGGCACCCGCGGTGACACCCGCCGCCCTCGGGGCAGAGCTGAGCACGCCACGCTCAGCACACGAGTGGCTCAGCACACGAGTGGCCGGGCTGCCTCGTCCCTGGGGTGGGCAGTTGCCGCCCAGGTGCTGCCTGCCCGGGCATGGGGTGCCGGGGGGGCCGTGCCGGGGGGCACCGGGGGCCGTGCCGGGGGCGGCGGGGGGCCGGTCCCGCACCCCGCTCAGCTGCAGCCCAGATGTCTGGCCCGAGCCCAGCCCGGAGCAAACAAAATTCCTCCGCTGCCTCCCATTTTCCAGCCGCCGCTGCCAAGAATAGCAAGTGCCGAGCGGTGCCGGCAGCCGGGCCACGCGCGCCTCGGCGGGCAGGGCCCGGGGTGGGGGGGGCCACGGGCTGCCCTGGGGGCCGCCCCCTGCCTTGTCCCCCCCGCGCCCCTGGCTGTCCCTACCTGCGAGTGCAGGGGTCCAGGAAGGCAGGTCCAGCATGAATGGGGAGGCAGGGGGTGCAGGCAGGCGGGCAGCGGGTGCAGGCAGCAGCGGGTGCAGGCAGGTGCAGGGTGAGTGGGGAGGCGGGAGCTGCAGGCAGACGGGGGGTGCAGGCAGGCAGCGGGTGCCAGCAGGCAGCGGGTGCAGGTGGGCTGGCAGCAGGCGCAGGCTGGCAGCAGGTGCCGGCAGCCTGGCAGTGGGTGCAGGCAGGTCAGGTGCAGGTGCAGCAGACAGCTGGCGCAGGCAGGCAGCCGGTTCAGCAGGCAGCGGGAGCCGTGCAGGCAGGCACAGGCAGGCCAGCAGCAGGCAGGAGGAGCTGTGCCAGGCAGGGTGCCCGGGCAATGCCCTGCCGTCTCACTGCCAGTAACCCTCCTGATGCCGGGCCGGGTACACCGGCGTGCCAACAGGCTGGCAGCACCCTCTGCCCCAGCACTGCCGCGCATTCCCCTCGCGGTTGAGCCATGGTGCCAAGAGCGAGCCCAGTGTCACGGGTGGTGAGGGGGACAGGGAGAGGTGGCAGGGGAGCAGCTGGCACTGGTGCGCCAGGGGTTACGCTACTGCAAGACTTTGCCTGGGCGCCGCGGCAGGACTTTGGGCTGGGTGGCCCCCACAGGGTTGGGCACGGTGTCCCTGCCCCCACCGTTCCAGCCTGCCGGGACAACAGGCTGGGATGGCGGGGACAGGAACGCCATACCCAACTCTGCACAGTGGGCACCTTCCTTTGCTGTGCCAGCACTGTGCCTCAGTTTCCCTTCACCCAGCTGGGACCTTTCCACCCGGCGCTGCTCCCGGCACACGTGGCGAGGTGGCCGGGTGGCGTCACCGTCACCCCAGCCCCGGATCCCTGTGGGGACCTTGCCAGCAGCAGCTCCGCCTGGAGAAACCATCAGGCGTCAGAAGGGCTGGGCGTCCATCCCGGAAAAAACGGCGCGGGAGGGATGCGCCACGTCGCCTGCCGGCCACTCCTTCCCGCCCCGCCGGGTGTTCCTGGCAAGTGCCAAAGCTGCCGGGTGCTGACATGGTGACAGTCCCCAGCTGGGATGGGCATTGCCACCGGCATCCTGCCCTCATCCCTGCGCTCACTGCCAGCCCCGCAGAGGGTGGTGCGGTCGGGTGCTGGTGGCCTGGCTCCCCGCCAGCGCGGGGGTGTCACCGCCGGCAGCGCGAGCAGGTGCCGGCACCTTCGCTCTTTGATCCCTTCCCTGCCGCCGGCAGATCCGCGCCTGGGGATCGCTGCCTCGGCCAAATCTCCCCCAGCGGTTCCGGCTCCGGCGAGCATCGGTAGCTCTGCCGGCAGCGCCTGAGCCCCCAGCGGTGTTTGCGGTAGGAAACGGCTCCTCTCCGCCTCCGCAGAGCTCCCGGGGGCGGCGCAGCAGCAGGCAGCAGCCAACGGCTCCTGCACCTCCTGTGCCAGCGGGCGAGCCGGCACGGTGTGGGATGTATCCATGCCATCGGATGGGTGACCAGGACGAGCAGCTGCTGGAGAGCCCGCACAGAGAGAGACAGGCCAGGATGGGCACCCCCTAGCCACCGGGATGGGGACAAATCCTGCACCCCAAGCGGGAGCAGTACTTCGCCAGGAGAGTCCTGGCGATGCCACAGGGACCCGTGGGGTGACCCAGAGTGAGGCGGCTGCAGGGTGGCCCCCCGTTTCCCGGGGGGCTGGGGAGCCATCATGCCCGGGGCTGGCCAAAACCCAGGGGGACAAGGTGAGCTGCATCATGCCAACTGGTGCCATAGGTGTCCCCATGCCACCTGGGCTTGGCACCGCCCTGCTCCCCAGCCAAGAGATGTGCTTGTGCAACGGCGTGGCCTTTGCCAGCACTCCTGGTGACATTGCCAGCTTGTCCGGGGGAGAGGAGGGAGCAGAGGGAGGAGAGGCACCCTCACCCCAGCCTGCACCCATGGCCCGTGCATACCCCCCTCAAGCTGGTACCCCCTGGGCCTGGCCACCCCAAAAAGCCCTCGGCACCAAAGATGTGGCTTTAGGACTCCTTTGGGAGTCCCTCCAACACGGGCCCCCTCACCGGCTGCCTGCGTGGCTCCTCCATCCCTGGCCAGGCTGGCTCCCTGTCCCAAGCCCCACTCCCCACCGCAGCCGGTGGCTTTTCCAGGGGGACAAGGTGAGCCCTGCCGTGCCTTGAACACCGTGGGGATCTCTCCCATTGCTGCTTTCATGGGCGGTGTCGCTGGTGTCTCTTTGCTGGCACGTCTGGCTCGGCTGTGCACCAAGGCGGGGAAGTGGCTGCATGTCCCCGTGGCATGTGGTGTCAGGCCACAGGTCGGCATCAGGCCTCAGGTGGCCGCCACGTCCCTGGTGCAAGGGGAGGATGTGCCAGGCAGGAGACGGAGCCCGTGGGGTGCCAAGCGTGCTGGTGCGAGGGCCTAGGCTGGTGGCGAGCAAACGCGCTCGAGCCAGCTGCATCCTCATAGCGTGGCGTGGTGGCGATGTCCCCGGGGGACACCAGCTCAGGGCTCACACCCCATCTACGGATGCACCCCCCGACCCTACATCCACCCCCCATCACAATACGCTGGTGCGAGACCCCCACAGCAGGGACCCGCATGGCCCCAGCGCATTCCTGCCGGGATTAGGTACCGGCTCCCAGCAGTGCCATGCCGGTGTAGCCCGGCTAATCCCTTTTTAATTGTCCCCACCCTGCACCGGGCTGAGCCGGACCGCCCAGGGGACATGGGGTGCTGGGTGCACCCTGGTGCTTGAGCACATCTGGGGTGCCACCATTGAGTGTCCCTGCTGTGGGACCAAGCTCTTGGGGTGCATGGTGAGCCTTTGGGGCAGTGATGAAGAAGGAGGCATCCATTCTCCCGGTGTAGTGCAATGGCTTTTTGGGAAAGGGAGGGATCCTGGGCTTCTAGGATCCCATCCTACTGCCCCGGGGTGATGGTCCGCCCTCGGCTTCATGGCTGCGGGCAGCCAGACTCTGGGGCAGGCAGAGGGGCTGCGTCCTGCGCTTTGAAAACCACTGAGCTTGAAGCTCCTCAAAACCATCCCAGTGGAGCAGGAGCCTCAGCGGAGCCACGGTGCATGGGACACGGCACACAGGCTCTCTGCCACCAGCCCAGCCCTCTCGCTGTGCCGGCAGGAGGGCAGGAGAGGTGCTGGCTGAGCCCCCCTGCCTGCTCCCCTGCCCCAGCCCCTCCGGCCCTGCTCTGTGCCACACCAATCGGCGGCATCCAGCTCCTCCAGGCTTTAAAAATAGGCTGGTGTCCCTGCCACGGGATCAATAATTTTAGCCGGGGCGTGTCTTGCTGGGAAGCACGCGGGATCGTTCATCTGCTCCCGCTGGCCCGGCGGCATCCGTGCGCAGGGCTGATGTCAGCCCTCGCTGCCCACTTGCTCGTCCCTGCCCTGGGGCAGTGCCCGGTAGCGCAGCCCGGCTGTGGCCACCTTGGGCACGGGCTATGCCAGGCGGGATGGCGAGGGCAAGGGAGCGGGGACAGGGGTTGCCCAGGTGCCCCCTGAGCCTGCCCGCTCCCCATCCAGGCCATCTTGTCCCCAAAACCAGCGGCACAGTGGAGTGCAGCATCCTGCTGCCATGGCACCCAGCAGCACCCAGCCTGGCAGTGGCGGGGGGGGTCCCGGCACCCTGGTCTGCCCACCCTCCTCCTCTCTGCCCGGCCCCCCAACACAACAGGCACTTCAGATCGCCTCCCACGGTGCTCCCGCAGAGCCGCGGCGGCTGGGAAGGCTGGGGGGGCCGCCACCGAGCATAATGCGGCTATTGACGGGCGAGCCGACGGCCCCGGCGCGGCACAATAGGGCCTTGTCTGCCGGCCCAGCTCCCGCTCCTGCCCAGCCCGGTGCCCAGCATCGGGCTCCTCTCTTCCCCGAACAGCTCAGAGCTCGCCCAGGTGCCAGCCAGGGCAAGCCCTGCCCAGGGCCAAGCCGGCAAGTGCGGCGGAGGAGCCAGGGGTGGGAGGGCACCAGGTAAACCCCCTTTCCCATAAACCAGTGCCCTGGGGAAGGGGCATCGCTTGGTAAGCCCCCTGTGCTGGCCCTGGCTGCCCCAGATAGGACAGGGCTCGGGGGTCCCCGCTCAGCCGCAGGGTGACGGGGACAAGGAGGCGGCGCGTGCCTGGCATTGCCCCTGCTTCCCTCAGGGGACCGTGTCTGAGCCTGCCGGCACATAGCACCCACCGAGGGGAAACTGGGACCTGGCATCCCCCCTGGAGAGCTCCACCACCCCGGCCCCCCGACCGTGCGGCCCCCCTCGGCAGGGCAGCCCGGTGCCCTGCAGCCGCCATCTCACCTGCTACGGCGCGTGGGCTCTGCCGGAGCTCGCCTGCCTCCTCGCCCAGCGGGTGAGTCGGGGCTGTGGCTGCCGCCTGCTCTTTAAAACCCAAATCCCCGGTGCCGGGCGCCAGTCCCGCCGGCGGCGGGGGCGGAGGGAGGGACACAAAGCCCCGGTCCCTGCTCCCGGGGCCGGCACCAACAAAAGGCGACTGTGTCCTGTGTCCTCCCCGTGCACCCAGCGACCCGGCCGGCTGCTCGGGGACAGCCCCTGGGGTCCCCTGGGCTCCCCATGGTGCCGCCACCCCCTCTGCCTGCGCTGGGAAGGCAGGAGAGGTGCGGATGAGCTCTGGGTCCCCGATGGCAGCCACGGAGCATCCCGACGTCCCCAGGGACCCGTCCCTGCCCACTTGGTCCTGTCCCTGCCTAGAGAGGTGCCAGGGCGAAGGCGCTCATCACCATCCCCCTGCCTCATCTGCTCCTGCAAAGCCTGGCCCAGAGGGGCTGGAGGAGGAGGAAGGCGACATGGCTGCCACCGCGGTGCCCCTGCCCAGGGGACTCACCCCGTGGGATCCCCAGAGCCCTGCCCTGCCAGGGCCGCGGGGGCGGGTGGCTGCCTGTGAAGCATCCCTGTGGTCCGAAGGCCGGGAGCAGCCCGTGCCGCCTCATTAACGTGGGGTAAATGTGTAACGAGCTCTCGGCCGGGCTGGGGCGGTTAGAGCCGCACGGCTCCTCTCGCCCACCCGGCATGCCGGGAGCTGGGGATGTGGTGGCTTTATCCCGGCGGGAGCCACACAGCCGGGGCAGGAGGAAGAAGAAAGTCTGTCTTGTGGCCGGACACACTGAAGTCACAGGGTGACTTTAGCTGGAAGGAGCGGAGTGGGCAGCGCACCCGGCTGGGACGGGAAAAAGCCCATCCCCGGAGGAGGGAGGCTGACCCGCCACCCACGCCTGCCCGTCTCCAAAAGGGAGGCTCAGGCTCAGCCCAGGGCGTGAGGGTGAGGGAGCCGGGCTCTGCTCTGCGGTGCCCACCAGCACGGGAAGCAATGGGCACCAATTTAATAAAAAAACAACACAGGAAATGCCATCTGAAGGCAAGAAAATGTTTTTTTTTCTGCTGCAGCGGTGGCCAGATGCTGGCACGGCTGCCCCAGAGGCTGTGGAGCCTTCAGCCATGGAGATAGACAAACCCGGCTGGGCCCAGGCAGCCCGTGCCGGCTGAGCCACTCCTGCCGTGGGCTGGGAGAGGGGGATCTGGGGGGCTCTGCCAGCACCGGCTGCACCAGGGGATGTGCCAGGCCCCAGACTCCCTCCCCGGGCGCTATGCCCCGAGCGGGAGGAGAGGGGCTGGGGGACACGGAGCCTGGGATGCTGCCTATGCAGAGCCGGGCTCTTGCCCGTGCGGCTGCAAGCCAGCACGTCCCGGAGCTGACGGGGGTGCGGAGGCATGGCACACCGCGCCGTGCCGCGTGGTGCCATGCGAGGCCATGGGGCACTGTGCAATGTTGAGTTCCATGGGAATCTTTCAGGCCCAGGGGCCCCAGGGTGTGGGTGACCCCCACCAGGAAGGCACTGGGCGGCACGGCCACCCCTTCCCGCAGGAGAGGCCGAGAGAGGCCAGGGCTGCCCCATGGCGGAGCAGGCAGCTTGCCTGGGTGCTGGGCCCCCCCCCCCGGGCTGGGCAGGAGCCCCCCTGCCCTCCACCCACAGTTTCGCTGCCTGGTCTCAGGCAGGGTGGGGGGCAGCAGGGCCAGCACCCTCCTGCCAGCCCCCCCAGCACGGGGGACGAGGGGCAGCAGCCCCGTGGGGAGGTGGGCAATGCGGGATGAGGATGCGTGGGGAGACACGGGGCTGGGGGGGAGACAAGGGGCCGGTGGGGGACACGGGCCTGGGGTGACACGCGTGTGACGGGGCGGCGGGCCCGGGGCAGCGCGGGGGGGCCGGGTGCAGGCTGGGTGCAGGCCAGAGGGCCGCCGTCAGAGGGCGGCCGGGGCCCGCGCGGCCGGGCCGGGGCGGAGCTGAGCCGGGACGTGGCGGCGGCCGGGGCGGGCAGGGCCCGGCGTGGGGCGGGCCGGGCCCCCAGTGGCGGGGCGGGGACTGAGCCGGGCACGGGGCAGCCGGAGCCCGATGTGGGGCAGCCTGGCCGTGGCGTGAGGCAGCCTGTGCCTGGTGTGGGGCAGCCCGGTGCTGCTGTGGGGCTGGCGCGGGCACTCCGGTGCCAGGGCACTTGCCCCTCTCCCAGCCGTGACCGAGGTGGTGGGGCAGGGCCATCACCAGCCACGGCCGGTGGTCCCACTGTGCTCCCGTCTGGCAGTGGGGCCCGGGGTGGGTGCGGGGTGCGGGCAGGCTCCCCCTGCCCACACCGTCACGGGATGGCGGCGTCCCTGCGTGGGCAGAGTGCCAGGTCACCAGCGCTGTGCCCGGTGCTTCAGCCAGCAGGAACCGGGAGCGGCTGGCCGGCGGCGGGGCGGGCAGCGCTAGCCGGTTGTGGCCGCGGCACCGTGCTCACCTTGCCGGCGGCAGGGCGGGGAGTGGGCAGCGCTCTCGGCAGAGCTGGAGCAGCCACCTGTGCCCCAGCACCCGCGCTCCGTCCTCCCCGAGGACCAGCCGGAGCTGCAGTGCCAGGAGGGTGGCTGGAAGCCCGTGTCCCCATCCCCACCCCGGCTGCGGTGCCACCATGAGCACTGCTGCTGGTGGTGGTGTCCCACATGCCCATCCTGGCCATCTCGGCCATGCTTCCTGCTGCCAGCTGAGCCTGGTGTTGGTGACGGGTGGGACCTGCTGCCCGCGGGGTCCCCGCGGGTGCCGCAGAGCAGGCGGAGAGGGTTTTGGATGGTGTGGGGTGCGCCTGGGGGAAATGGGACTGGAGCCAGCCTTTGGCGTCCCCCCGGCCTCCGGTGGGAGCGGGGTGCCCCTCCAACAGGGGAGCTCCGGGAAGGGGGCCGGGGCGGGAATTTCCATGAAACACCGTGCTCTGCCAAGGGGGAAGGGTTTCAGGGAATCAGGCTGGGGTGGGAGCACGTGGGGCGGCTGGGCAGGGCCGGGGCACGTGCCCCTGGCGCATGCTGGATGCCTGCCGCCAACCGGCTGGCCCCAGCTGGCCTGCAACCCCTGGGGACTGGCCCAGCCCCACGGCAAACAGCGCTGAACTGGGCAAGCTGACCCCTGGACTGGGCAAGGAGGGACTGCCCCACACCTGGGGCTAGCGGTCGTGGGGCCGACTCGGCTGTGCCTCAGCACTTTCCCCGCTATACTTGCCACCCCGGCACAGCCCCTCTGCCAGCACGGTGGGCGCTGCTGCCAGCTCCCGCTCCCTATTCCAGGCTCAGCCCCTGCAGCCCCCGGGCTCCTTCCTGGCTGTGGGGCAGGTGGGTCGGTACCGTCAACCATCCCGGTATCACCGGGCAGGGTGGTGCCGCCAGATCTGCTCGGTGGTGGGGGTCCTGGGGACGAGAGTGGCAGGGGGTGTCGTGTGCCTGGCCGCGTGCCGGCGGTGGCGGGGGCGGGCTGGGGCTGTTTTCCTCTCTGTTTGCTCGGCCGTGGGGACGGCCAGCCATGCGGATCAAGGCCGGCGTCCCCCAGCAGCCAATTGTTGGCCAGCTTGGAGGGGAGGGAGAGGGGCAGCTGCCCCAGGGCTTTCCCAACCGTGGAGGGGGCCACCATGCCAGCGCTGCCCGGCCTGAAACAGTGCCAGGCTCAGCCCACCCAAGCGCAAGGCTGGGTGATGCCAGCGGGGACCCAAGGGTGCCTGCCGGGACCTCGGCACCCAGCACTCCCCGGTTGCCCCCTGGTTGGGGCAGCTGCCCCCCGCGACCCACTGCTGCAGGAGCTGGGGGACCCTGGTGCTGGGGGACACGGCAGCCTCAGTCCTGAGCGCCGGCACGTCCTTTTGTGCTTCTCCCGCTGAATCCTTTTCCCTGGCGGGTCATGAAAGGGCCTTTATCCCCTCTCCTCCTCGTGGCCGGATCACACCCAGCAGGACCCCGAGCCGCTGTCTGGCCCCGGGACCGCCAGTCACCCTGGTGAGGGTGGGGGCCCGGCACGGCCCTGCCAGTGCCTCCCGCGGGGAGCCGGTGCAGACTGCGGCTTTGCCGGGGCTGCATGAGCCATATCTGCTCCTGGGCTGGCTCTGGACCGACCACCGCCCCCCGGGGAGAGGAGGGACATGGCTGTGGCCACGTCTCTGTTTTTGGCCTGGTTATTTATATCTTTTAAACAAGGATGCTACAGTCGTCTGGGCTGAAAGACGTCCTCGGTCCTCCCCTGCTCCCCGGTCCCCAGCTCCCCAGCCATCTGCCACCCCGCCACCCAGGCCCTGGGCAGCGCGCCCGGCCCCCCCCCAGGGCTCCCTCAGCCGGCTCCGCGCTCATGACAGCTTGCTGGGGAGCTCGGGTTTGAACAGGAGACCCCCCTCCCAGGTGCTGCGGATGCCCCAACGCTGCCCCACGCCAGGGCCCTGCTCCTGCTCTGCTAAACATCACTGCCTGCCCCGGCTGCGGCTTGGCCCTGGACCTGGCATCCCAGGAGGGTTTGGCTGGAGGTCTGGCCCTGCACCCGGCCCAGGCGAGTTTTGGGGTGTAGGGCAGCCCAGCCCGGCTGTCCTGCACCGCTGGCCCCACCTTGTGCCTCCTCAGAGGCTCTGGAGCTGCCTGGGCTCCCTCCCCGTCCCCGGGGAGCCTGGGCAGCTGCAGCGCAGGATGCTGAGCTCCCTGTGGGATGGAGGACCCCGGGGCTCGGGGAGCTGACGGGGGGCAGCTCACGGCCTGGAGAGCCTTGGGCCCTGTGCACGTGGGAGTGTCCCCTGCGGGCTGGCAGGCCCCCCGGGTCACCCTGCGAGCAGGGGTCCCCCAGCACAGTGGGGCCCTGGCACCCTCCTGAGCTGCTGGAGCATCCCTCAGGTGGCTGGTACCCAGCACCTCTTTACCCGCTCAAAGGAGAACACTGCTGGCCACAGGCCCAGCTTTCCAGTGGGCTATGGGGAGCAATGGAGCCCAGCAACTGGGGACACTGGGGAAACGGGCCAAGACCCAGAGAAGCTGCCCTGGAGCAGGGCACTGGGTACCGGACATTTCGAGAGCATCATGGCCACTTGGGCTCATTTGACTTTAAAGGCATTTAAGTTGCATTTAAAGGCATTAAAGTCCTTGCTAAGTCCTTGCTTAATTGCCTTAAAGGCATTTAAGCCCTTGCTGCAGAACGGCAAGCCCACGGGAGCAAAGCCCCTGGCCCTGGTGGGGCTGTGGGTGCTGCCAGCGGGGACAGAGGGGACACGGCTGCCCTGCCTGGGTGGCAGAGATGAGCGGGCTGCTGCTGGCACCTCTGGAGGTGACAGAGGGGACGGTCCCCCTACACCAAGAGGAACAGTTTGTCCCCATCTCTTAGGGCTCAGGGCGTCCTCCCGCCCTCAAGCACTTCCAAGCAGGCTTGGTGCTTGACGGCTGGAAGCTGGAGGAGCCTGCATGGGACCGGCGTCCCGGCGGGGGCTGTGGGAGCTGGGGAGCTGGGGAGCCCCGGGACTCCCCCCCAAACCCCGCAGTGCTGTGGGGAGAAGTGGCGGGGTTACCCTGGGGCTCGTCCTCGGGTCCTTGGTTCCCAGTGCTGCGCTTGGCAGGGAAGCGATTGAGCGCAGAGATAACCCACCCTTCAGGTCTGCTGAGCAGCACTTTGCTTCTGGCTTCTGTAAAGTTAATTGGTTTCGAGGTTCCAGGAACAAACGAAGGAGAAAAACCCACTTTCCTGACGTGCGGGATCATTGAATGCTCTCTGGCGAGTTATAATTGCAAATCATGTTTTGAAATAGCATTAACAAATTAGTCCTTGTTGTTGTTGTGCCCTGCCACATGACAGCGTGTGCCATGAGGGAGCTGGCTGTCAAGGGCGAGGGAGGGGGCCACGAGCTGCCCCCCGCCACCGCCGGCTCTGGGCCCAGGTGCCATGCTGCCGGCATCGGGGGGCTTTTCCAGAGGGGGTGGCTGGGGGAGGAAGGGTCCTGCCCTGGGCACGGCCTCGGGCACGTGTCACCCCGAGGTCCCCCCATCCAATGCTGCCGGCTGCAGGCATCCCTCTCCTCCTGCCACTGGTGTTCCCGGTCCCTTTCCTGCCTCACTTGCTCCCTGGTGATGGGGTTGGGGCGCAGCAGGGGTCTCAGAACCCCTGCTGGGTGCTGGGGCCGTGCCTGCGGGATGGCCGGTACCGGGGACCAGAGGCACCCGCCGGCGTGTTCCCAGCAAGGACAAGTGCCGGGAGGCTTCTTGCCAGAGAGGCCGGGGTGGCAGCGTGCGGGGGGACACCGCTTTGGAGGCAGATCTGTTATCTCCGCCGCATCTTCCCGCCATCTCCCACCTTGGCCCTGGGAACAGCGGGCAGCGGCAGGCAGCAGGCGCAGAGGCCGGGCGAGGAAACCAGGTGTGACAAGGAGAGCACGCCCCGGCCATGCGCGGCACCCGCTCCTTCGTGGCTGGGTCCTGGCCGGCCTCGTCCTGTGCTGGGATGCTCTTGAGGCTCTTATGGGCTCACGTTAATCTGCTCGATCTCCAAGCATGGCCAAAGAATGAAAAATAGGGAAGGTTTTGGCTGGGGGGCTTGGCGAGAGGGCAAAGCGCACAGGGGTGGGCTGCGGCTGAGGGCTGCCAGCATGGCACAGCTGGCACAGCGCTCAGCTCCCCGCCACCGGCGAGGCAGAATGCTGCCGGCGGGACGCGCCGTGCTGCGCCGCGCTCCCCCAAAGGCTCCTCACATCCGGGAATCCAGCGTCAGACTTTCCAGCTGGCCGGAGAAAACCGCACGGCTGCAGTTTCTCAATCTGCTGGAGCCCAGGCACAGGCCTGACACCCCCAGAGCCGGCGGCGAAACTGCCCCGTGCTGTGCCAGGGAAGCACCGCTGGCTGGGGGGCTCGAGGGGCCGAGAGGAGGGTCTTAGCCCATCCCTCTCCCGGGCAGCCCCCGGCTGCAGTGAAGGGACTGGTCCCTGTGTTGGCTCCCCCCTGCATGGCCAGCCCAGCTGCACGGGGCTGGAGCCACTGCGTGCTGGTTGTGGGGTGCGGGGACCCTCTGGGCCAGGCGCTGGGAGGTTTGGGGATGTCTTTGCTCCCTTTCCCTCTCCTTCTCATTGCTTTCATTTTCCTCAAAGGTTCAGCTGGGCACGGTGGGGACGGCGTGGCCATCTCCTCTGCCCAGCTGACACAGAGGAGGTGATGGAGAGGGATATCACATGCCAAAGGACAAGAGAGGGGACAATAAAAAGGGGGCATGGCTTCATTTGAGCCCACAGGAAAAGGCAAAGGGCAGCATTTTGAGGCTGGGAAGGAGTGGGCAGGCTCTGAGTCACTGCCTGCACCCCAGCCCCGCAGCATGCCCACCCCACCGGTGGGTACTGCACCCCATGTGCCATGGGGCCGCGCTGCCTGTCCCCGTCCCCAGCTGCCTGCACCGTGTTTGCTTACAGGGCGGCAGCTCTCAGCCTCCTGTTACAACGGTGAGGCGTGTTGCCGCCCGTCCCCGGGGAACGTCTCCGCACCGGTGCCACGTGGCTGGCACCCGCCTTCGCCAGGGCAGGGGAAGGGTTAAGTGGATGGCTTGAGCCCAGCCATGCCCATGGTTCTGGGTGCCTCCGACCCCCCCCCCCACCCTGCCAAACCTGGCTGCCTCCGGTCCCCCGGCGTGCCAGCTAGCGCTGGTTCAGCACTTACGCATGCTGCTGTTATTAGAAATTAGTTAATGGATGTCTCCGGCCAAAGGAGAGCAGCAGTAACAGGAGCCGTGGGATTGCCAGGAGCACGAGGGCAGAGATGCCGCTGAATATTTAACGTCCCGCAACGGCCGGGTGAGAGGGTGCCACTGCTGCCGGCGGGGCAAGGGGAGGTTTTCCTCCTCCCAGCCCGATGGCGACGCTCGCTGCCGGCCGGAGGAGTCATTTCCATCCCAGACCGCCTGAGGTTTCCCCAGGATTTATGAAAGATATGCGTAACACAAATAAAGCCTCCCAGCAATGTGCGGAGCCGTCCTGCCAATGTGCAGCTGCTGTGCAGGGCTCGCTGCTCTGCATGGGGAGGTGGGTGCATCGAGCCCCCACCTTGCTGCGGTGTGGACACCAAAGATTTTCCTCTGAAGTAAAAGCCAGGCAGGGCAGAGGAGCAGGGTGCCCTGCTGAGCAGGGCAGGAGGCGGTTTGGGGGTGACAGCCCTTTGGAAGGGGCAGGGAACCTGCGGGGACACGGCTGGTGGCTGGCCAGGAGCTCCTGGCTCTCCCTGCAGCGCATGGGATGCTCTTGGGAGAAGAAGTTTCCGCTTTGGGGCATTTTCGTGGGGACACACAAAATTTGGTCTCCATGAAAAAAGAGGTGTTTCAGCTCAAGCGAGGAAGTTTGATGGAGACCGGAGGAGGTGACCGGAGTGTCCTCTCCACTCTGGGTGACGTTGGGATGATTCCATGTGGACTGTTTGCTCTTAGTGTTCGGAGGTGCCGGGGCGGCCACCCCAGGGGCAGCAGGCACCCCTGAGCAGGGCAGCCAGCTGGGCTGGTTTAACGTGGGGGCAGCTTGAGCTTCCCAGGCTGGGGAGAGAAGCTGGCTGTGGGGGGAGCTGGGGAGAACCTTCCCCGGCTGTGGGGTGACTCTGCCCCTTGCTAAGAGGGGAGAAGACCCAGTGCCCGTGCTCGACGCCTGCTGGATTTAGCCCTTCAGATTACATTAGGGCAACTGGGACAGCCCCGCTGCTTTGAGCACCGGCTGCTGGCCTCCAGCAGCAGCCCCTGGGTGCTCCGGGCAGTGATGCCCAGCAGGGTGGCGATACCCAGTGGGGTGGTGATGCCTGGTGGTGTGGTGATGCCAGATGGGGTGGTGATACCCAGTGGGGTGGTGATGCCTGGTGGGGTGGCGATGCCAGGTGGGGTGGTGATGCCTGGTGGGGCACTGGTGCCCAGTGGGGTGGCCATGCCCGGTGGGGCACCGATACCTGGTGGGGTGGCCATGCCCGGTGGGGTGGAGATGCTCGATTAGGTACCGATGCCCAGTGGGACACGATGGGTGCGCGAGGGGTGCCCCGGGGGTGGGTGATGCCCGGGGGGTGGCCATGCCCGGTGAGGCACCAATGCCCGATGCGGCGGCGATGCCCGGAGGGACGGCCATAGCCGAGGGGGCGGTGGGCGAGGCGGGGCCGGGGCGGGGGCCGCAGCCGGGTGCGCTCCCCCCCCGCCGCCGGTCCCTCCCCGGCGCTGCCCCTGACGCTGCCCCGGCGGCGCGGAGATTGGGAGCCGCCGCGCTGGGGGCGGGCCCGGCTCCGGTTTAATCTCCGGCTCCGCCGGGATTACGGCCGCAGGCTAGTCTCTAATCCGCGGCACCGCGGGGCTGGCCACCGGGGGCTGCTCGCCCCAGCCCGCAGCAGAGGCACCGCCGGAGAGGGGGGCAGGTAAGTTCCCCCCCCCCCCCCCCCCCCCCCCAGTTGCACGCACCCCCGTGCCTTTTGCCTTCTCCTTCGGGAAACTCCGTGGCTGAAGACTGCCGAGGGCTTGGACTCCTCGCCTTCCCTTAGTCCCACCCAGCACCCCATTCTAACCCCCCCGACCCATCTCCCTTCGCCCCCCGCCCGGCCCCGCTCTCCTCCCGCAGCCCGGCGCTCCCCGCAATCCCCTGCTCCCCTCTTCCACCTCCTCCTCCGCCTCCCGGAGCTGGACGACTCCCCCGGCAGCCCCGGGGGAAGGCTCCGGGCTCCGGGGCTCCGGCAGCCCTGGCAGGTGGCAGCGCCCCGGGGCTGTTTGCTTTGCTTTTCTCCTGCCACTTCCCTCTCCAGCTGCTGAAACCCTCCCACGGGTGGGTAACAAATCCTGCGAGGGCAGAGGGAAGGCAGAGCCCTGCCTTGCCGCCTTTCCACCCTAACACCCAGGCAAAGCTCCTGCCCGCGGCGCGGTGCTGGGTGGGGGGTTCGGCATCGCTGCCCGCTTTGCTGATAATAACACCAGCCCCCAAACTCCCTTTTCTTTCCCTTTTTTTCCGCTTTAATTTTTAATCTCCCGTGGGAACAACATATGTTTCTTAAGGCTGGAAGCGGTCGGGATCGGGTGTCGGGGCGAGGAGCGGTGCGCGGCGGGGGGCACGGCCAGGGAGAGCGGCCGGGGAGAGCTGCCACAGGCGCTGCCGGGGCTCAGTTTGGCCGTGCACGCAGCGCTTCCCCAGGCCGGGGTATTTATAGAGCCTGGCTGGCTGGGGCGGCGGTGCGGGGAAGCAGGCGGCACATTGCATTCCTGCTGGCCATGCATGTCCCATGTCAGCCGGCATGGTGGCCTGCTCTGCCCAGGGCAGCTTGCAAACGTCCCGCTGGAGAGAAACCTTTCCCAAGGGGAAACTGAGGCACAGTAGGCGGCTGCTGGCCCCGGGCTCCCTGTGCCGGCGGCTGGCGCTGCGGTGGCACGGGCGAGCCAGGGGACCCGGCAAGTCCTCGGCAGGTGGGATGGAGGGGAGGCAGAGTCCCGGCATGGGGCTGAGCCCCGGCTGGCTGTGGAGGGCACGGCTGTGCCAAGCTGCCGCGGAGGAGACGGGGAATTTTCCACTGGCGTTTGGATCCAACCCAAGCTGAACCGTTAGACCTGCCTGGTGCCTGCTGCCAGCCACCGGTATGCATTCGGCCCCCGGCTTCGTGGGGGCACCCCAGAGAAAGCCCCCTGTGCTGCGGGATGGTGCCCTGTTCCTGGGGCACCGAGCGCCGGCTTGCCCTGGCTCCGGTGGCCAGGGATGCTGGGGGGCAGCGGGGGCACCCCGGCCGGCCCGGGGACGGCATGGGGGGGGTGCCAGCACCGTGGGGGAGCCTGGCCGAGGTGCAAAGGGCTCCACAGCACCCGGCCGTGCTGCAGCTGTAATCACACGCCGGGGCCACAGCCACGGCAAACAAACAGGCGCCGGCAGAGCCTATTTTCCTTGGCGCGTGGGGACGGGGGGAAGGAGCGGGATCCCACGGGCTCCTTTGGAAATGCAGCCCTTGAGAAAACAGAGGTGGGTTGGGGACAGGACGGGCCCCCCGTGCCTCCGGCCCTCCTCGCCGCGTGGGTCTCAACAGCCGCAGACCTCCCCGGCTGCTGACGCAGGTCCGGGGCCGGCTGGGTCCCCTATGCCGGTAGGGGACAGCCAGCCGTGGTCGTGCTGTCCCCGGGCCGGGGAGGACGTGCCAGGCGGGTGGCATGGCCCAATGGCGGGAGTGGCAGGGCCGGGGGCAGCAGCGGTCCCCGGGGCTTGGGCAGGTTGTGGCCCCTGTTTGGGACAGGGTGCTGTTCTGGGGGTGTTGAGGTGTCAGGGGGGACATGAGGCCGCAGCTGAGGCCAGTCCCTCCCGGTGTGTCCGGCGCTGCCTGCAGCAAATGACAGCTTGGTTTTTTGCCATCGACCCCTCGGTGTCGTCCCGCCAAGGCCGGGTGTGTTTTAGGGAGTGGGAACTCCTGGAAAGCATCTTGCTTCCAAGGCGAAACGCATCTCCAGAGGTGCAATAGAAAACCTAACGTGTTTTTTTCAGGCCCATCAGTCCCCGCAGTGCCACCATCCGTGCCACCATCCTCCCCAGGTGGCCCTGAGCTCCTGACGGGCAGTGCGCTGGCTTTAAGTTTAAAGCAAAACCCAACATCGAGCCTAGAGCCGGCTGAGATGCTTTGGGTTCAAGCTGCCATCTCACCTGGCCTCCTCCAGAGCCATGCTGGGTGCCACCAGCCTCGTGCTGTGCCCAGCCTGTCCCCATCCCTGTCCCCATCCCCATGCTGCCAGGTGCCTCTGCTGCCTGGCTTGTCCAGCTACGGGCTCAACCCCTTCCTTCCACGCCGGGTTGTGTCAGCGGCAGCCCGGGCTGTCCCGGCACTGGGCACGGCTGCCCTCGCCTGGCCTCAGTTTCCCCACTGCTCTTTCCAGCTCGCCTCGGTACTGGTGCTTGGATGTGGGGGACCTGGCATGATGGTGGTGGCTGGTACCCGCGCCGCAGCCCCTCGCTCTCCCCGTGGCCCTATCCTGGGGTGTGCGGCTGGCAGGGGATTGCCGTGGCTGAGTCGTGCCGTGGCTCTGGCGCTGGAAAACCCTCCCCATGGCCCCCCTGTGATGTTTGGCTCCGCCACCCCCTTCCCTGCGGTGCCTTTCCCCTCCCTGGTGTGTCCCAGACCCCAGCACGTCCATTACTGCAGGATGGTGCTGGGGCCGGTGGCTGTGAGCCAGCCCAGCCGTCAGCACGCTCTGCCTGCGGGCAGGGCCCTGGGCTCGGGCAGAGCCGTCCCCGAGGACACGGGTGCCACTTGTGCTCTCCAAGGGAAGACCCCAGGTGGGTACCGCTCCCCGCACAGTGCAGTGGGGACGGCCCGGAGCTGCAGGGCTAGGTTTTGGTGCTGCTGGAGCCTTGCTAGCCGGGACAGCGGCTTTGAGAGCCACTTGCTCCTTCTTGCCGCTGCCAATTCTGCTCTGGCCGGAGCGCTGGGGGCATCGCCTGGCCTGAGGCTGAGCCATGGTGCAGTAACTGGGGCTGAAACCCCAGGTCGCCCCAGGGCTAGGTGAGCCCAGGAGTGGTGACCATGCTGCCCAGCTCATGCTGGGACCATGAGTGGGGCTGACTGGCCTGGCTGTCTGGGGGGCTATCTCATGAGGGTCTCCAGCAGGTCTATTCGGAGGGGGTCTACAGTGGGGCTACCCAGAGGGGTTCTCGAGCTGTGCACTGGGCAGGTTGCCTCCAATCGTCCCTCCGCATGGCTGCCGGTGTCCTGTGCACGTGGGGGTACACCCCAGAGCCCTCACCCCAAAGCTGAGGTGCCTGGCCGTGCCCCTGGGCAGCTGGATTTGCCTTTCTGGGTGCCCGCTGCCCGCAGGGGAGGTGGGACGGTGGCACTGCCTTTGCTTGGCTGGGAGGTGGGGGGGGAGAAATGCCGTAGGTTTAAAAACAGGTTTTGGGTGCTAATTTTAGGAAGGCAGGTCAGGGGGAAAGCCACGTCTGTGTGTGCTGGGGGGGGAAGGGCAGGCCCTGCTCCCACAGGGTCGGGCTGGCTCTGCTCCCAGCACCCGGGCTCCCAGGCTGCCCTGGGGGGGGGTGTCTCTGTGGAGGGGCAAGGGGAGGTGTGGGGGTGCCCCCCCACCGCATGTCCCTGCCCTGCTGGAGCCAACCTCCCCGGGGAGGTGATGCCCAGGGACCCCCGAGGCTCGGGCTGTTGCCCCAGCTCTGCCCGCGTGCCCGCACACCCCTGTGCCCACGGCGGTGCTGGGGGCTGACCAGGGACCCAAGCTGGGGGTCACTCTGTGCCCAGCAGCAGTGCCAGGGGTAACCCCAGGGCTGGGGGCTGATGGCAGTGGGGGTACATGGCTGGCATCCCTGCCCGTATGTCTGCACTGCCTCTCTGGGAGGGCTGTCACCAGCGCAGCCCCAGGGAACGTGAGACCTCTGCGTGCCCGGCTCCCCTGAAACCCAGACAGCCTCCTGGGCAGGTGGGCACGGCTGGGCGGACCTTGCTGCTGGCCCCCCGGCACACACCGGCGGCAGCGGCGTACCTGGCTGTGAGCACGCAGGCCGGCAGCTGCGGCAGGCTTGGTGCTAAAGCCGGATTACCACCCGGAATAGTCCCACGGCCCCAGCTGGGGCGGATTAGCCAGGATTCATCTGCAGAGGGAGAGGAGATGGGGAGGGGGTCTCTGCCCTGCGGGGGTCTCCAGCCCGGGGGAGCACCCACTCGCTGGCAGGGAGACCCAGCGCCTTCATCCCCCATGGGTGGGAGCAGTGGGTGCCCATGGATGGGTGTCATGGGCTGCGGGGCACAGTGGGTCATCGCACCCCGGGCTGGCACCCCTGTGGCGCAGGCAGGGCTGGCGGGCAGCGGCTGCCAGTCCCCCTGTGTGCCGTACTCCCGCCGGCATGGCGTGCTCTTGCGGGGAGTGTGCCGTGCCGAGGCTTGATCGGGGGAACGGGCCGGGCATCCTCCTCACCACGCTGCTGGGTGCGATGGACCCCCCATCCAACACATCCCGCTGGCATTGCCGACGGAGCTCCCCTGCCCCAGCCCCCCGACTCCTGGCTGTGCCTTGCTCCCAGCTGGGATTTTCCACCTTTTAAATAAAATCCGGGTGGAAGCGAGGTGTCAGGCAGCGAGATGCAGCCCCTTCCAGGACCGGATCCCCGCCATGGTGCCCCAGCCGCCGGGGAAGGCTGGCAGGGGGCCGGGGTGAGCCCAGGGCTGCCTGCTGCCTGCCTGCCAGGGCAGGGAAGGGATTTGGGAGCCCTGCCGCCCCACACACGTGTCCCCATCCTGGCGAGGGGGGGCAGGCATCTGTGCTGGCCGGGACGCGGCGTGCAAGACCAAACGTAGCCTTCCCTGGTGCGCAGACGTGGCCGGCGGGGAGGGTACGTGCCGCCCCACGCATACGGCTCGACGTTCCCCGCGGGGGGGCTGCGGGACGGCACCGGGGCCCGGCTCGGGCTTCCTGGCCACGCTGGAGGGTTGGTGGGGTGGACGAGGTCCCCGGTGTCACCGAGCGGTGGGACAGCAGGAGCAGCCCCCGGGGAGAGCTGGGGCTGGGTGGGGAGAGGTGGGAGGTCTTGGTGCAGTGGGGCTGTCACCATCCTCGTCACCCGGAGCCGGCAGGCAGCGGACAGGCGCACGCTGGGAAATCAATGGAGCTGGCTCAGCACCCCCAGGGACACGGCCCTGGGTGCCACAGCGTGGGGGGGGTTCTGTGCCCATGCACGTGGCCGTGCCCACGCCATCAGGGTGGGCGAGCTGGGGCTGGCGGTCAGGAGGGGGACAATGCTGGGCGGCACATGGGCTGCCCGACGCGGCAGTGAGGGTGGCAGCAGCCCGTCCGTGTGGCGGCATGGCAGCCCCGCGCTGGGCTGGGGCTCTCGGGGCCGACACGCCGTGGGAAGAGACCCCCAGGGAGATGCTCTTTGCCCGGAGCGGAGGGTCCCCAGCTGAGGCGGGCACACAGGGACAGGGGTGAACCCACCCGCCCCCCGGGGCCATCCGCCGCTCCACGTATTTGCTGTTCTGCCCAGCCTTATCGCAAGGCAAACAGCGGCAGGCAGGGCACGCTCTGCCCGATCGAAGCGTCTCCCGTTCCCTCCCCTTTCATCTCCCCCCCCTTCCCTGGCTGCCGGTGCTGGGAGACCCTGGCCGAGGGGCAAAGGCCGGGGCTCGCCAGGGAGGTGACGGCGAGTGGTGTCGGGGCTGTGCCAGGGCTGTGCCAGTGCTGCCCGGCGGGAGGAAGCGTCTGGGTGGCGGTGCTAAGCCCGGTGCATGCAAAATGAGGCCGGCCGTGCCGCTTGCTATTCCGAGAGGCGCTTGGGGGAAGAGGCTGGTATTTCCTGAGCCGTCCGGCGAGGTGTAATTATAACCTGGGAGAAGAAAGGGGCTGCAGAGGAGAGCGCCCAGCCTCCCCGGCGCCCGCGGGGGAGCGGGCAGGGGGAGCGGGGCAGCTCCTGCCCGCCGCCGGTGGGGTGCAACGGAGCCCTGCCTGCGGGCAGCCCGGCGGCGCTGGGGGCGTTTGGGGAGGTGATGGAGCACCAGGGACCTGGCGGCCCCCCTCAAGCCTGGCATCGGGAGTGGTGGGTTCGGCGATGCCCGCCTGTGGCGGTGGGAAGGCGCAGAGTTAACGGCGGCGTTTGGACGTGCTGGCAGCCTTGTTCGTGCCTGGATCCGGCCCAAGCGGAGGCCTAGCGGAGGGGATAAATCATCGCCCAGTGCCCGCCCTGCGCTTCCCTCTCTTCCCCCGCACGGCTGAGCCTCCCTGCTCTGGTCCCCGCTGGCATGTGCCCCGCCTCAGTTTCCCCACCGGGCTGGGTGCTGCAGGTGGGGTGGCCCAGCCGTGTGCCCCCCACCCCGGGCCAGCCTGAGGGACTCGGTCCCCCCGACATTGCCGGTAGCCGGCGCGTGGCCTGGGATGACCCTGCCAGATCTCCTCGGTGGCCTGGACAGGCAGGGACAGGCAGGGCAGCAGCTCAGGAGCCTGGAGCTGCTGGCACCCGTGCCCTGCCGTGGCATCCTTCCCCTGCATGCCGGGAGGGCTGCTGGCCCTGGTGTCTCCCCACCCTGGCAGTGCCATGGGAAGGCTCGCCTGGTCCCCGGGGGCCACCAATCCCCTGGGAGCACAAAGACTGGCATGTCCCCTGCTCACCCCGCGGGGACCCCAGGCGCTGGGGTGACGGGGCAGCATCATCCTCCTGGGGTCAGGGACTGCGCCGCATCCCGGCCAGCCCTTGCCTCGGACCGGGTGGCATCGTCCTGCAGCCCTGAGGTGGAGACCCCCAGCCGGGCGGGGGGGACCCCAGTCCCCTAGGGCAGCTGGGGGTGGCGGGGGACCCTGCCCCGGCTGCCAGCCTGCCCCAGAAAGCCACCCTGTGCCGTTTCCCAGCGGGGCAGGGAGGGCCGGGGCTCGCACAGAAGCGGCTTTGTGCGGCGTGCCAAGGCGTCCCGCGCTCGGCAGCCCGGCCGCCTTCCCCTGCCAAGGAGCTGTCTCCCGGCCCCGCGCTCTTTCCTGCTCCGTTTGTCTGGCCCTGACGTGCCCCTGAGCCCCCTGCCTTGGCACCCCGGCAGCACCGGCACCGGGCGGTGGGACGCGGGTGAGCCCTTCGCGCTGGGCAGCGCCGCAGGCTTTACGTAACGGCGGTGGCTGGGGGGTCCCCGAGCTCCCCGCCCCATCCCCAGCTGCCCTCCGAAACGCCCCGCTCACCTGTCGGCACCCGTCTCCGGGAGGGGAAACTGAGGCACGGAGCCGAGAGCTGCGGGCAGAGGAGTGGAGGTGGGCAGGCGTCACGGACAGAGGCTCCGGGGCTGGCGCTGTGCTGCGGGCAGGGGAGCGGAGCGGCCCCGCGGGGTGGGCTGCGGGACGGCTGGCCAGGCACGGGGACAGTCCTCGCTGGGGACCCTCGTGGGGCTGTCAGAGCTGGGGCGAGCTCCGCAGGGCGCTGTGTGCTGAGCAAACAGAAGGGAGAAGTCCAGCCGTGGTGATGCCCGGCCGCCCCGGGTGCCTGTCCCTGCGGTGCCAGCAGTGCTGGTGCCGAGCCTGACTCGGGCATCCCCAGCGCATGAGGCACCTGTAGGATCTCCTGCCCAGAACCGGACCCCCGTTGCCCCCCTTTTGCAGAGCCCAAGGAGAGCCCGCAGCGAGCCTAGCCGCCTCCCCGCCATGGATGCCACGGATGTGCCCCTCCAGGCCGAGATGGTGGAGCTGGTGCCCAACGGGAAGCACGCAACCGCGCTCACTGCCTCCACCGTCCCCTCGATGGCGGGTGACAGGTAGAGGCATGGGGACAAACGGGGGTGCCAGCACCCCAGGGGCGTCCTCCTGGCTGCTCCCTGCCCATGTGATGCCAGCCAGCATGGCACAGGGAGGGGCATGGTGGCCCCCGGCTCTGCTTTGGCCTCACCCCCCTCCCTCTGATGTCCAGGTTTGAGGAGAACCAGTCCGGTGCAGCGGAGATGGAGGAGTTCCTGCCCCACGGCGCTGAGAAGAAGCAGACGCACTTCACCGACGTGAGTATCGGTGCGGGCACCGCGGTGGCAGGGGGACGGGGACAGCTCCCGATGTGACCGGCGCGTCCCCTCCCTGTCGTGTCTTACGTGCGCAGTTCGAAGGGAAGACGTCTTTCGGGATGTCTGTCTTCAACCTGAGCAACGCCATCATGGGCAGCGGCATCCTGGGGCTGGCCTACGCCATGGCCAACACTGGCATCATCCTCTTCCTGTGAGTGCTGCCTGCCCGCGGGGGCTTGGCTGGGGGGGCCGGGTGGGGGGGGCTTCTCTAAGGGGATCGGTGGGTGCTAGAGGTGTGGGTGAGAAAGGGGTCCCTGGCTTGGGGTGATGCAGGGACAAGCGTCCTGCTCCCTGAGCAATGCCTGTCCCTGGCATGAGCCTGTCTGCCCCTGCCGGGTGCTGTGCCCCACTGGGGAGGAGGAGGAGGAGGAGGATGAAGGCTTGACTTCCTTCATGCAAGACCAGATTTCCCCACGTGGCCCAAAGGATGTGGGTGCCGGCTCCCCTCGGGTGTGGGGACACGGACCCACAGGGCTGGGGCAGTCCCACGGCTCTGGGGTGCCCACACCCCACGGCCCATCCGCCCTGTGAGCACCCAGCCGGTGCGGAGGCGAGGGGCCGGGTGGCCTGCCAGGGCAGCTGCCTGCAAGCAGAGCCTGCCCACGCGGGATTTGCCCCACGGCTGTGTCCGAACCTCGTGCTGTGATCCGCTGGTGACGGCGCTGTCCTCCCACAGCTTCCTCCTGACGGCGGTGGCCCTGCTCTCCAGCTACTCCATCCACCTGCTGCTCAAGTCCTCCGGCATCGTGGGTGAGTGCCGGGTCCCTGGTGGGGTCGTGCCGGGCTGTCCCCTCCTGACCCTCACCCCACCACCGCTCCCCATCCCTCAGGCATCCGCGCCTATGAGCAGCTGGGCTACCGAGCCTTCGGCACGCCGGGGAAGCTGGCCGCGGCCATTGCCATCACGCTGCAGAACATCGGAGGTGAGGACGGGGCTGGGAGGGGGGACCTGGCGGGGCTGCGGGGGGACACGCGACCGGAGCACGCTGGCACAGCCTGACCTCGCTCTGCCCTGCAGCCATGTCCAGCTACCTGTACATCGTCAAATCTGAAGTGCCTCTCGTCATCCAGACCTTCCTCAACCTGGAGGAGAAGACCACGTGAGTGCCTCCTGCCCACGCTGCGGCGTGCCTTCCCCGGGCAGGCGCCGGGGCTTCGGCTCCAGCTGTGCAGCCCACGGCGGGGATTTAGTGCCATTAAGCCACTACTATTTTTGATAACCGTCAGTGCTGAATAAGCCCCTGGGTGGGATTAAACCGGGCTGAACTTCCAATCCCTGCTCCTCACATCCCCTTGAGATCAGGCTTTCCTCCTTGAGCAGAGCCCGGGGCTGTGGGGGGGACATGAGGGCTCTGGTTGGGAATGGGTGTCCCCACGCCGTGCCCACATCCCCACCCTGCAGCACGGGGGATGAGAGCTGGGCAGATGCTGGGCAGGGCTGCCACTGGGACCTCCACCAGTCCAGGACTGGGCATCCCAGCTGCTCTGGGGTGCGCGACTGCACGTGGGACCGGGGGTGGGCAGAGTCCCTGCCCCGCAGGCGGCCGGGGGCGGCTGCCTCCACCTGGGGCATTGAGGACCTGGCTGAGCCCCCTTGCAGGTGCTGGTACCCTTGTCCCCGCGTCCTCCCGCTGCAGCAGTTGTCAGCCTGCCCGCAGCAGCTCTAGCCCTTGGGGGTGCACCACTATGGGGGTAGTGGGACCCCAGCTCAAGGGCCCCCAGGGATGCTGGCCTCAGGGGTCCCCAGGGATGCCAGCTTCAGGGGATGCTAGTGTCCCTGGGGATGCCAGCTCAGGGGTCCAGGGATGCCAGCTCCGGGGTCCTTGGGGCTGCCAGCTCTGGGGTCCCCACAGATAGCAGACAGCCCCCCCGATGGCTGCCTGTGCCTGCCATGCCCCGGCAGAGTGGGGCAGTGAGCAGGCCCTCTGCTTCCAGGGACTGGTACATGAACGGGAACTACCTGGTGATCCTGGTTTCCGTCACCATTATCCTGCCCCTGGCCCTCATGAAGCAGCTGGGTAAGTCAGGGGGATGCTGCGTGCGGCACCAGGGTCCGGCACCCCGGGGCTCCCGCAGGGTGACGGTGCCAGCCTGGGGGTGGCGGGCAAGGAGAGGGCACCCAACCAGCGTGGGGGTCCTGCCCGTGCCCACCGGCCGCTCTCTTCCCTCCCCAGGTTACCTCGGCTACGCCAGCGGCTTCTCCCTCAGCTGTATGGCCTTCTTCCTCATCTCGGTGAGCACCTGCCGGCACGTGCCGGCGGCTCGGGGTGCCAAGCATCCCTTCTGCCGGCGTGGATGGCTCCGCCAGTGCGCAGCCGTGCTGCGGGGACAGCGGGGACAGCGGGGACAGCAGGCGCTCCGGGCTGCAGAGACACCGTGGCGGTGCTGTCACGCTGCTGGGTTATTTTCAGCTGAAGGAGCTGAGCGCCGGGAAAAGGGGAAGGGAGAGGGTGCCGGGGGGGGGGGAACCGCGCACACGGCCCCTCCACGTGCCACTGCCCCGCTCTGCCCCGCTGCCCACCCTCGCAGGGGCGGGCCAGGGGACCAGCATCACCGCGGGGCACCGCCGGCAAAGGTGCCCCGTAGAGGGGACCCAACAGGGGCACCCTCCGGCTGGGTGCAGAGCCGGCTCAGGCGGCCGGTGCTGGGGGGTGGTGGTGCTGGGTGCTGACCGTCCCCATGTCCCCCCACCCCAGGTCATCTATAAGAAGTTCCAGATCCCCTGCCCGCTCCCTGAGCAGGAGGGGAACCTCACGGGCAGCCTCAACGCCACCCCCGTCAGCACCAGCGACTACCAGAACGGCTACACCATCCTCCAGGCCCCCGAGCAGGGCACCTGCACCCCCAGCTTCTTCACCCTGAACTCCCAGGTAGGGGCCCAGGATGCACCCCTGGGGCTCCGGGTGGGCCCCCACCCCATGCACCCCATGAAGGCAGGTGGTCCCAGTGCCGGCGGCACCTGCCGGCTCGGCCCCCAGTGCTCAGCCACCCTCCTCCCGCGCAGACGGCGTACACCATCCCCATCATGGCCTTTGCCTTCGTCTGCCACCCCGAGGTCCTGCCCATCTACACCGAGCTGAAGGAGTGAGTCCTGGGTGGGGGCACCCACGGGAGGGGTGGGCTTTATCTGGCACCCACCCAAAGGTAGCACCCTCCGGGTGTAGGACCTGCGCCAGGGCGTCATGGGGATACGAGGGGATATGGTGGGTGATACAGCCCTGGGTGGGTGGGTGGGTGGTGGGTGATAGGACCTGGGATGGGTGGTATCGGTCCCAGGAGGTGGGTGATGCAACCTGGAATGGGTGTGTGGGTGGTGGGTGATATCACACCTGGGAGATTGGTGATATGACCCAGGGTGGGTGGGTGGTGGGTGATCCAACCCACCACGCAGCTCGGGGAGGGAGACGCAGCCCCTCTCCGCACAGCCCCCTCTGGCATCACCCCTCCTCACCGGGCAGGCACTCGGGGCCGGTGGGTGCCGCAGGAGCGGGGTGGGCTCGGCTGTGGGGGCCATGCTGAGCCCGCCATCTCCCACAGCCCCTCCAAGAAGAAGATGCAGTGCATCTCCAACATCTCCATCATGGTCATGTACCTCATGTACTTCTTGGCCGCCCTCTTTGGCTACCTCACGTTCTACGGTGAGCCCTCGGGGAGGGGACCGGAGGCCCTGCTGGCATGCCGGCACCGGGGCAGTGGTGGTGCCAGGGCTGACCCAGCGGCTCCCCACTGGTGCCCGCAGGCCACGTGGAGTCGGAGCTGCTGCACACGTACAACAAGGTGGACCCCTTCGACGTGCTCATCCTGTGCGTGCGGGTGGCCGTGCTGACGGCCGTCACCCTCACCGTCCCCATCGTCCTCTTCCCGGTGAGTGACCCTGCGGGGATGCCAGGTGGCCACCACCACTGGCTGCCACAGGGCTTTGGCACCAGGCTTTGAGAGGGGAAACTGAGGCAGCGACGGGGCTGAGGCCTGGGGACAGGGTGGCAGGGATCGGCGGGGCTGCAGGGACTGGGGAACGGGACCAGCTGGGTGTCAGAGACAGGGCTGGGGCAGGGGCAGGAGTGATGGGGACTGGCAGGGCCATGGGGACAGGGCCTGGAAGGGGTGACAGGGACCAGTGGTGCCATGGGGACAGGGCAGGGGCAGGGGAAGGGGTGACGGGCACCAGCAGGACTGTGGGGACAGGGGATGGGAGAGACCCTGGCTCCAAGGATGGAGAGTGACACTCTGTCCCTGTCCCTGTCCCCAGGTGCGCCGGGCCATCCAGCAGATGCTGTTCCAAGGGAAGGACTTCAGCTGGATCCGCCATGTCACCATTGCCGTAGTCCTGCTGACCTTCATCAACCTCTTGGTCATCTTCGCCCCCTCCATCCTCGGCATCTTCGGCATGATCGGTGCGTGGCAGTGCCCTGCTCCTGTCCCCCCTCGGGCGCTGGGCAGCATGCCAGCCCCTGCCCCTGCCTGGCGCTTGGCTTTGCCTGACCTCCCTGTGCCTCAGTTTCCCCTTCTCACCGTGCCAGCACCAGGTGGCGTGTGGGGCGTCCCCCAGCCCCGTCCCTGTCCTGGCAGGCTGGTTCCCGCAGTGGGGTGCCGGATGCTTGCTGCGCTGCCAGCCGGCACATGCTCTTCCCCTGGGCATTTCCCTTGATCCCCCAAGCTGGGCTCCCCCTGCTTGGTGCCCAGCTCGGTGCCAAGGCCCTGGCTGCGGGGGGCGGGGCATGGGGACGGTGCCAGGACACGGTGTCCCTGGGTTCCTGGAAGGCTTTGCCAGGGCTCGGGAGGGAGGGGGGGACAGGTCCTGGTCCAGCAGCGGGGCTGGCAGGGCTGAGCCGCAGGGTGGGGGCCTCTGCCCGCTCTGTCCCTGTCTGCTCCAGGTGCCACCTCCGCTCCCTGCCTCATCTTCATCTTCCCCGCCATCTTCTACATCCGCATCATGCCCAAGGACAAGGAGCCGCTGCGCTCCACTCCCAAAATCTTGGTAAGCATGGGGAAGGGGGACACGGACGGGGATAAGGACGGGGGTCCCGGGGCTGGGCTGGGGGCCCTGTCACCCTGGCTGTCCCTGACCCCCTGCCCTGTCCCCGCAGGCTGCCTGCTTCGCCCTCCTCGGGGTGCTCTTCATGATCATGAGCTTGAGCTTCATCATCATCGACTGGGCCACGGGAGGGGGGAAGAGCGGCGGCAGCCACTAGCTGGCACCGGGTGCCCACGCCAACCTCCTCCCCACCCACCGGTGCCCCAGGGAAAGCCGGCCCTGGGCTCAGCCCCCGTGCCACGGCCCCGCCGGGCTTCCCCGGGGACCCTCCGCTGTCGCTGCCCATCACCCGTGGTGGTGGTGGGGGGGGGTGAGCCGTGGCAGGCGAGGGGACCCTCCGACCTGTGCCCGGGGTGGGGCAGTGAGCCTGGGGCAGGTGCTGTGCCCCCCACCTGCTCCAGCGGGTACCCTCCCTGCTCTGCGCCTCAGTTTCCCCATCTGTAAAATGGGGAGAATAATACTGCCCTACCTCACCGGGAGCTGGCTGTCAGCTGGAGCTCATCTCTGCATACCCAGAGCCACCGGCAGCGGGCACTGCCAGGGGCACGGGGCACTGCCCGCCGCGGGGGCTGAGGACCGGGGCACTTTCCTGGCCTCCCCAGATAGCATCGAGAGCCCTGATGAACAGTGTCTGCAGGGGGCTGGGGTCTGGCGGGGTGGTCGGACCCCTGGCAGCGCCTGTGCCCAAGCCACCCGCCCTCTTCCCCTGATGTCCCCCGGTCCCTGGCGAGATGCCCCCCTGGCATCGCGGGGGCACCCTGGCCCTGCGGGCGAGCGTGGTCCTGCCGCCGCAGCTGATGGTACCCAGCCCGCTGCTCTTGAGCCCGCCAGGGGAACGGTTGGCTCCCAGTGCCCACGGATGGGAGCCTGGTGACCCCCAGGCCATGCTTGGGGACCGACCGCATTGCTTTGGGGACGTGGCACGCACACCGGGGGCTTGGCTCCCGCTGGCATCCTGCCCATGCTGCGGCTTGGCTGCCCAGGGCCTGGCCCTGCCGAGGGACGCAGGTGAGGGGGTGTGGGGGGCTGGGGGCAGCGCTCGCTGGGGGCCAGCTTGGGGCTCTGCAGCCACCCCCCTGTCTGTGTGCCCAGACACCAGGGTGATGGGCACCCCCTGAACCCAAGCTAGCCCTGCTCGGCTTGCACCCAGGGCCAGCACCCAGGCCCCCGCAGCCCTCTCCCACCCACCCATCCGTCCACCCACCCACCCATCCATGCTGCGGGGACACCCCACGCCATGCCAAAACCCGGAGAGCGGCTCTCCCACCCCCGCCTCCCTTCCCAGCGGGGGGGGGCAGCCCAGCAGGGTGGGCAGCACAGGGGGGGGCTGTCCTGCGGCGAAGTACATAAGAGACGTATTTTTTTACCGGGGTGGTGGAGGCTGGGATGCTTTTTATAAATACTGTATATAAGAGTAGATCTTTTTTAATGTGTTGTGTTGCTCTGGGTAGCTCTGTATAATGTACATATCTATATATGGCAGGGGGGGGGGCCGTAACCCGGCGCCAGTGAGGGGCTTGGCGGACCCTCGCCATCGCCCTGGGGCTGCCGGCTGCAGCGCGGCCCCAGCGTCTCTGTCCCCAGCCCGGCTGCCCCGTGGCCACCCCTGCACCATGCTGGGGGGGCGACGCTTTTAAATTATCCGTGGGGGCGATGTCTGAGCCGGCGAGGAGGCCGGCGAAGCCTCTGGCCGTGAGAATAAAGATGTGAACGTGCCCAGGTCTCAGGCGTCACTGGGGCGGGCGAGGAGCTGGCACGCAAGCTGGCACTGGGCACGCAGCGTCCTGGGACAGCACGGATATATGGACACGCGTGCACATGGATGCATGGATGTACATGGGGACAGCAGGGATATACGGACATGCATGCACAGGGTCAGCGCCCATGGATGCACAGGTGTCCAGCAGGACGGCACAGACATACGGACACGCATGCACAGGGTCAGTGTGTCTGAATGCACAGACGTACAGCAGGACAGCACGGACATATGGACACAGATGCACAGGGTCAGTGCACATACGTGCACAGATGTACAGCAGGACAGCATGGACATACGGACACACATCCACAGCGTTAGTGCACATGGACGCAGAGTGGGGCAGGACGGACATACAGACACATGCGCATGGATGCATAGGCATACATGGGGACAGCACGGACATACGGACACGCATGCACAGGGTCAGTGTGCTCATGCACAGACATACAGCAGGACAGCATGGACATACAGACGGACACGCATGTACAGGGTCAGTGCACATGCATGCACAGACATACAGCGT
Organism: Calonectris borealis; assembly: GCF_964195595.1. Classification (NCBI taxonomy): domain Eukaryota; kingdom Metazoa; phylum Chordata; class Aves; order Procellariiformes; family Procellariidae; genus Calonectris; species Calonectris borealis. The sequence continues at coordinate 17,008,656 of NC_134321.1, forward strand.
GGACCTACAGACACTCCCACGCACCCACGGGGACAGACAGACACAGACACACACAGGGGGACGCCCGCCGGGACACAGGCAGGGGGACAGCAGCGCACGGGCGGGGGGAACAGGCCCACGGGGACGCGGGGACTCTCACGCGGGGGGGCAGGGCTCCGCGGGCGCAAGGGGGCGCTGCGCTCCCACACACGGATCCGGCCCACGGGAGACCTGCCGGGGGCGGCCGGCCCAGGGCAGCGGGACCCCCGCGGGAGCGGGACCCCCAGGGGAGCGGGACATCCGGGGTAGCGGGGACTCCCGTGGGAGCTGGACCCCGGGGAAGCGGGACCCCCGGGGAGCGGGACCCCCGAGGAGCGGGACACCTGTGGGAGCAGGACCCCCGGGAGAGAAGGACTGCCGTGGGTGTAGGACCCCTGGGGAGTGGGACTCCTGTGGAAGCGGGGGTGGGGGCATGCCGTGCCTGGTGCCAGGGCAATGGGTGCCCCCAGTGCCCCCCCAGCACCCCCCGGGGGCAGCCCCAAGCCCGCCAGCCCTCTCCCGTGGCACAGCGTGGAGTGGGGCTGAGCCCCCCCAGCCCTGCTCTCCCTCTGCCCGCGGGCACGGGGCTTTGCTCCAGCCGGCCCCAGGCCTGGGCTCAGCGCCAGCTCGTTAGCAAAGCCTTATTAGCACCGCGGCCCGCTCCCACGGGAACAGCCCTGCTCCCTGCACGCAGGGCCCATGGGCGCTGCCCCACGGACCCCACGGCTGGGCTGCGTGGAAGGATGCTATGCCCCTTCCCCTGGCATGGCCATGGCTTCTAGAGTGGAGCATCCCTCGCTGCCCCCCACCCCGCTCGGTGGGTGCCAGATTGCGGGGTGAGGAGGGGCTGGGGGGCCCAGGCGGGCGGCAAGGCTCTGCCGTGGGGCTGTCAGGGAGCTGGGGCGGCTCCCTGGGCACGGGCCAGCCCTGCGGGGCAGCTGGCACAGCCGGGCACCCTCCTCGGGCTGCGTGGGGGGTCCAGTTCCCACGGGAGCCGCCCTGGGAACCGGGGTGGGGGGCAAGCGCCGGGGGTATCCCCTGCCCCGGGTGAGAGCTGCCGGGTGCCCCATTCTGCCCAGTCCCATCCTGCCCCATCCCTTGTCGCGGGCACCTGCAGCCCTGGCACCCGCCGAGGAGCTCCCTCCTCCGGCAACGTGGCACGTAGGTCCCCGAGGGCTGAGCCCCATGCCCAGTGACGGGACAAGCAGGGGGCTGAGCCACCACCCTGTGTCCCCACAGAAGGTGGCCCTGAGACACAGCATCCCCCCACACCACCGGCCCCAGGGCTGCACCCACCTCTCTGCACCCAAAGGTGCCTGAAGTCCAGCACCCAAACTCCATCTCCCTCCCCATGTCTGTCCCGGGACGCGCCGTGCACTATTGCCCGCCGGCCCCGGGCACACTGTGGCCCATGCCCGCCTGTCCTGGGGCACACCGTGGACGATTGCCCGCCTGCCCCGGGCACACCGTGGCTAGTGCCCGCCTGTCTCTGGGCACGCTGTGGCCCCATGCCCGCCTGCCCCGGGACACACCGCGGCCGGTGCCCGCCTGCCCCGGGGCACACCGCGGCCGGTGCCCGCCTGTCCCTGGGCACGCCATGGCCCCACGCCCGCCTGTCCCGGGCACACCGCGGCCCACGGCACGCCGGTGCCCAAAGCTGCCGCGTGGGGGCCCGTCCCGCCGGGCAGAGATGAGGCCCCGCCCCTTCTGCCCGCGGCGGCCCCGCCCCCGCCCTGTCCGGCCCCGCCCTCCGCCTTGCCCCGCCCCTCGGCCCCGCCCTGCCGTCGGTCCCGCCCCGCGGCCGCGCGCAGGGGCGGGGCGGGGCGGGGCGGGGCGGGCGGGGCGGGTAGGGCCGGGCAGGGCAGAGCCGCGGCCGCGCGCAGGCAGCCGCCGCCGCCGCCGCCATGGGCTGCACCGTGAGCGCCGAGGACAAGGCGGCCGCCGAGCGCTCCCGCATGATCGACAAGAACCTGCGGGAGGACGGCGAGAAGGCGGCGCGGGAGGTGAAGCTGCTGCTGCTCGGTGAGACCCCCGGGACCCCCCCGGACCCCACCCCGGAACTCCCCCCCCACCGGGCCCCCCCCCACCGGCCCCGCCGGAACCGGCCAGCCTCGCCGCCCCCGCCCCGTGCTGCCCCGGAGCGACCCTGGGTATCCGCCCGCGGGGGTGCCGGCTCCGCCCCGGGGATCCCCCGGGAGTGGGATGCTGGACCCAGCCCAGGCTTCGGGGTGCCCCCCCGGGGGCTGTGGGCCCCATCTCGGGCCCCAGGGATCCCCCCCAGGAGTGGGGTGCCTGCTCTGCCCCAGGCTTCCGGGTTCCCCCTAGGATTAGGGTGCTGACCCCACAGCAGGCCTTGGGGGTCCCCCCCAGGAGTGGGATGCTGGCCCCACCCCAGGCTTTGGGGATCCCCCCCAGGAGTGGGGTGTTGACCCCATCCCAGGCCCCAGGATTCCCCCCCAGGAGTGGGGCCTTGCAGCAGGCCTTGGGGATCCCCTCTGGAGTGGGGTGCCAGCTGTACCCCAGGCTTTGGGGATCCTTCCTGGAGTGGGGTGCCAGTCCCGGGCTTTGGGGATCCCCCCCAGAGTGAGCTGCTAGCCCTCCAGCGAGCCTTGGGTGTCCCCCAGAAGCAGGGTGCCAGCCCCACCTCAGGTCTTGGGGTTCCCCCCAGAAGTGGGGTGCCAGCCCCACCCCACTGCGGTACTGACCCCCAACTCCATCGGTGTCCAGCCTGGGCACATCCCTCGGGGGTGCATGTGGGGGCATCCCCACCCTCCTGGCTGGGCTCCCCCAGCAAAGGCCCCGCAAGTCTGGGCACCCCATCCTGACTGCCCAGGACCCCCGGCTGCCCAGCTGTGCCGGGGGGCCCCTCCATGGGCTCCCCTCGCCCCGGCCCCAGGCCGGCTGGGGTGGAGGTAACGGGGCCGATGGGCACCCGCTGCCCTGCGCCTCCCCCCTGCCGGGGCACCGGCACAGGCCTGAACCCCTCCATCTTGCCTTTGCCCTCCCCTCGCTGTGGGGGAGTGGGGGGCTCGGGCAGCCGGCTCTGCCCCGTGTGCTGCCTGCAGCAGGCAGGGCCCCGCGCAGCCCCCGGGCGCTCTGCCCCACGGATACCCAATTTTCATACCGATAACGGGCCGCTCGCGCTCTTCAAAGCACCGTGGCGATGCTCCTGTGGGCGTTCACAGACCTGCCCTGTGCCTGCGGGCAAGGCAGCCGCTTATTTATTTTAATTTATATCTTTTTTTTTTTTTAATAACTCCCAGTTGGGGTCTTTATTCCCTTTCTGAAATTCCCAGGGAGAGCCTCGCTCCGGGCGTGATGCGGGAGCGCGTGGGGCTCCGGGACGGCCGGAGAAATCCCCGGCTGCTGCCTGGGGAGCGCCGGCAGAAAATGTCTTTCGGCTCGTCGCCGTTGGCAGAGGAAGCCGCCGGCAGCAGGAAGTCACGCCGAAATCCGGCAGCCCTTTATTTGCTCAACCCCTGCCTGCCTTGAGAAATCCGTAGTTAACGCCTCGAAACGCTCGTTTAACAGAACGCGGAGGTTTTGGGGGTTTATTTTTATTTTTTTTTTTTGCCTTGGCGTGAGCCGTGCCGGTGGCAAGACCCGTCCTGGGGCGGGGGGGGGGCCGGGCGGGGGGCTGCGCCGTCGGGGCGGCTCGCCGGTTGTGCAAGCTCGCCGAGCCGCTTGTTTCCGGGGAGGGGAGGGCGCCGGCGGAGCGAAACCCCACGGGGTTTGCAGGCTGTTGGGGAAACACGTGGTCCCCCCTTCGCCACAAGCTGCTCCTGCGCCGGGCCTTGCTGCCGGCTCGGCTCCTCTCGGACTGCTGCCCGGCGTGAAGTAACGGTGCTGGGGGTGCAGCCGGCTGGGGGGGTTTGGCACCTCCTTTCCGCAGGGCTCCGGGAGGCTCTGGGACCGGCCGGGGTGGGCAGCATCACCCCGGCGCTGTTGGCTCTGGGTCGGGGGAGCCCGGCTGGCGCTGAGCATCGCCGAGGGGCGGCGGGGGCTCGTCGGTTGGCGAGGATCGCGGCATGGGCCGGCTGGCCGGCACACCTTTCCCCGTGTCCTGCTCTGTGCTGCAGTGGAGGCAGGAGGAGGAGGAGGAGGAGGATGGCCACGCTCCCTTCTGCTGGGGCCAGCGTTTACGAGCGGCATTTCAGATCTCAGCTGGTTTCTAAAGCCAAAAATAGAGCAAAATGGCTCTTCTTAAATTTTTTTTTTTTTTAATATTTATTTTTTCCCCTCGCAGCTGTTCAGGTGTATAGCACTGAAGCCTTGGGTCACTGCTGCCTGTTTCCGAGCTGAGCCACGGCTGGAAAATCCTCCCGAGCCGGCAGGGAGCGGCTGGGGAGGTGGGGCCAGCGTTGCCCCCCCCAGGGCCTGCTGCTTGCGGCATTCCCCCTCTGCAAGAACCCCTCGAGGTGGGGACGCAGTGCTGGGGGGATGCTCCCACATCCTCGCTGCCCGCCCTTCCTATGGCTTATATTTTTCTCATGGTCGGAGGAAAATTCGGGAGGAAAAATTCGGGAGGAAAATGGTTTCACTCTTTGTGCCGAATCAGCCCGCGGCATGAAGAGGAGATGCCTCTTCCAAGCACTGTGTGGTTTTTGCTGGTGACTCGTGCTGTCCCGCAGCCGCGGCTTGGGGCTGCCGGTGCAGCTGGGCAGGACGCGGTGTGAGTGGAGAGCACCGGTCTCGGCGTGTGGTGGTGGCAGCAGGAGCGCAGGGCTGTGCGGCCACCGGCACCATGGAGGGCTTGGGGCTGACCGCTGAAGCCGCCGGGGCTCGATGCTGTGCCCCATGTGTGGCCGTGAGCCCGCTTCTGCCTTTCCTCGGGCACGGCGGGTGAGCCAGAGAGGGATGGACTGCGGCGTCGGTGTGGCGGGGACGGGCAGGACCCCCCCGGCGGCACCCAGCACCGCGGCACCCAGCAGCGCTCCTGCCTGCAGCACCTGCCGCTGCCTGGAGGTTTTCCTCTGACGTTTGGCGGCTCTGGCAAATAGGTTGTGTGCCGGATGGTTTGAAGCTCTGGTCTCTTATGCGGAGAAATCCCTAATGAAGCAATCCCCCCGCTAACGAAGCAATCCCCCCCTCCCTGCCACTGGAAAGCAAAAACCTCCCAAGGTTTAGGTGCTGGGAGAGGCCGGGAGCCTCCACCGGCACCTGAAAGCACCTGGAGCATCCGCCCTGTGCAGCGGCACTGCCGGCAGCTCCGGTGCCACCGCTGGCTCCTCGGCATCACCAAGGCTCAAACCGCTGGAGTTGCCAGCCGCTTCTGCTGGGCAGCAGTGGAAGTCGGGTCCTGCCCAGCCCACCTCCCTGCCCGCGGGAGCCGGGATGCTGCGGCGGGATGCAGGATCAGCGGCAGGCAAGCGATGGCCGTGCTCAAAGCCTCTAATTCCTTATCTTCCTATGGAGGATTAGGAAAGCAAAAAGATTTCTTGGCTGCTCGGGAGGCGTTTGGGCTGCGAAGGTGCCCGGGGCGGGGGCAGGCGCTGGTGGGTTGATACCCAGCGGTTTTCGGTACAGGAGGTGCAGACCCCGGGGCGAGGATGCTCCCCACCCGGGCTGGGTCGGTAAGTCAAGCAGGCAGCTGCCTGTACAAGATCCTGCCTGGGCGAGCCGGTAGCCAGGGCAAGGGCAGCCAGGGCAGGGCTCGGCAGCTTTATATTTATTTTTTTTTTTTTTTTGGGCTCACATAAAAATAGAGGAAGGGAGGGACCAGCTGTGACTTTCGGAGGCTGCGTTGCCCCGGCGCTGCCCTGGGCTCGCGTGTGTGTGCATGCGTGCGAGCCGCCTGTTTTGCTGCATGTTGTCCTGTCGTGGGGTTTTGGTTTTGTCCTCTCTCCTGCTGATGGGAGGGGATCGGGCCCTCCCTTTGGTGGGGACACTGGTGGGGCCCCGGTGGGGTTTTTGGCCACAGACTGGGAGGTGTCGCGGTGCGGGGGAGCAGGGAAGAGCTCGGTGCTGTTAGATCTGGGGGGATCCCATATCCAACCCCCCAGAGCTGGTGGCCAGGCTCGGGGTGGGACGGGAGGAAGGAGCCTGGCACCCAGGCCCTGGGATGGGTCACCCTGATGTCCCTGCTGGTGATGTCCCGGGTGCAGGCAGCTGCCCTCTGCTCTGAGATGAGCACCTAGGCTTTGCCCAGGAGAGGTGGCAGGCTTATATGTATATATTTTATATACATTTTTACATGTATGCATTAGAAATATATTTTATATATTTAAATATTTATATATTGCTTTTTTGTATGGAGCAATATATAAATTGATTTATATATCTATTAAAAAGCATATATATGTATTGCTTTACCTATATATAGCTTTACAGAAGAAGGTCTCCCGTGGGCTGCACCCACCCAGGGCTGTGGGTGCCGGTGGGTGCCGGGACCGGGATCGCAGTGTGCCCGAGCACCGCTGACGTAGCCGGGGCCGGCCGGGCCTCTCTGCAGCTGCCGGGTTTCCTGCTCCGCGCCGGGCTGGAGCGCAGACTTCCGGGCCGGAGGCCGGCTGAATCACCGGAGCTGGGGGAGCTGAGTAATCCTCCATCGCTGCTGGCAGAAAACCCGGAGGGGGAGCAGGGCGCCGGCGGCTGCGCCGCACATCCCGGCTGTGCCAGCGGGTGACCCCCCCCACCCCGGCAGGGCGGGATGGAGGGGATGATGGCACCCAGGCGTGGGGGGCACGGCACTGCCGGGGGCAGCTCTCTGGCACGGGCTGCACCGGAGCCGCTCCAGCTGTTTGCGGGGGGGAACGCAGGGAGCATCGTGGTGTCCCCGTGCCCTGAGCGGCTGGGGGGGTGCAGTGGGTGACAGTCTTCAGGAATCCCCTTTTGTAGGGCTGAACCCCAAAATTGATGCTGGTGACCCCAAATGTGTCTGGGAGGAGGGGACTGAGCCATGCAGGGGCTCTTCCCCAGCCGCCCCGGTGCCGGCACAGCCGGTGAGGGTGGCGAGGGCACAGAGGCAGCTGGTGCCAGGCGGAAGGGAGAGGGACTACTCCGGCTATGGCAGGGGTAGAAACAGAGCAGCAAAGTGCCAGGATTCCTGGAAAAAGCCCAGCACAAGGATAGTTTTGTGTAGCTTGCCAACGCTGGCGGGCCCTTGTCGGCACCGGGGGTGTGTTTGCTGTGCTGCCCCCAGGAAAGCATCCCCAGCCCACCCCCTCCTCCCCTGGGTGCTCCAAACGTCCTTCCCACCGCCAATTTATTTCTGTTTTATTTATTTTTGTGGGTTTTTTGCCAGGCTGAGCCATGTCTCCATCGACTGCCTGGAATGGGGGTGTCCACGCCTCCCCGGTGCCCCGCAATTTTTTGGGGTCCTGCTCGGGACGCGGCATCCCACCGGCTGCCGACGCGCGGGCTCCTCCTGGGAAGCGGCCAGCCCTGTGCCGGAACGGGACGGCCCCTGGGAAAAATGCCCTGTGGGGTTTTAAAAAAACACGATTATTTTTACAGCAATTTTCCATCTATTTTGGGGTAGGAAGGAAAATGTCGAGGGGAATCTCTTTTTATTATTATATTTCGAGTCTTTAGGGTAACTCTGCCTTTAACACACACCTCTGAAAGTCCAGTTTGATGGTGGGGACCCCCCACAGGTGCTGAGGGGAGGGGGCTCCGCAGATGTCCTTCTGTCCAGCCGTCCATCTGTCCTGCAGGGAAGGGGATCGGCAGGTTTGTCTGGCAGTAAAACCCATCAGTAAATCCATGCTCAAATAATAGCTGCTGTTTGCCGGGCTGGGAAAACTTGCCGGCACAGCGGCTGGGGCTCCGGGTGCCGGGGATGGGGATGGCTCTGGACCCGCTGGTGGATTGAATTCCAGCTTCTCCCCCATAATAAGGAAAATTTTCCAGCTGTACATTGCTTCCATCCACGCCTGGATATTTGAAGGCATAAAACAGGATGGTTCCATGCAGCAAGATGGAAAATCCCCTCTCGGGTGAGGTCGACCCCGAAACCTGTGACCAGCTCCTTAAATATATGGCATTAAATATACGCTAGCCAGAAATATATTGCATATATGGCATTAAATATATGCTGGCCAGAAAGCATCTTAAATCATGGGCTGCAAAATATATGTCGGCTAAATAAATTTTTTGCTGGTGGATTAACGGGATGTTTTGAAGCCAGGCAGCTACTTGCTTATTTTAAATTTTTGAACATTATTTTTAACAAAAAAAGGGGGAAATCAGCCCGAGAGAGAGAGCTCTCCTCCTATTTTTGACAGGCACCGCTCTGGGAACGAGCGCTGCCTGGTCCTGGCAGGCAGCGCGGGCAGGGAGCGGGCAGGGCTGGGGGAAGCCCGGCCGCGGGGTCGGCCCATGGCAGGGGGCTTCTCTCCGTCCCCCCCAATGCCTGGCCGGCACGGGGGGGTCCGAAGGACGCGGAGCCCCTCTGGCGCTGCCGGCCTCCTGCCTGGTTTGGGCAGGAGGGTGGGAGCTGGCAGCTGACGCCCTGCCCGGGGATTGTTTTGGGGCTGAATGGACGGCAGCCGGGGTTTTCCGGGGATTGGAAACGCTTCCCCTCTGCCGTGCTCGCCCGGGGGGGCCGGTAAGGGTCCCCCCACCCTCGGCTGGGTGGGAGTCGCCCGTGCCGGTGGCGCAGGGGCACCCATCGGGCCCCGGCAGATGCTGGGGGGGGGCACGGCGGGGGGAAGCGCGGAGCTTCCCCGGCAATTACCTGGTGCCTTCGTTAGGCAAAGGCGGTGATTTGAAAGGGAAACTGGGGGGGACACAGACTAATTGCTGCTGCCCTGGCTTCCTTCTGGGCGCTGGCGGGGCAGCCGGGGGTGGCGTTAATTCGGGCCTGAATTTCTGCTCGCCGCAAACACGCGGGCTGTCGTGCTGGGCGAGCTCCCGGCGGAGAGCGGAGGTGCTGGCTTCAAAGAGGGGGGGCAATGGCATGGCTGCCTTCCGCAGGCTGCGGGGAAGGAGCCAGGAGCTGCGGGGAAGTTGGTGAGGGAAATGGCCGGCCTCGGCGGCTGCCGGAGAGTGCCGCCCTGCCGGGAGCGGGCAGGAGGTCCCGGGGGGGTTGTTCCCTCCTGGGCAGGGAGCAAATGGCAGGCAGGGTCAGGCAGAGCCGGAGGGTGGGGGATAACTGTCTGGCAACTTGTCCCAGGGATGCTTATAAGCAGGGTCCTCTCTTGCTGTGTGCCTCAGTTTCCCTGTCCGGGCACACATCGGAGAAGGGCACGGTGAAGGCAGCTGGCCCTGGCTGCCGAGCCCGGCGGTACGGCGTGGCGTTGCCAGAAATCAGAGATATTTAATGGAAAAAATGAAGGGATATGCCGAGTCCTTCCCCCCACTGCTCCCAGCTCCGGGCAGGAGTTGCCAGCGCTGACCACGAACGCCGGCCCGGCAGCGCTGGCCGGGCTGTGCCGGGTGCCGCGTCAGCATCCCGAGGGTGCCGGCGGAGGCAGTGCCGGGGAGCCCCCGCCGTGCCGAATGCTCACCTCGGGGCTGAGCAAAGCTGCTCCCCCAGCATGTATAGCGTGGCAACTGTGGAGCGGGGTGGTCGTGGCAGTAAGTATAGGGTCTGTACAGCCTCAATATGGCCCCAACCTCGGGGGGCTCCATGCCCTGAGCCGTGCCCGCGGTGATGTCCCTGGGGGTACGTGTCCATCACCTACGCTGCATTTATGCCGGTGGCACGGGCAGAAGGCGTTTGCTCCCTGTCGCTGTGTCTCAGCTGGCTCTGTTTTTCCTGGTTAATTTTAGCATAATCTCCATTTTTTTTTAAGATTTTTTTTTTTTTCCTCCCCTCCTCTGTAATCTCTCTTCCCCCTCTGCAGCTGTGCCAGCACAGCCCTGCCGCTGCCTGCCTGGGGCCCCCCGTGAGGGCAGCTCCGTGGCTGAGGGCAGCGGCAGAGGGACCCCCGAGAGAGGTGGGAGAGGCCGCAGGGATGGGCTCGGCTCAGGGGGATCCCCTGGGATTGGCACCAGGAGGCAGGGACTGCGCTGGTCCCTGGCCGAAGGGGACTCATCCTGCCAGGGTCCCCTGCGAGGCGAGCCAGGCGCTTATTCATCTCAGTGGCACTCCCTGCCCGGAGAGGGGACAAGGAACATGCGCCATCGCTTTCAGCTTCCCCTTTGAGCTTCCCCTTTCTTGCAGCCAGAGCGACTTCGCTCCTTCCCCGCTCCAGCCCGGGGAGGGAGGGCTGGGCCGGGAGCTGCACGTTGCCTGCGTGGGGGTGACATCCCCAGGGGGGATGTGGTGGCGGAGGGGGAGCCTTAGGCACCCTGGCCGTCCCCGCTGAACCCCTGGCATCCCGTGTTCGGAGGCTAAAATATAAACCCACCCCAAAAGCTGTTGGCTTTCCCTGCTGGCAGCTGCCTCCGCAGCCTGGCTGGGGCACGGGACCCGGCAGGCTGGAAAGTGCGCGCTATTTAAAAAGCAACCCGGGGGCGGCTGATCCCGCCGGGAGCCGCTCGAGCTGGCTGGCGGAGGCGGCAGCCTCTTCCCGAGTTCCCTGGGGTGCTCGGTTTCGGGTGCCCGGCCCCCTGCTCGTACCTGGTGGCACGAGCATCTCTGCATCCTGGCGGCTGCCGGCTCCAGCCGTGGGCACGCGGCGAGGCTGGCGCTCCATCGTCCCCCGGCGCGATAGGGATGCGGCAGCTAAGCTCAGGCTCTGCCTGGGATGGCAGGTGATGGGCAGGATCCCCCATCGCAGGGGGTCCCCAAGCTCGGCCGAAGCCGGGGCTGCCGATCGTCTTGGCTGCAGCACGCTGGGGCTGCAGGGAAAATGTTAGCGCGTTGATGCAATTTTCCTGGCCCAGAGCAGGTGTCATTCCTCCTTTTGGGAGCTATTGCAAGGTCCTCCCCAGGCTCCCCTTTTCCTTCCCCTTTCTTGGCCCTGACATTCCCGGGGCCTATCCAAGCATCTGCTCCAGGGGCTCTTCTCCGATGGCTGAGGTGCCCACCGCCCTACCTCCCTGGGCTGGGGGGGTCCCCGGCTTCAGGCAGCACCTCACTGCTCATCCCCCCACTTCTTGTTTCTCTGCAGGTGCTGGCGAGTCTGGGAAGAGCACCATCGTCAAACAGATGAAGTGAGTGGTCCCCACCCCACCGCTGTGGCCAACACCACGCAGACCTCGTTCTGCAGGCTCCGAAACCGATGGCAGCTGGGGAAAGCTCCCCATCGGTGTTGCTGCAGAGCATGGGTGGGGAGCAGCACCCCGGGGTGCCCCGCAAAGGGCTGACCTTGCCTGTGTCTCTCCCCTGCCCCAGGATTATCCACGAGGATGGCTACTCGGAGGAGGAATGCCGGCAGTACAAAGCTGTGGTCTACAGCAACACCATCCAGTCCATCATGGCCATCATCAAGGCAATGGGGAACCTGCAGATTGACTTTGGAGACTCCTCCAGAGCGGTGGGTGCCCTCCTGCTTCCGCCGCACATGGCAGGGGTGGGGGTCCTCAGGGGGCAAAAACAGATGTGCCCGAAGTTGGACCAGGATTAAGGGTGGCCCTGCCCAAGCCCTCTGCTCCGCGGTGGGCTGTGACCTCCTGTCCCTGGCGCTGAGGACGGAGGGACCCAAAGCATAACCCATGGGTGACCTGCCCCTGCATGGCCCCCGATGGGTGCAGGGGTGGGAGTCCTGCTGCTTCCCTCGGGTCTTGTCCTCATCCACCTTTGGAGCTCCTGCCCTGCTGTCCGGGTGGGACACGGTGGGCTCCGGCCAGGTCCTTTGGGGCAGAGCGAGCTTTGATAACCCCGTGCTGATGCTCAAGCCCTGTTTTTTCCCTGCAGGATGACGCTCGGCAGCTGTTTGCGCTCTCCTGCACCGCCGAGGAGCAGGGCATCATGCCGGAGGACCTGGCCAACGTGATCCGGAGGCTGTGGGCTGACAACGGGGTCCAGGCTTGTTTTAACCGCTCCCGAGAGTACCAGCTGAACGACTCCGCTGCCTAGTGAGTACCGCTGCTCCTCTCCCCCAGCTCGACTGGATCTGAGCTCTGCGGGCCGCGTCGCTTTTATTGAGCAACAGAAAATCCCCCCGGGGGCTGCTGTTCCCCGTCGCCAGGCTTGGGGGCCGGTGCTGCTGATTCCCGCCCAGCGCTGGGGCTGAGCCAGACCAGAACTGGGAAGGCGGATGTTTCGAAAGCTGTTTCCTCCTCTGACGGGGTGCTGCATCCCCCGGGAGGGGGGCACTGGGGCATCTCCCTCCTGCCACTGCTCTGTGCCCACTGCCCTTCCCTGGGGGATGCTCTCCCCTGGCCTCCCTGCGATGGCTCCCCCCACGTGAGCACAGCCGGGGGTCCTGCCCGTCCTCATGGGCCCTTCATGGGCCACGAAGGCAAGAAAAATCCCCAAAGAAAGCACTGGGGACCCTTATGTCTGAACAGGATGAATAGGATGCACAAGAGGCTTTTCTTTTTAACTGAGTTTATATGGAAAGACGTGGCATTACGCTAGCGTATTAGCCCGCAAACTAGCGTTTAGGTAGATAAATTGCCTGCATCTGGTTGGGTTTATCCCTGAAGAGATTTTATAAATAAGTTAATCTGCTTAAAGTATGATTGCTGGAGAGGGTGGTGTGGCCGAGGTTGCGTTCAGCTCACACGGTGCCCTCCTGCCCTCTCTGCCCAGACCCATCATGGTAAAGCAGGACCGGGGGGAGCTCGTGGTGTGCCCGGAACCCCCCGCCAAGGCTGGCCCCACCAGGGATTGAGCACCCTTGGGACTCACCGCCATCCTGGGGCTGTTTGGTCCCCCCTGCACGCAAGCCCAGCTGTCCCCTCCCGCTTGGCACTGGCGGGTCCCTCTTCTGCACCGAGGTCACTGGGGGGAAGAGGTTGTGGGAAAGCTCCCGGCAAGCGCAGACCCCAGAGAAGCTCCTGCCAGCGCTTTCCTCCGGTGCCCGCAGCTTTCGCTTCCTCCTGCCCGACACCCGCCCGCCCTCCCTGGCCCCTGTCCCACTCAGCCCCATCGCTCCCCAGCCAGCGCCGGCATTTCCCTGGCAGTGCCGCGCTGTGCCGTGGGTGCTGGTTTGGAGGCACGGGAGACCCGGCAGGTGCCTGGCAGCTCGCATGCGCAGTTCGAGCAAATGCATCTGCAAAGTGTCTGCAAATTGAGTATCGGCGTAAGTGCATTTAGGGAGCGTTTGGCTCATTATGTGGGTTGGACAAGTATTAATTAGGAGCCCTCTTGAGCTGTTGTTCCAGCCTTTCCCCAGCCCCGTGAAGGTGCTGGTGCGGTAGCTGATGCCCCATCCATCGCCGCGGGGATGGTGCTGTGCCCACGGTGCCGCCGGCACAGGGCACCCTGGGGATGAGGAGGCCCGTGCCGTGCCCGACACGCAGCCCACCCACACCCCAGCCCTCTGCAGCAGCCCCCAGCCTCCTCCTCTGCGGCCCCTTCGGGTGCCAGGAGCTCGGGGTGCAGGGGCAGCCGCTCGCCAGCACCCTGGGGCTGGGTGCAAGGTCCGAGTGCTGCTGGTGCCGCGCGCGGCCCTGCCGCGGTGTTTCCTGTTTTTTTGTCAGCCGGAGGCTGCGTGTGTTTCCGGCTGTTTTCGAGCTGCTCCGCAGCGGCGGCGTGCCGGCCCCCCCGCCCTTGCACCCGCGGCACCCATGGCTCCGGCTTTGCCCCGGCACGCCGGAGGGCTTCCCGGGAGCTGGTGAGCGGCTGCGCTGCCGTCAGAGCCGGGGATCCCCGTGGCCTCACCAGCCGTAATCTGTCTTTCACCAGATTACAGGACTGCAAAGGCCTTAATTAGCGCAAGCCTAATTTGCTTAAAGGAGCCCGTTTGTAATAACCCAATTAAAGCAACATGAGCTGGAGAAATCGAAACCCGCCTTGATCCCCCTGGCATCCCTCGGCCGGTCCTGGCGGCTGCTTGGGGACCGAGCCACCACTGCTGCCGGGAGCCGGGGTCTGGCAGGGCCGGGCAGGCAGCAGGGCAGGTGATGCCACCCTGGGGGGCTCGGGGTGGGCGGCAGCCCCCCGGCCATGCTGTTCCCCATCCCTCCGGCCGCCCGCCTCCCGCTTCCTCCCAGGACGCCGGCCCTTTGTGTTTTTTGACTATAAATGGCACGGCGCCATCGATTGTTTCCGCCGGCGCTGCGGCCGGTTGCCATAGCAGTGAATACCTTCCTCTTGCCATTTCCCCCGTGCGAACGGCTGGGGGATCGGGGGGAGCCCCCCAGCCCCGGCTGCGTCCCCCGCCCAGTCCCCCAAGCCCTCGTGCGTCCCCGTGCCGCCCCGGCAGCTGGCGGTCCCACCCTGCCCCGCCTGTGCCTGCTGACCCCGGGGTGCGGATGGGGTCCGCTGCGCTGCCTGGCTCGGCACTGCCCACCCCCGATGGACGATGCCGGGGTGTGGGCAGGGGACCGCGGGGCAGTGTGGGGATGCCCCATGGGATTTGGGTGGGTCGTGCCCCACGGTCCAGCTTCCACAGCTCCTTTCTGCTCCCTCCCCAGCTACCTGAACGACCTGGAGAGGATAGCCCGTGCCGACTACATCCCCACCCAGCAGGACGTGCTGCGCACCAGGGTGAAGACCACCGGCATCGTAGAGACCCACTTCACCTTCAAGGACCTGCACTTCAAGTATGCCCGACCCTTTCCCTTTTGCCTTTTCCAAGGCCAAAAAAACCCCCTTCCTCCCCATGCCGGGCCAGATCCTGCTTGCACGCTGTGCACGCTAAGTCCCCCCCGGCTTTGCTCATGGTGGGAGCTGCCGCCTTAGAGCGGAAACCGCCGAAATAGCTGGAGCAGCCTCAAAAACGCCTCGCAGGGCTTGGCCCGGGGGCGGATCCAGCCTCTGGCGAGGAGGGGAAGGGGGAAGGCAGCTCCGGGTGCCGTGACGCCGCTTCCGCCATGGGAAGGGCGTTGGGCGGGAGCTGGGGGTCTCGGGGTCAGGAACCGGCGCTGCTGCCCGCTCGCAGCCCGGGGTTGCTTGCCACCGAAAACCTGCGGGAAGTAGTCAGGGCTCCAGTTTCTGAGGCAAAAAGCTGGCATTGCGCACATCCCGGGGGATTTAGTCACTTGGCAACGGAGCTGCCGGCAGAAAGATCTGCTGGGGTCCTCCCCAAGTGCGGGGGGGCTCGCAGAGACCCCTGTGCCACCCCGGTGGGATGGCGGTGCTTGGTCACGCATCGCCAGGGCTGTGCTTTGGAGGTGGCAGCGGGGCAGAGAGGATGGTCTGGGGGGGAGCACAGCAGCGAGGAAGCCTCCTCGCCGGCCGGGCGGTTGGTGGTGGACGTGGCGCTGCCGCCGGGCTCTTCTCCGTGGAGGCAGGGCATCCTCTGCTGCCTGCAGCGGGAGAGACGCGCGGTGCACCGGGATCATCCCCTGAGCCCTCCGCTGCCCGCGATCCCGCTGAGCCCCCAGCCGCCCGGCCGAGTGCCGCAGCTCCCCTCGGTCCAAGGGCTCTGGCAAAATCCTGCAGTGCCCGCTCCGGAGCGCGTCTCCAAGAGCATCTCCGGGAGCCTGGCTCCAGGGAGCATCGCGCTGACACAGTCTGGGAAAGGCGGCCTGATCCTGCCCCGGCTTATGGTGGGGATTTGTTCCAGCTGGGAAATAAGCCCAGACACCACCTGGGATGGGCAGCGGCTGCCAGGGCAGATCCGTGGCACCAGCAAAACCCCTGGGGCAGAGGCACTGCACTCTGCCCACCCCAGTGCCGTTTCCTGGCGCACCTCCTGCTCTGGGCAGCCGGGGAAACTGAGGCAGGGAGCGGGGCGAGGGCAGTGGGGCCGGGAACTGCTGCCCACCACCACGCCGTCTCCCTGCCCAGGATGTTCGACGTGGGCGGCCAGCGCTCAGAGCGGAAGAAGTGGATCCACTGCTTCGAGGGGGTGACGGCCATCATTTTCTGTGTGGCCCTGAGCGCCTACGACCTGGTGCTGGCTGAAGACGAGGAGATGGTGAGTTGGGGGGGGAGGGGGTGGAGCTGGTGCCCTGAGCCATCCCCTCCTCGGGGGGCTGGAGGAGCACCCCCTCCTCTGGTGGCCACCAGTGCCCTGGCCAGTGTGACCCAAGCCTTGCAGGGACCTCAACGTCCCCTGCCCAGGCAGGCAGGAGCGGTGGGGGGGGCAGCAGGTTGGGCAGCAGTGAGGTGGGTGCTGCCTGGGGGTCCCTGCCCGGGGGTCCCTGCCCGGCTCAGGCTGCCGTCTCCCCTGCCAGAACCGGATGCACGAGAGCATGAAGCTGTTCGACAGCATCTGCAACAACAAGTGGTTCACAGACACGTCCATCATCCTCTTCCTCAACAAGAAGGACCTCTTTGAGGAGAAGATCGTGCACAGCCCCCTGACCATTTGCTTCCCTGAGTACACAGGTACCGCGGGGTCCCTCGGTGCCCGCCCCGGTGCCCCTGGCAGGAGGAGCGGGCAATGCCTGGCCCCGACACGGTAGCAGGAGATGCTGGGGCTGGAGCTGCTGGCTCTCCTCTGCCTGGGGAGCGGTGTGTTTGGGTAGCAAGTGGGGTGCGGTGGCGTTTGGGGTGCCCCAGGGGATGGGGGCAGATGGGGGGGGATGAGGGGCAGCAGCCCTGAGGGGGTTTAGCTGAGGCTCACTGTGCCTGGGGAGCATCAGTTCAGCAGCGGGGGGAGCTGAGCCGAGCCCAAACCCCTTCGGTGCCGGTGGCAGGGGGGTGCTGGTGTCCCAGGGGGACCCGCAGGGCAGCCCAGCGTCTCCTCCTCCCCAGGGGCCAACAAGTACGATGAGGCGGCTGGCTACATCCAGAGCAAGTTCGAGGACCTGAACAAGCGGAAGGACACCAAGGAGATCTACACCCACTTCACCTGCGCCACCGACACCAAGAACGTGCAGTTCGTCTTTGACGCCGTCACCGACGTCATCATCAAAAACAACCTGAAGGACTGCGGGCTCTTCTGAGGGCCGGCGCTGCCCAGGTGGGTGGTGGTCCTGGGAGTAGCCCCCCCCAAATGGGGTGGTCACGCAGCACCCTCTGGGCTGCCTGCCGTCCCCGCCGTGGGGTGCCCGTGCCCCCCTCCCCAGACCCCACCCGCTCACCGCCCGCTCTCTCCTAGGACCCCCGGCCGCGCCGGCGAAGGAAGGACCGTGCTGCCCCCCCACTCCTGCTTCTCTTCGGTTTCGTCCCTCCACTCCCAGCCCATAAAGAGACTTTTTGGGTGCCAGCATGGCAGCAGGGCCCGTGTCCCCCCTGCCGCCCCCGCTCGCCCCCCGCCATCCTCCTCCTCCTCGCCGGCGTCACCCTTTCTGCCTTCCTGGGGAAAATGAGGTTTTAATCTTGGTTTTTAACCCCTGAGCCCCTCCAGCCCCCCCTGTTCGTTCGCTCCCGAGCCCAGGTGCTCTCACTGTTTACATTGCAAGTGTTGCTGGCACAGGGGGGACGCGGGGGTCCCCTTGGGGATGCCCACCTGGCCGAAAACACGACCGACGACATTCCTTTTAGTAAACCAGAAAAAAAAGAAAAAAAAAAAAAAAAACAAAAACCAAAACAAAACCCAAACCCAAAACAGTGCAAAAAAACCACACCACACCGGCTGGGTCGAGGTTGCTTTTTAAAGAAACCTTTTTACCAAACTATTTAAAAGCGTTCGAGTGCTACGTGGTGGCGGCGTCCTCCATGGCCAGCCCACCCCCCAACCGTGTGCCTTGGGGGGGGGGTCCGTGCCCCACCCCGCCTCGCTGCCCCCCCACCACCCAGAGGGACGGGCAGCGGGTGGGCAGGAGGGCGGGCAGGGGGTGCTGCCCGCTGCCTGTATCTCCCCCCCCTTCTCTTCTTTCTAAGCCTAGTTTTGTAGGGCTAGCTGTTGCGTTGGGCGAGGAGAGCCCGCTGTACAGAGCGGCCCCCGCTGTCCCCCCCCCAGCCCGGGGGGGCCCCCTCAGCCGGTGCCCGCGGCCTCGCTTTTCCCACAGGATGTTTTACCAAATTGTTCACATGGTTTGAAATAATAAAATGTAGAAAGGAAAAAAAAAAAAAAAAAAAAAAAGAGAAAAAAAAAAATATACTGACACCCCCCGTGACCCGGGGGTGGGTGCTTCACCTCTGTGGGTGGGGGGGGTCCCCGGGGCTGGGAGAGGGACACGGGGTGGGCTGGTATCACCTGGGGGCTCGGCAGCAGTGGGAGGTGTAGGGGGGGAAGCTGGGACGTTGTGGGGGGCTGAGCCCCCCCGGGGGTGCTGGCTCGGCAGCTGGGGGTGTTGCTGGGGGGGGCCACAACCACCCCCTGGCCCTGCAGCAGGGGGATGGTGGCACCCAGGGGTTCCCGACACCCAGGGGTCCCCAGTACCACGCAGTCCTTAGGGACACCCAGTGCCCCCCGGTGACCTGTGGCCCTGAGGGAGATCTAGCACCCCTTGCACCCAGAAGCCCACAGGGACCCCCAGTTCCAGGGGCACCCGTGGACACCCAGCACCCCGCAGAACCCAAGGGACCCTCAGCACCCCCCAGCTCCAGGGGGCACCCATGGACACCCAGCACCCCCCAGATCCAAGGGGCACTCAGGAACCCTCAGCACCTTGCACCACCCAAGGGACCCCTCCAGCACCCCCCAGCTCCAAAGGGTACCCAGGACCCCCTAGCAACCAAGGGACCCCCTAGTACCCCCAGGACACCCCTCAGCTCCAAGGGGTACCAGGGACCCCCAACACCCTGCAGCACCCCAAGGGACCCCCAGCACCAAGGGGCACCCAAAGACCCCCAGTCTCCCCAGTGCCAAGGGTTATCTGGGGTTCCCCAGCACCCCTCAGCTCCAAGGGGTTCCTGGAGACCCCTCAGCATCCCTCAGCCAAAGAAAACCCAGGAGCCCCCAGCACCCCTCAGCTCCAAAGGATACCCAGGGACCCCCAGCACCCAAGGGACCCCTCCCACACCTCCTAGCTCCAAGGGGTACTCAGGGACCTCCAGCACCCCCGCAGCTCCAAGGGGTACCCAGGGTCCCTCAGCACCGAAGGGACCCCCCACACCTCCCAGCTCCAAGGGATACCCAGGGACCTCCAGCACCCAAGGGACGCCCCCACACCCCCCATCTCCAAGGGATACCCAGGGACCTCCAGCACCCAAGGGACCCCTCCAAAGGCCCCAGCTCCAAGGGATACCCAGGGACCTCCAGCACCCAAGGGATGCCCCCACACCCCCCAGCTCCAGGGGGTACCCAGGGACCCCCAGCACCCCCGCAGCGCCAAGTGTACCAGGGACCCCCAGCACCCTGCAGCACCCAAGGGCATTCTGCACCCGGGTCACCCAGTGCCCCCTAGCACCTGGGGCCTCCAGGGACCCCCAGCACTCAGCGGCATCGGGTGTCCCGCAGGACTGGCCGGCAGGAGGGCTGGTGGGGAGGGGGAGTGGGGCCGTGCCCCCACCCAGGGTCAAATCCCGGGGGTCCGGGGCAAGTGGAGATGGTTGCGGAGGTGGGGTGGGGGCAGCGGTGGGGCTGGGCCCCATGGGAGGGGGAGGCCTGGGCTGGGGAGGGGGCGCTGGGGCTGGGGCTCAGAAGAGCCCGCAGTCCTTGAGGTTCTCCTTGATGATGATGTCAGTGACGGCGTCGAAGACGAACTTGACGTTCTCGGTATCGGTGGCGCAGGTCATGTGGGAGTAGATCTCCTTCACGTCCCGCCGCATGTTCAGCTCCAGGAACTGCAGCTTGATGTAGTTGCCCGCGTCATCGTAGGTGTTGGGACCTGGTGGCGTGGCAGTGAGCGGGGTCCCCTCCTGGGCTGGTGCCCTCCCCCTGCCATGGATGCTGGCCCAGCATCACCCAGCACTCCCCGGCTGGGCAAACCTTGCTTGGTCCATGAGCAAGGCTACTTCATCGCTTGCATGGGGTGCTGAGGACACCTGGTGGGTGGCTGCTGCAGGGTGCTGGCACCCAACCCTTCACCACCACCCCACCACCGCCTGCTGCACCCGGTGAGCGAGCCGCTGCCACCCTCACCATCGTAGTCAGGGAAGCAGATGCTGAGATGGGCCTTCTTAATCTTCTCCAGGAAGACGTCCTTCTTGTTGAGGAAGAGGACGATGGAGGTGGTGGCGAAGTAACGGTGGTTGCAGATGCTGTTGAAGAGGTGCAGGCTCTCGTGCATGCGGTTCTGCGGAGGTACACAGCCCCGTCAGCCCCACGGTGACCCCCATGTCATGATGGGGACGAAGCAGGGCGGGGGAGAGTATGGGGTGGTGAGCCTTCCTCACCACTTCGTCATCCTCCACCAGGACCATGTCGTAGGCGCTGAGGGCCGCGATAAAGATGATGCAGGTCACCCCCTCGAAGCAGTGGATCCACTTCTTCCGCTCTGAGCGCTGGCCACCCACGTCGAACATCCTGAGCAGGGCACGGGGGGTACATCAGCGCTCCCCACCCCCTGCCCACCCCCTTGGCACCAGCCCTCGCCAGGGGCTTGACCCCCACCTGAAGTTGAGGTCTTTGAAGGAGAACTGGGTCTCGATGATGCCCGTGGTCTTGACACGAGACCGCAGCACATCCTGCTCCGTGGGGACGTAGCCAGGGGTCACCAGGCGCTCCAGGTCTGACAAGTAGCTGGCCGGGCACGTGGCGGGCATGAGACAAGGGTTGACACCCCCAGATGCTCCCCCGCCCAGACCCCCTCCCACCCCACGTACTAGCCGGCCGAGTCGTTGAGCTGGTACTCAGAGGCGCGGTCGTAGCAGGCTTGGATGCCCGCGTCCTTCCAGAGCCGCCCGATGATGTCTGACATCTCCTTGGGCATGGTGCCCTCCTCGATGGTATCCGAGAGGTGCAGCAGCTTGCGGGCATCATCCTACGAGGGAGAGGGGCTCAGCGGGGCTGGGAGGCTGGAAGGACCCCCCCGCCTGGTGTGGGGTGCCCCTCACCTGCCGAGCCGTGTCCCCGTACTGGATGTTGAGGGTGGACATGGCCCGCACGATGGCCAGCATGGACTGGAGCGTGTTGCTGTAGATGATGGCGATGAACTCCAGGCATTCCTCCAGCGAGTAACCGTCCTGGTGGATAATCCTGGCCGGGGAGGGGGGCATGGGGCTGAGCTGGACACCGCAGGGTGGGGAGGCACCCGTGGGTGCAGCATGGGGCTGGGCACTGTGGTATGGGGAGCACAGCATGGGACTGAGATGTGGGATGAGGTCACCCATGACTGTGGTGTTGGGCTGAGCTGGGTGTGGTGGGGTGGGGGCACCCGTGGGTGCAGCATGGGGCTGAGCTGGGTGGTGTGAAGCTGAGCCAGGCTCTAAGGGATGGGTGCACGCCGTGGCTGCGGCATGGGGCAGGCACAGTGGGGCACGGCCAGGTGTCACCCCCTGGCACTTACTTCATCTGCTTGACGATGGTGCTCTTCCCCGACTCCCCTGCTCCTGCGGGGACAAAGCGTGGGTCACAGCGGTGCCCGTGCCATGGGCTCCCCCAGCTGCACCCTGCAGGACCCCCGGTGCCTGGCACGACCAGGGGACACTGGTGGCCGTGGCAGGTCCGCGGCGCAGGACAGGGGGATTACAGCCTGGTGTCAGCGGGCATTAAGGTTGGGCTGAGCCGCTGTGGCTAATGGGATCTGCAGCGGCTCAGCCGGGGACGTGCTTAGGGACCCAGGGGAGGGGTAGGGGACACGATGGCATCGCAACCCCGCCACCCACCACCCGACGCCCCAAACCTATGGCTGCGCAGGAGGATGGTGCCCTGGGCTGGGATGGGAAGACAGCAATGGCACCCATGGTCCCACCATGTCAAGAGTACCCCAGTCCTCAGGCGCCACTGGGGCAGCTGGGAGGGATTGGGATGGACTTGTGGTGCTGGAGGGGCTGCAGGGACAGACCCCAGGGCTGGGCAGAGGGGTGGTGGCGTAGGCGTGGTGGTGCCTGAGGGTGCCTGGGAGGACAGGGTGGCAGGGGCACTGCCAGGGTGGGTGAAGGCTCTTGGGATGGTTTGGTTGGGTTTGGGGGAGCCTGGGAGTGGGGGGATGTTGGGGTGAGCTATTGGATGGGCTGGTTGGGTTTGGGGGTACCTGAAGGCGGGGGCTCTTAGAGTGGGCTGTTGAGATGGGTTGTTGGGTTAGGGGTGCCTAGCAGGGGTGGCAGGGGGGCTGTTGGATAAGCTGTTGAGATGAGCTGGTTTGGGGGAGCCTGGGCATGGGGGGCTGTTGGGCTGGGCTGGTTGGGTTTAGGGGAGGGGCAGGGAAACTTCGGGTGGGCTGTTGGGGTGGGTTGGTTGGGTTTAGGGGTGCCTGGGAGTGGGATGCTGTTGGGGGCACTCTTGGGGTGGGCTGGTTGGGTTTAGGGGTGCTGGAGGCATCAGGGAAACATTGGGTGGGTTGTTGCCTGGGAATGGGTGTGCTGTTGGGGTAGGCTGGTTGGGTTTAGGGGGTATGTCTGGGGGGGGTCAGAGGAACATTGGGTGGGCTGTTGAGGCTGGTTGGGTTTGGGAGTGCATCTGGGGGCCAGGGGAATGTTGGGTGGGCTGGTTGGGTTTAGGGGAGGCTGTTGGGGTGGGCTGGTTGGGTTGAGGGGTGCCGGGAAGTGTCAGAGGAACCTTGGGTGGGCTGTTGGGGTGGGGTGCACAAAGGATGGGTATCTATCTCCCCCAGGGTGTGGTCCCCCCCATACCCAGCAGCAGCAGCTTGACGGTCCTGGCATCCTTCTCAGCGTCTTCCTTGAGCTTCTTCTCCAGCTCACGGGAGTGCTTTTCCTCGGCGCTGGCCCCGGCACCCATCCTCGGCCCCGCGGCCCTGCGGCTCACCCGCTCCTTGGAGGTCAGCACCAGGATGGGCAACGAGCTCCAGCGCCCCGCCGCCTCCAGCGCTCGTCTCCCTGCACCCGCCGCGCCCGCCGCCGACTGCCCCGCTGCCGCCGCCACCACTGCCGCCACCGCCCACCCAATGTGGGCCAAGGACAGGGCCAAGGTCCCGGGGGGCCACCCGGCGGGGTGCTGCGCTCAGCACCCGTGGCTTAAGCCGGGCCCGCCCCCCGCCCTCCCCGGATAAACCCCCTTAAACCTGCAGCGGGCTGAGCTCAGCAATCCCGCGGCTCCCGGCGTCAGCGCTTCTGCCGGGGGGGCCCAAGGCCGGCCAGCCCCCGCTTTGCCCCCGCCCTGGGGCTGGGGACAGTGACCCAGCCACCCCCGGGGATGTGGGACCCCCCCTCCCAGCTCTAGCTCTGCTGTGGACCCCAGGGGAGGTTGGCGCTGGGGGGGCTCTGCTGGGGTCTGGCAGAGGTTGGAGGCAGTGGGTGGAAATGTCCCCATTGTCCCCAGGTCTTGCTGGTCATCTCCCCCGCTCCAAGCCAGTGTCCACAGCCCCCCCCAGTAAGCCATCCCAGTGTCCCCAGGTCCCTGTGCACAGTGTCCCCAGAGGCACCCACCCAGTGATCGAATGCCAGCCTCAGTCACCCCACCCTGTGTCCCCAGGGCCCCTCCCAGGACCCTCCACCAATGTCCCCAGGCCCCCCGGTGCACTCCATAGTGTCCCCAGCCACCCAGCAGTACAATCCCAGTGTCTCCAGGCCCGCCCAGTGTCACCCTCCAGAGTGTCCCCAGGCCCCTCCAGCAACACCTGTACAATGTCCTCGGGGACACCTGAGTACCCTCCCCAGGGTCTCCAAGTCCCTCCCCAGTAACACTCCCCAGTATCCCAAGGAGAAATCCCAGTATCCCCCTGGTGTCCCCAAGCAATCCCAGTCCCCCCCCTCAGGACATGCCCCCCCCCCAAAATCCTGCCCAACGTCCAGGGGCATCCAAGTGCCACCGCCGTGCTCCCATGCCAACTGCAGTGACACCCCCCCAATGTCCCCAGGCCCCTCAGCGCCCCTCCCCAGTGTCCTTAGGCCACCAGTTCCCCTCTCCCATGTCCCCAGCACCCCCACTTGCTATTGCAGCCACCGCAGTAAGCCTTAGTGTCCCCAGGGACACCCCAGTAACCCTGCCCCAGTAACCCCTCTGTGTCCCCACGCCCCCAGTGTCCCCAAGCCCTGCCAGGACTCCCCCAGGTGTCCCCAGTAGAGCCCAGTGCCCTCATGTCCCGACCCCCCCGCTGTCCCCCGTGTCCCCCCCCGCAGTGTCGCTCCTGCAGTGCCGCGCTCGGTCGCCAGGGGGCGAACGGACCCAGCACAGTTCCCAGTGTGCCCAGTACTGCCCCCAGTATAGGCCCGCACCGCCCCCAGTATTCCCAGTACTGCTCCCAGTATAGGCCCGCACCGCCCCCAGTGTGCCCAGTACTGCTCCCAGTATAGGCCCGCACCGCCCTCAGTGTGCCCCGTACTGCCCCCAGCAGAGTCCGCACCGTCCCGTGTGCCCAGTACTGCCCCCAGTAGAGCCCAGGACCTCCCGGCGCCGACCCCAGTGCCTCCCGGGACTGCCCAGAGGAGCCCAGTACCACCCCCATTGCCCCAGGACCGACCAGAGTGCCCCCAGCACAGCTCAGTATCGCCCACTACTGCCCCCAGTGCCCCCTGCAGAGCCCATTACCACTCCCCACCCCGTGCTCCCAGTACCACCACGTACTGACTCCCAGTACCAAATTCTAATGCCCCAGTACTTCTCCCGGTGCCTCCAGTACTCACTCTGAGTGCTCCCAGTCCCCTCAGTACCGCCCAGTACGAACCTCCAGTGTCCCCAGCACTGCCCCCAATATAGCCCAGGACCTCCCGGCACCGACCCCAGTGCCTCCCGGGACTGCCCAGAGGAGCCCGGTACCACCCCCATTGCCCCAGTACCAATCAGAGGGGCTCCAGTACAGCCCAGTATTGCCTGCTACCACCCCCAGTGCCCCCTATAAATCCCATTACCACACCCCCCCCGCCCCGTGCCCCCAGTACTACCAAGTATGGGCTCCCAGTACCAAATCCTAATGCCCCAGTACTTCCCCCGGTGCCTCCAGTACTGACTCTGAGCGCCCCCAGTGCCTCCAGTAACACCCAGTACTGCCCTCCAGCACAGCCCAGCATATGCCCCCAGCGTACCCCTAACACCCAGGCAGTACCACCCAGTACTGCCACCTCCCCATGCCCCCGTCCTGCCCAGTGCCCACCACCCAGCACCCAGTGCCCTCGGCTTCCCAGTGTTCCCAGTGCTCCCCCACGGCCCCCCGCTCCCTGCCTGGCCCCAGCCCAGCCCTCCGCACCCCCGGCAGGGCTCCGGGGCACAGTTAAGGGGATTACATGATGGGGCCAGGCAGCAGTGCAGCCCCTGGCTGCCTGCTCCCTGCCTGCGCCCTGCCCGCTCCCCGTCCCCCACAGAGCACACGCAGGCGCCCACGTCCGTCCCAAAGCCAGTGTTTATTTGGGGGTGCCCCCGCCTGTGGTGGGAGGCACTTGCTTGGCCCTGGCCACCCCTGCGCTCCCCATGTACAACTATTTACAACCCCCCACACCCACTGGGGTGCCCCGAGGGGGCGGCTGATGGGCTGGGTGCCCCAAACGCCCGTGCGTGCTGGTACCAGCGAGCGCTGGCAGCTGCCTGAGGTTTTAACTGGGCACATCCCTTTCTCCTTCCCCTTCCCACCCAAAGACCCCGGCTGAGCCCCCACCGTGGCCCAGACACCTGGGTCGTGTCTCGAGGGTCCTGTCTCCCCCCTGCCAAGCCCCCGGTGGGGGGGGCCGGGGCCGCGTACCCTGGCCCCACAGCCCCCTTCTCCTAGGCTTGCCTGGTGGCCTGCAGCTTCCCTGCAGAAAGCACTTGCTCCTCAATAACTGGGTGGGAAAACTGAGGCACGAAGCTGCAAGGGCCGTGCCCAGGTTGTGGGGGGCAGCCCTTGTCCAGTGCCACCTCTCCCCCTGCCTCACCCCCCCTGGCTGGAGTTTGTCCCCCTCCCCAGGGCATCACCCCCATCCCGCACCAGGACCCGGCACCTCCGGCCCCCAGTGCGGTGCCATGCCCCAGCTGGGGGGAGACAGCAGTCGCGACGCCCGGTGGTCCCTGCATGCCAGGATCCTGGGGTCCTGGGGCAGGGGGGAAGACAGCGATGCTGGCTGCGGCCGCCCTGGGGGTCCCCGCTCCTCCCCGGGGCCGGGAGGTGGGGGTCGCATTGCCCCAGTGACTATATACACCCTACAAATAAATACCGTCTCCCGTGGGAGGGGGGAGCGCGTGTGTCTGCGTGTGTGTGTGCGTGGATGTATATATATATATATTTATTTATAGATATTTTTAATATTAAAAGGGGGGAAAAATAGACCATTGTGCTAGCAAAGTCCCTGATGACGGTTTCATGTATGCCCGTAGGTCTCTGGCTGGTGATTCCGGCGGTTTCGAGGCTTCTTCTGGTCCTGCTGCTCCTTGGCTTTGAGGCCCGCCAGTGGCTGCGGGGGGCTGGCAGCCGTGTGCCGCCAGTAGCCCTGGCAGTACTGGTCCAGGAGTCCCATTTCGGGCTGGGTGAGGAGCTGCAGCAGGTCCTGGTAGCGGGGAGTGGGGGCACCCGGCAGGCCAGGGGGGGTCTCCGCCTGGACCAGCACGGCATGGACAGCGCGGCCGCTGAGGACGCGGAGCTGCACCTTGGTCACCGTGTGCTTGAAGTTGTTCTCGGTGGCGGTGCAGGAGTAGAGGCCGCTGTCGGCGAGCTGGAGGGCGCGCAGCAGCAAGCCCTGCTCCGTCCGCAGCACCCGGCCCTCCACCCGCAGCTGGGGAGGGGAGAGGCGACATGGCTCAGCCGGCTGGCGCCCGGGCCCCCCTGGCACCCCCCGGCACCCCCCGGCGCAGCGCCCTGCCCTACCTCTTTCCGCCGGTCGCTGTTGTCCTTCTGCAGCAGCCACTTGACGCTGGCCTGGGGCGAGCGGGGCTGGCACTCCAGGAAGGCGGTGCTGCCCTCCACCCCGTACTGCACGGCCTCCACCATGTTCTTGTTAGCTGCAGGGGTGGGCCACGGGCAGCGGGGTCACACGCGCGCCTCCACGTCCCCTGCCCTGCTACCCTCCTCTCTGAGGAAGAGCTCCTGTCCACCTCCAGCCATGGGTCTGCCTGCTCCTCAGCCCTCCAGCAAGTGTGCTCCTTCTCTACTGTAGCCATCCTTCCACAAGGGTGTCCGTCCATCCATCTGTCCATCCATCCATCCATCCACCCACCCATGTTCATTTTCCTCTGAAGTATCCATCCATTTGTTCATTCATCTACACACCCATCAATTTGTGGTCATCCTCCCCGCCGTATGCATCCATCCATCCCTCTATCCACCCATCCAAATCTGCTCATTCTCCTCCCCAACATATCCATTTATCCATCCATGTTCATCCTAGTCCCCAATGTATCCATCCATCCACCCATTCATCTGTGCTTATCCTCATCCCCACTGTATCCATCCATCCATCCATCCATCCATCCATCCATCCATCCATGCATCCATCCATCCATTCATCCATCCATCCATCTGTCCAGCCACCCACTCACCCATCCATCCATCCACCCATCTGTCCATCCATCCATCCATCCATCCATCCATCCATCCATCCACCCACCTAGCCACCCACCCATCCACCCACCCATCCTTCCACCCATCCATCCATCCCTCTCTCCCTCATCCCCCCATTCAAATCTGCTCATTCTCCTCCCCAACATATCCATCCATGTTCATCCTACTCCCCAATGTATCCATCCATCCACCCATCCATGCACCCATCCATCTGTGCTCATCCTCACCCCCAATGTATCCATCTGCCCACCCACCCACCCACCCATCCATCCATCCATCCATCCATCCATCCACCCATCCACCCACCCATCCATCTATCCATCCATCTATCCATCCATCCATCTGCCCACCCACCCACCCACCCATCCATCCATCCATCCATCCATCTGCCCACCCACCCACCCATCCATCCACCCACCCACCCATCCATCCACCCACCCACCCACCCACCCATCCATCCATCCACCCGCCCATCCATCCATGCTCACCCTCTTCCCGTATACCCACCCACACAACCATCAGCCCACCAGGACATCCATCCACCCACCCGTGTCCCGCTCTGGCCATTGCCCACTCCCCCCTGCCCCCAGCAGCCCCCCGTGCCCCAGACCTCACTCACCGTTGGAGTTGTAGCCTCGGCACTGGCGGATGGGGTTGCCGTGCCGGACGTCCTGCCGCCGGCTCCGCCTGTGGGGAGGCGGGAGGTGAGCGGGGGAGCCTGGGGCCGGGGGGTCCCTCCCTGCCGCTCTCCCCCGGCCCCCCCTACCTCTTGGAGGAGGCGGAGTAGCGGGTGCAGGCGCTGCCGTCCCAGGCGCAGTAGGGGTCCCGGGCCAGGCAGCAGTCGGCACAGGCTTCCCCGTACACGTCGCAGCGGTGCAGGGCCAGGTGGGTCACGCCTACGGCCGAGGACACGTACAGCTGTTGCTGTCGGGGGGACAGAGAGGACAGGGTGAGATGTCATCTCATCCCCACCCTGCAAAGACCCCCCAGAATGAGCTGCAGCCTCCCAGTACTGGGACTGGTTGAGACACCAGAGCCACCTGGGGCCACCGGAGCCAGCTCGCCCTGGGGCCACCTGCGTGCCTCCCGTCCTGGTGCTACGGTGACACCGGGCAGTGCCGCGGCTGGGCCCGTGATGGGCTCTGCTCAGCCCCCTGCCACGCGCCATGACTCACCCTCTTGGAGGAGATGGTCATCGTCTTGATGGGTGCTGGCACCTAGACGGGAGCAGGAGCAAAGGAGACGGAGAGGTGAGCACCTGGCCTGATGCTGCAGCCCCAGGGTGGGCACCCCAGACCCCCTCAGGCAGCTGGGGCGGGCAGGGGGGAGCTGAGAGGGGGCAGCAGGCAGGAGGACCAATGCTTGGGGTCCCTCCAGAGCCAGCCAAGGGGCTGGCTGGTATGCCAAGGGGCTAGCTGATGTCCCGATGGGTGGCTCGTGTCCCAAGGGACTGGTTGACGTCCCAAGGGGTGGCTGATGTCCCAAGGGGCTGGTTGACGTCCCAAGGGGTGGCTGATGTCCCAAGGGGCTGGTTGGTGTCCAAGGGGTGGTTGGTGTCCAAGGGGTGGCTGGTGTCCCAAGGGGCTGGTTGGTGTCCAAGGGGTGGTTGGTGTCCCAAGGGGCTGGTTGGTGTCCAAGGGGTGGCTGGTGTCCCAAGGGGTTGGTTGGTGTCCCAAGGGCCTGGCTGGCTGAGTCAAGGACACTCAGCAGAGGATGGAGAACAGGACAGGCCTTACCTTGAACACCTCGATCTCCTCCAGCATGAGCTCCTCCGTCTCCATGTCATCCCGGGGGAGCACGATGACCTTCTGCACGGTGCCCCGATCTGCAAGACACCACAGTGCCCAGATGCTCAGTGCCACCCCTGGGCACCTGCGTCCTCCCCTTCTGGGAAGGGGGTCCCTGCTGGGGCTGGGGGGAGGAAGGACCCCCCCAAGCCCATCCCCATCTCTCTCCTGCCGCAGCGGGCGGCTGTGCCTGGGGTGCGGTGTACTGGCTCAGGTCACCACCCATGGCTAGGGACTGCCACCACCCAGGGCAGGGTGGGGACAGCAGCTGGGGATGGGCACCGGGGCAGGGGAAGGACCAGGATGGATCATGGGGGCTGTAGGATGCACGTTAGAGCAGGGGAAGCACCAGCCTGGGCAACAGTGCCCCCAGGATGGGCACTGGGGCTGGGGAAGGACAGGGCAGGATGCCGATGCCTCTAGGATGGGCAATCGGGCAGGGGAAGCTCGAGGCTGGATGATGGTGGGCTTAGGATGGGCATTGGGAAGCACGAGGCTGGATTGCAGAGCCCGTAGGATGGGTGCCAGGATCGGGAAAGGATGAGGCTGGATGGTGGGGCCCCTGGGGTGGGCACTGGGGCAGGGGGAGGCCCAGGCTGGATGGTGGCATCCCTAGGATGGGAGGTATCATGCTGCTTTGCTGGCTCCGGGGATGGGAACGGGGCTAAGGGAAGGACCAGGCTGGATGGTGGGGTCTGTGGGATGGGCACCAGGGCAAGTGAAGGACCAGGCTGGAGCCTCGAGGAAGGGCAGGGATCTCAGGGGGGGTCTCAGCCCCTCGCCCCGCTCCAGTGTGGCAGAGGGCACCGTGCTCTGGCCAGCCCTGGTGGTGCCCGTGCCCTCCGGGGCCGCGCCGGAGCATGCTGCGTTCCCCGCGGTGCGCGGCGTGGGTACCTGTGCCCAGGAAAAGCACCTCATAGCGCCCGTCTGCCGCGTCCACCTGGTCGACGGCCACGGTGGTGAAGCGGTAGTTGACGTTGGTGCGGACCACCAGCGGCTGGCGGTGGGTGGGGTAGACGGCGTGGTACATCAGCGGGTGCGCACGCATGAAGTTGATCACTTCATCGGGGTAGTCCTTGGTCGACTTCATGGACGGGGTGAAGGTCCCCCCGGGGCACTGCAGCACAAATGTCACCAGCACTTGGTGACCCGGTATCCGGGCACAGGTCCAAGCATGCCAGCTGCCCGGCAGGCACTGGCTCACCACCGCATGCCCAGGGGGTACTTACGGTGCCCGGCCGGGGGTAGGGCATTTTGCCCGTGTAGGGCATCCACTGGTAGTTGGGTCCCTCCTTGTGCGCGAAGGGCCCGTTGAAGACCATGCGGATGTCAGCCATGGAGTAGACACAGACAGCAGAGCCTTTGAAGACCGACCTGGGAGGAAGGACCTGCTGCCACCTCTGGTTTGGCGCAGCCCACCACTGCGGCATCACCGGGACCCCCACCCAGCTGGGGACCCCCCTCTACTGCTCCGTGCTGGCAGGGTCAGCACTCACCCCGAAGCGGAGAAGACGGCGTAGATAACAGGGTTCTTGGTGTCCTGAGTCTGCTGGATGAAGACGTCCTCTTGGGACAGAAAGATGGGGGTGTCACCATGGGGGTGGCGGGACCCCCCTCGCACCCAGGGGCAGAGGGGAGAGCAGCTCCCCGTGGGAGAGGTAAGAGGTGGGGGGCAGCAACGGGGTCCCCAGCCCTCCCCAGGGTGCCCCCCAAGCCTGCAGGGGTGCAGAAGCCCCCCGGCTCCCCCCCCGCCCACTCACGGAGCTCGTCGAAGTGTGTTTCAATCCCGTCGGGTCCCGGCACGGAGCAGACGAGCCGGGCCTTCAGGAAGGTGCTCCACTTGTTCACGAGGCAGCAGTGGCCCCCGTCGTCGTTCTGCAACGGAGGGACCCCCGCACTCAGCCCTGCCTGCCCCCCTGCCCGCTCCCTGCCTGCCCGCCGCTCCACCTACCAGGCAGATGCGTCCGATGCGGGAATAGACCCCAGGGCTCAGCGGGGAATCGGCCGACTTCTCTCGGAAGAAGAAGTAGAGCTTGTCGTCGTTCCTCTCGCTGCTGTCAGGGATGAGCTGGGCGCGGACGAAGGCTGGGTCTGGAATGGCACGGCACGGCACCGTCAGCCCAGCGGCATCCCCTGCCCCGTGCCACAGCAGGATGCTGAGCTCCCCTCTCCTCCGGCATCGCCCTGCTCCTGGAAAAGCACTGCTGTGGTCACAGGGCGAGAGCTGGATCTGGACAAGAGCTGCAGAGGTGGGCTGAGGAACCGGGTGTTTCTGGTGGTCATCGGTGCTCCAGGAGGGGCTCGGAGCATCCCTGAGGACCCTGGGAGCATCCCTGAGGTCCACAGGGTAGAGGGCTCCAGCAGCTCTATGAGCAGGGCGGTGGGAACTGGTTTTCCTCCCCCGGGGAGGAACCACACAGCCTGGAAGCTTCTCAGGAAGCTTCTCCCTGCCATCCATCAGCCGGTGCCCAGCCTGCGCTGACAGCTCCCCCTCTTCAGGTTACCGCCCCGCCGGCTCCCCGGCCCGGCAGGATCAGCCCATCTGCTCTGCTCTGTTTACTCAGCTGCCGCCCCGCGGGCAGGGGTGCTGCGAGGGGGGCAGGATGAGCGCTTGGGGTCACCGATCGCAGGCGACATGGTTGACATCTCAGCCCTGCAGAAACTCACTCATGGACTCCAGCAGAGCCAGCTCCATCTCTCACCAGCTGAATGCTCCCATCGCCCAGCAAAGTCCCTGGCATGTCTGTCACCGTGCCCCACACAGCTACCCCTCTGCCCATCTGCCCTAGATTTCTATCCATCCATCCACCCATCCATCCATCCATCCATCCATCCATCCATCCATCATCCATCCATCATCCATCCATCATCCATCCACCCACCCACCCATCACCAATCCATCCATTCATTCATCCATCTCCCATCCATCCATCCATCATCCACCTGTCCATCCATCCACCCATCCATCCATCATCCCTCCACCCATCCGTCCACTCATCCATCAACTGCCAACCATCCACCCCTCCATCCATCCATCCATCCCACACCACCACCCATCCACCTGCCCATGCTGGCTCCTGTCTCTGCGCTGGGAGAGGGACGCAGTATGACACGACGGGTCTCATCTCTAGGGCTGGAGCCCAGGGAACCTGGGCCACTGACACCCCAAACTCACCGTTGAGCCAGCGTGAATTGTACTGGTCTGTCCTCATGGCCGTTTGCTTGCCCATGGTGCGGAAGATGGCTGCGTCCGTGCCCATGAAGTCAATGTAGACGCCAGCATAGAGCTCTTCATCTGCAGAGGGCAGAGATCAGCTGGGGGCTCCCACCTAGTCCCGTCCACCCACCTTCTCCCACTGCCCCACTCTCCATCCAACCTCAGCCCCGGCCAGTAGCCATCAGGCAACCAAGAACCACTGCCTGTTGCCATCCCAGAGAGCTCGGAAGGTTGGCACTAGTCTGTAACCAGGTACCCCACCTCTGCTGGGCCAGGTGCCTGAGGACTGGGCATCCCGGGTGCCCGGCCATCCGCTGGAGCAGGCAGGGGTGGCAGGGGCAGGAGCCCGACTCCTTGGGGATATCTGGGCAACGCAGGAGGACGCCGGGAGCAGTCGTCCCACCTTGCCTGCGTGTTCCCTCTGCCCAACGCAGGCAGCGCCGGCCCCGGGGAGCTACAGGACTCACTTATTAACGCAGAGACGGTGTCCACTTTGGGGTCGTAGGAACACTTCCCCTTGCCCGAGTCCAGCTTGTCCGGCTCCAGGTAGAAGATGTAATCCTGGAGAAGGAAGCAAACGGATGAGCTGGTTACACTTTCACCCCTCCATCCCCATGGCACCTTCCAAAGCCCTCTGGGAGAGGCAGCCTCCTCCGGGATGGAGCCCAGCAGTGAGGATGGACGTGAATGGATCACACCAGGGGTCTGCAGTCTTCTGAGAAGCTGAAGCCCCCACGAGCTACTCCTCCGACGTTGCTGGGTGCTTCTCCGTGCCCTCCACCACTTGGAGACTTGGCCAAAGCTGAAACGGGGCAGCCATCCCCCATGCCGGCTTCTGGGCAAACATCTCCCTCCGGCCACCTCTTCGCTCCGGCCGGCCGTGCTGCACATCGTGGGGTGCTGCTTGACCGGCTCCAGGTCACGCAGCTCCGGCGGCTTCGGCAGGCGGGGTTTGGCCAGTGGCACAGCTTGGCACAGCTTGGCACGGCTCGGCTGCCGGACCCGCCAGCCTCCTCTTGCCAGGACCCGTTTTCCAGTGGGCGCTGTCAGGATGGCATCGCGATGGGATGCGCCCGCTCCGGGGGATTCACCCCACGCTGTTAGGAGCCATCTCCCCGCCGTTGCCTCTGCCTTCCCTGCGGCCATCCCCGGCACCGACACGTGTCCCCGGCCAGGGGCGAGACCCACGCTGCCTCCAGAGACGCACGCAAAATCCTCTGCCAGTGCCGGCTGGGCGCAGGCAGGGCCAGGCTGGCCCAGCCAGGTCACCCCTCACCCCCCGCGTAGGGACCCCGGAGCTGGGATGAAGCAGCAGCACGGCAGCACCCGCGGGGAGCCTGGGTGCGGGTGGGACCTCGGGCAAATGAATTGGGCTGGCAGAGCTGCCCGCTGGCCGCGTGCCTTGGCTTTGATGCCGGGGTGACGGACATGGTGGCGGCCACCCTCTGTCAAGAGGCGAGCAGGATCCTGGCAGAGCCCCCGGCTCCAGGAAGGGCAGGAGGGGTGGGGAGCCGGGACGCTCACCCACACATCTCCCACTGGAGGGTTTGCTGGCACCAACTCCTCCTGGGGCACCTAGCCCCAGAGATGGGCACGGCCATGCTTCCGCCGTCCCCATTGCCGCACTGCGCCGCCTGCGCCACCATCACCATCACAAACTCCTCTGCCCAGCGCCGGCCCCGCTCCCGAGCTGGGCAAACCCTTCGCAGGGACAACCTGGGCTCTGCAGCGCAGCCCTGGCCCCGGCCACACCATCTCACCCTCCCGGCCGCGCAACCCACGAGCCGTCACGGTGCTGGCACTGCCGCTTGGCTAATGCGCCTTGAAACGCATCGGAGCTGCCGGAAAGCGGGTGCCGGCAGCCCCCAGGGAGCCCTCTGCCCACCTACCACCCGCCCTGGGAGCGGAGGGGCCGGGGGGCATAGGGACAGGCAGGGGGGAGCCCCAGGCTGCCGCAGGGTGCCCGCGCCCCACGCGCTCCCCGGCCCGTGCACCAACCCACGTTAGTCCGGAGGGGAGAGGCTCAGGGGTGACACTGTCAGGGGAGGCTGGATGCTGGGTGTCCCCAGAAGCCGGGGACGCCGTCACCTCTCTGAGCCCGCTTGCCCGCTGGGATGACAGAAGCCCCTCCCCGGGCAGGGCAAAGCAGTAACGTTTTTGTAGACCCTACCAAAACACCTCCTGCACATCGCCTTGGCATCCTCCCCTGAACTATCCGGAGCCCCATGGCTCTGCCGACACGTGGCCCCGCTTCCAAGGGGCACAGCAAGCCCGGAGCCCGGCAAAGCCAGCAGTGGGGCAGGGGGAGCCACCGTCCCTGACAGTGTCTCCCGCAGGGGACCCGTGCGTGGCCTGGGAGGAAGGAGTTAGTGAGAGAAGGAGAGCGGAGACACCAGGCCGGTGGCCGGAGGATGCTGTGCCGAGAGGGAAGGAGATGGCGGGGATGCCCATGGCATGGGGCGCCCGGCCTGGGGGTCAGAAGCATGCCGGTGGGAAAGAGAAGGAGCCCACGGCTCCGGCGTGGCCCGGGGGGAGGTGGGCACGGCTGCGGCGGGCTCCCAGACCGGTTCCCACCTTGCTTTGTGCTGGTCTCGGGCTGAGGGGGCCGTCGGCGGATCTGCTTTCCCGGCCTCCCGGCTGGCTCGGCGGAAACCCCTGGGGAAAAGGAGCAGGGCAGAGAGTTAGCGCCGGCGGCGGGGGGAAGGACCCCCCAGGGCGGGGGCGGGTGGGGGGACCCCAAGAGCAGGGGTGCCGGTGGGGATCCCCGGATGCTCCAGCTTGGGCTGGACTCCAGCAGGAGCTTCTCCGGGACGGATCCTGCTCTCTCCGGCAGAACTGGTGTGCCTCGGCGCAGGGCAGGAGAGAGCGGAGACGGCTGCCCGCAGCCAGCCAGGCTGGGCTCACGCCTGGGGACGCAACGCTGGCACCTGCCACCCAGCTGGCAGCGCCCCGTGCAGAGGAGCAACACGCCAAGCCGCGGCACGGGGGAAGCTACCGGCACCGCGGGGTCACCAGGATCCCCTGTCCCTGCCACACCGCCGCTGGCTCTGCCGGATGGGACACACGATGCTGTCCTCAATTGCACCGGCACCCCTGGTCCTCCTCAAATGCTGCCACTGCCCAATCCGGTCCCAATCCGGTCCCAATCCGGTGTGGCCCCAGCAGCATCTGCCTCCCCCGGTGCCCATGCCAGGCTCGGGGGGCATGGGGGCTGATGCCCGTCCTCCACGTCCAGCGCCGTTCTCCTCCCTCAGCTCGGGCTGGCGGCACCCGGCTCACTCCAACCGCAGGAGAGGACACAGCCTGGGACCTGCCACCCCGGCGTGGGGGGGACGGACACCTCGCAGGGCTCAGGGCCCCCCGGGACGCCCGCGCTGCTCCTTGCAGAGACCAGCTCCCTCCCAGGGCCGTCCCGAAAGCGCTCCTCTGTCTGCTACGCATCCAGCCTGGTGGCACGTGGCTTCGATGCCACCCTCTCACTGCATGCTGTGGTCCTCGGGGCTGGGTGACATCCATCCAGGGACACCCCCGGCACAGCCACAGGTGCTGGCATGGCCCCTGCCACGGTTCTCCCTGTGCAACGTCGGCGCCGGCGCGGTGCCGGGCATCCTCCACATCCATGGCGAAGGGCTCGGCGGCCCAGTGGCGGTGGGAAGCCGCGGGAGGACACGTCCCTCGCCCCAACAGGGATCCAACGGTGGCTGCGGCTGGCGGGGCAGGAGGGCACGTCGCATGGAAGCCGGCTTTGGGGTCCAGCCGGGGCGGCTCCGTTCCGGTGTGAAGAGAAGTCCTCGGTCTGCAGAGATGGCTCAGCCCCGCTCGGCAGCACGGCATCGTTAGCCACGGTCACCCCTCAGCCTGCTGCTGTCCCCCCCCAGCCCTCTGCCCCCCCAAACCTCCCGGCACCAGCCGGCAGAGCCGAGCCGTGCCGTGCCGCCCTCCTGCCCCCCGCTGCAGTCCCATGGCGGCTGCACCAGCACCACCAGGCTGGGCACCGGCTCATCATCCCCCCGTCCCTCCCACCCCTCACCTGGGCTTTGCGCCCGCGGTTGACGAAGGCGCAGATGGGGTTGTAGGCGCCGGTGCCGCACACGTAGAGGTGAGTCCGGTTCCAGGGCTGGATCAGGCGGATGAAGTTGCCGCACTCCCCCTGGGAAGAAGAGGAGGGGGGTACCAACCCCAGCAAGGGAACAGGGGCACCCCCTTCCCACTGCCTCCCAGCACCCACACTGGGGTGGGCACCATGGGGTCCAGCCCCCTGGCACGGGGAAGGAGCTGGGGAAGGGAGAAAGCAGGCCAAGGAGCCAGGAGGGTGGGAGGCTGGCATGGGGCATGGGCTGGCATGGGACAGGGCATGAGGCCATGGGTTGGGGTGGGGCCACGGGTTGGCATGGTCACGGACTGGTATGGGTCATGGGATGACGTGGGTCATGGGTTGGCATGGGGCATGGGTTGGCATGGGTCATGGATTGGCATGGGGCATGCGACGGCATGAGTTATGGGTTGGTATGGGTCATGGGTTGCCATTGGTCAAGGGTAGGCACAGGCCATGGGTTGGCATGTGGCATGGGATGGCACAGGTCCGGGGTTGGCATGGGCCATGAGCTGGCATGCCAGAGGGCCCAGCCCTGGCTGGCGGGAGGAAGCAGCGTGGGGAGCTTGGCCTCCTGCTCGCCCATGAAGCTCTGCAGGACCTGCGTGGCTGGGACAGAAGGGGTGGCAGGAAACCGCGACACCTTGGAGTGCCACCCCATCCCGGCATGGCTGCAGATGCCGCCGAGCTACAGGGGACATGGGGTAGGACACGAGGACACAAATCCCTCCCAGTGCTGGCCACCAACCCCCATATCACTACCAGAAGTGGGTGTGTGGTGGCCACTCACGTTGCTGTTCTTGCCCGATAGGATGCACTCCTCGATCCTCTGCTGGGACGCGGGCCAGTGGATCTGCAGAGACACCAGTCCAGGGGAGACCAGGGCTCCCACCCGGTCCCACATCTTCCCCACCAGCACCAGCGATGCCCATCAAGCTCTTGCCCCGGCATCTGAAACGCCCGCCTGGGTGCCCGGTTGTCCCCCTTCCACCCATGCCCTGTGATGGCAGCTTACGATGAGGGGCTCGCGGTTGATGTCGTGGAGGTCCAGCGAGAGGACGTAGTCCTTGCTGCCCACGTACATGCGGTCGTGGTCCTCGTCTTTCAGCAGGATGCGGTAGTCGCTGGAGTTGAGGAGGAAGTTGAAGAAGTGCGCCGTGCCCGTCGCCTTCAGCTCTGCGGGGGCAAAGGGGCAGGCGTCAGCACCCCGGGGACCTTCACCTTCCCCGGTGCCACCCCTGAACCTGAGTCCAAGACTGGTCCCGGCTGGAGGACGTCCTGCGAGAGGAGACGGGCACCTTCCAAGCCATGGTGCCCACCTTCCAGCCCATGGTGCCCACCTTCCAGCCTCATGGTGCCCACCTTCCAAGCCATGACACCCACCTTCCAGCCCATGATGCCCACATTGCAAGCCATGGTGCCCACCTTCCAGCCCCATGGTGCCCACCTTCCAGCCTCATGGTGCCCACCTTCCAAGCCATGACACCCACCTTCCAGCCCATGATGCCCACATTGCAAGCCATGGTGCCCACCTTCCAGTCCCATGGTGCCCACCTTCCAGCCCTTGACGCCCACCTTCCAGGCCATGGTGCCCACCTTCTAGCCCACAGTGCCCACTTCCAGCCCATGACACCCACCTTCCAGCCCCCAAATCCCCCTCCATGAGCGCCACAATGCTGCCACCTCTACGTGGGACATGGGACAATGACGGAGATGCTCATAGCCAGTTGGGACAACCAAGAGTGGCCAGAGGAGGGGGCAGCAGGATCTGAGCTCAGGAGACCCAGCACCCCACAGCAGGGAGTGGAGCTTCCCACTAAGATGGGGCAGGAAGGGGGGCTCCCTGGCACCCCAGCCAAGAGCCCAAAATCTCTGGCATCGTCCCTCTCCTGCCCTGTGTCCCCATGTTCCAGCCAGGCCACTGGCTCCTCAGATGAGGGAGCTGGGACCCCAAGGAGCCAGCTCCCAGGGAGGGGATGAGCCTTTCCCCCACCCTGCGCACCCCATCCCCCCCTGGGAAGTTATTTTTAGCCTGAGTGTGGGAGCAACGAGTGAGAGAGGATAATGAGGGTCATGAATATTCACAAGTGCAATGAGGCAGCCAGATGGAAGGCAGAAGTGCTGCAGATGATGTGGGCCGGTGCCAAGGACCACGTGGCAGGGACCAGGGCATGAGCGAGACAGAGGACCCTACCCCCACGGGACACTATCTGCCCTGCATGCCACCTCCTTTGGAGGTGCCACCCCTTTGGATGCCACCAACAGCCTTCGAATGTCACTCTCAGCCATCAGATGCCACCCCACGGGACGTCATCTTCCCCATATGCCACCCCCTTTGGAGGTATCACCCCTTTGGATGCCACCCCCAAGCCACCAGATGCCACCTCCATGGGATGACATCTGCCCCAGACGCCACCTGCTTTGGAGGTACCACTCCCTTTGGAAGCACCATTCTCTTTGGAGGTGCCACTCTCTTTGGATGCCATCAACAGCCATCAGATGCCACCTTCATGGGACATGATCTGCCCCAGATGCCACCCCCTTTGGAGGTGCCACCCCCTTTGGATATGTCACCCTCTTTGGATGCCACTCCCAGCCATCGGATGCCACCTCCATGTGACACCATCTGCCTCCGATGCCACCCCCCTTGGAGATGCCACTCCCTTCGGATGTGCCACCTCCTTTGGATGCCACCCCCAGTCATCAGATGCCACCCCCATGGGATGCCATCTGCCCCAAATACCACCCCGTTTGGAGGTGCCACCCCTTTGGAGGTGTCACCCCCTTTGGTTGCCCCCCCCCACGGGACACTGGCCCCAGGCGCATCCCCCACCCCACAGTTTGTCCCTCCCTGCAGAGGCATGCCCTGTGCAGGCGCCGGGTGTTGGGGCTGGACCGGGGGCCCCCCGGGGACCCCCCTTCGGTAGTGGGAAGGAGCACGCCGGCTTCCAGGCAGAGCCGGGCAGGGCTCCAGCGGCCAGCGGCCGTTCCCAGCCGGGATGCCAAGTGCCTGCAGATCTCCCTGACCTCCCGCGTCCCAGCCCCACGGGGGGCTGGCAATGTCCCACGGGTGTCCCCAGGGTCCCTTCCCATCCTGGGCATCCTGGGGATGCGGGGGTCTGCCCTCTTTGGGGAGTGGGAGGGATGGGGAGGGCTGTGTCCTACACCCTGGCACCCCAGCGGTGCCAGGGACCCCCTTGCACAGCCCTGGGGATCCCCCGCTTGGCATCCCGGGGGTGGGCTGGGGGGCTGGC
Source organism: Calonectris borealis (assembly GCF_964195595.1). Taxonomy (NCBI): domain Eukaryota; kingdom Metazoa; phylum Chordata; class Aves; order Procellariiformes; family Procellariidae; genus Calonectris; species Calonectris borealis. Next base: position 17,048,328 of record NC_134321.1, read on the forward strand.
AGGGGGGCAAGTGCCTGTGGGGCAGGGTGGGCACCCACCCTCCTGCTAGCCAGGGGAAAGGGGGCTCTCCGCAGGAGCCCACGCTAAGGGGGCACAGGGGTGCCCAGGTGCAGCCAGAGCCGTGCTCGCTGGTGTCACTGGGAGAACCTGCTCCATCGCACGGCCGGCAGCGGTGCTCCCCAGTCCCCAGCCCCGCGGCAGGGCACCCGCAGCCCGCTCGGCACCGCTCAGCTGCGGCGACGAGGCCAGTACGTGCCCGGCACCACGGGGCGGAAACCCGCCGGGGCACGCTGCGGGAAACGGCGTCACGGGACGTGACATCAACCTCCCCCCGGCCCGGGGGTCCGCCCGCCCGCCGGGGCTGGACGGATGGGGCGAGCACGGTGGGCATGCGGAGGGGCTGGCGCTTTGGGCTGCGGGCAGGGGTGTGCCCCCCGCCAGGGCAGAGGTGGGGTGGCGCAGTGCAAAGGATGGGGGGCCAGGGGGGCTGCCCACCCACCCGCCCCACAGCACGCTCCTCCTCCTGCCTGTCCCATCTGGGCTCCAGATGCTCCCTGTTGCCAGTGCTGGCTCGCCCGCCACCCGTGGCGTCCCCTGCCTGTCCCACGGCGTCCCCTGCCTGTCCCACAGCGCACTGGGTCGGGTCCCTGCCTGCCCCGCTGGCCCGTGCAGTGTGTGTGGGGGGGTGGTGTGTGCGTGTACAGCGTGCAACACGTGTGCATGTGTGTGCCCTACACCGTATGTGTGTGGGCATGTGTGTGCTCGGCTGCACATGCGTGTGTGTGCGCGTGTGTACGTGTGTGTGTGTGTGTGAGGGCGGGTGAGTGCCCCGTACAATGTGTGTGTGTGTGCGCGCCCCACGCAGCGTGTGTGTACGTGTGTGTGCATGGCTGTGTGTGTGCATAGATATGTGTGTGCGTACGCGTGTGTGTGCACGGGTGTGTGTGCACATGGGTGTGTGTGTGCATGGGTGTGTGTGTGCATGGGTGTGTGTGTGCATGGGTGTGCATGAGTGTGTGTGTGCATGGGTATGTGTGCATGTACGTGTGTGTGCATGGCTGTGTGTGTGCATAGATATGTGTGTGTGTACGGGTGTGTGTGCACATGGGTGTGTGTGTGCATACGTGTGTGTGCACGGGTGTGTGTGCACATGGGTGTGTTCTCATACGTGTGTGTGCATGGGTGTGTATGCACATGGGTGTGTGTGTGCATACGTGTGTGCATGGGTGTGTGTGCGCATGGGTGTTTGTGCGTACGTGTGTGTGTATGGTGGGTGTGTGCACGGGTGGGTGTGTGCACGGGTGTGCCCTACAGTGTGTCTGTGCTCCTGCGTGGGTGCCTGGGGCAGAGAGAACCCCGGCGCAGGCAGAGACGGGGATGGCGGTTAAACCGGGTGGGAGCCCCCATGCCGGCACAGCCCCGCATCTGCCATCGCTGCCTGGCCCGGGGATGCCATGTCCAGCCTCCCCAGGGGATGCCATGTCCAGCCTCCCCAGGGGACGTGTTCCCGTCCTCACCCTCCTCTCCCAGCCGGGAGCCCAGGCTGAGCCGGGCAGCACCAGGACACCGGTGGCAGAGGGTCCCAAATATCCCACATCCACCAAGACGGGCAGCCCTGAGGCCCGGCAGGGGACGGGGCCAGCAGCACAAAGGGCCCCGGCCCCCCGCCAGGGGCCCCATTCAGCCCCCCACGCCCCAGCGATCAGAGGGGGCACCCCCAAAGCAGGGTGGTGACAGACCCGCTGCCCCGTGACGCCCTCTCCAGAGGGGCCGGAGGGGTGGGCGAGCCCCTGCCCCAACCTCTGACCTCCCGAACCACCACCCCCCCGCCTTCCCTGCCTAATCCCCCACCACCGCGCCCCCAAACCTGCCCCTGGCAGCTACAGGGGGTCCCCGAGGACAGAGCGGGGTGGGGGGCACTCCCAGGGCTGGAGAAGCCGGCTCGTTAGTGGATGCGCCCTGATGAGCATATTCCCTCCTGCATCCCCGCCGCCAACCCCGGCACCAGCGGAGCTTCCCCGGCTGGCCGGGAGCCTAATCCCATTTTAATTGCCCAGCACCGGAGCCGGGAGCCGCCCGGCATCACAGCCGGGGTGGCCTCCCTGGGGACCGTCCCCTCTCAGTGTCCCACGGAGCCCCCCCAAGTCCCCCCCCCCCGGGGACTCCCCTCCCCAGCATCATTTGGTGGCCTTGGGCATTGAGATTTAATTACCCTGCGCCCTCGAGCGATGCCGGTGGCCAGGAACCCGTCAGACCCTTGGGCGGCAACGCGGGGCGATGCTCGGCTCTGCCCGCTCGGCTCTGCCCGCCGCGGCGGCGGCGAGCAGCACTGCCCCATTACCCGCTCTGCAAAGCCAAATTCCCCCCATGAAGCCAAATTCGGGCTGAATTTACAGCTCCGGCAGCTGCCCGGCAGCTGCCCACGCCTCCACCCGTGCTGGCTGCCACCACCGTCCCCGTCGGGCAGGGATGAGCGGTCCCTACCCATCGCCCATCAGCACAGAGACAGGCGCCGATCTCCAAAGCAAGGGTGAGATTTTGGGGGTCCCTGATAAACCGAGCATCCTGGGGTGCTGCTCACCCCACCCCAAGCCCCCCAAATCCCCCCGACCCCCCCCAAATATCACCAGGGTGCCGGCATGAAGAGTGAACGCCATCAGGACCCCAGCCGGGCACCTCCCCAGGTGCACCATGCTGCACCCCCCGAAACCAATTACAGGCGCTCTCACCTAATTAGTTTCTAATTATGGGCTTGTAGCGCATTCAACATAATTAGCATGTAAATTACACGGCGTGTTTATATTCAATAACTGCTCTCCCCCCGGCTGGCGGCGGCAGCGCCTTTCGGGAGCCCTTTCTTTCCATGGGGGTGAATGAATTCACTCCAAATGCCGATGGAGAAGCCCAGCACTGATCCCAAGGGAGCCTGGCCCAGTAGGGATAAATCCCAGCTCCATCCCGGAGTATTTTATCCCACAAATTTATAAGCGCGCCCCAAATTTTGGGCATGCTCCCCCCCTAATTTTTTTCCCTGCTTGAAATCTGGGATGCAGCTTTTCGGGTACGCGGTGGAGGGGAGGGATGGGGAGCGATGCCGGGAGAGGGATGGGGGCTGGATGCGTCCCCGCGCGTGTTTAAAGCATTTGTTGTTATTGGGGCTGATCAAAGAGCGGGGTGGGTCGCCTGATGAAAGCAGAATTGCTTATTTGTTTGAGCGTCACTCCGCTACCCCTTGATGGGTTATTTATGATGTAATTAAGCTAATTACATGTAATAAGAGAGTTTCCGTGGCCCCCAGCCAAGCTCTTTTCCCATTTAACCGATTCACAGGTGGGAGGAAACCGAAGCCGCCTTCCTGGGGCTTGGGAGATGAAATGGCTCCAGCTCCCGCTCGCTGCCTTCCACCCCAACCATCTCCAGCCCCGCCGGGAGCATCGCCCCGCGCCGGCACCCAGCACCCGCTCTGCCGGCCCCCGCGGTAGGGGACAGGTGCTGCGGCCGCCCGGGTCAAATCCCTTGGGATGAAAGCGGGGCCGGCCGGGTGCTCCCCCCCGCCATCGCCGCCCGGTCAGTTGGGCACAGGCCAAAAAACAGAGAAGGAGAAAAAAAAAAAAAAAAAAGAAAAACCACATTTTTTCAGCCGAAACCGCTGATTCATCCCCCGGCGAGCCTGCCCGAAGAGCTGGCGGGGGGACGTGCCCCAGCGAGCATCGCTGGCAGGGGGGACCCTGTCCCCACCAAGCGTCACGCGGCAGCGGTGACCCCGGTCCCCACCGGGGAGCTGGGCCGGGGGATGCTCCGGCAGCAGGAAAACCCCCTCGGGAAGGAGCCCGGCTTTGGAAAAAAGACTTTAATCCCTGCAAAAGCAAAGGGCCGAGCTGAGGGGTCCCCACCCACCGCCTTTGGGGCTTTTGTTGAAATTTATTTATTTTCTTCCACAGCCCCCGAGAGCAGGGCAAGGCACTGGGCGGGAAGGCGGCTGCTTTTCCAGGCCATTTGCTCCGTGCCAAAAAGGCAGCGGGGAAGGAAGCGGCTGGGGGTGCTCTGGGCAGGGGCCGGCAGCGCCAGAGCCGGGACACACACACACACACGCCAGGACCCCAGGAAGGGCCACGGTGGCTGCGCTGCTCCAGAAGGACCGTCGTTAATTTGAGAGATAACGAGCTTATTAGATATTGGCTTGGGGGGGCTGAAATCGCATGGCGGGGAGGGGGTTAAGGAGCTTACGGAGCTTTGCAGCCAGAGCCCGGGGGGCTCAGCCCCGGCGGCAGCGTTGGGGGGGGTCCTGCCACAGCCCCCCACCGCCCCAGCCAGAGAAATCCTCTTAGGGGGTCGCAGGGCTCAGCCCCGTGTCCCCGTCCCGCAGGGCATGGGATAGGGGACCGCAGCGTCCCCCCCCACCTTTGAGGGGTCCAGGGAGCAGCATGGGGCTCCAGTGCACCCCCTGACCCACACCAGGGTGGGGACCGGCACGTCCCCAGGGCTGGCTGTCCCCGAGCCCTCGGCCCTGCCTGCGCATCCCCCCCGCGTCCCCCCCGTGTTTATCCCAGCCCGCTGTCACCGAGCGGTGCCCACAGCTGCGGCAGCTTAGGAGGGCGCCTGGGCGGCCCCCGGGGACACGGCCCCCTCGCCGGGCTCCTCTCCAGCCATCTGCCACCCGCCGCCCCGGATCAAGCGTGCCGATGTCCCCCACCGCCAGCCGAGATGCCAGCGGGGCGGGAGGGGAAACTGAGGCACGAGGCATCTAGGAGCAAGGTCACGCAGGGGGCTGGCAGCAGAGCCAAGAGGAGACTTCACCGCTTGATTTATTCTTTTTAAAGTGATTTTTCCCCTCCGCAGGAACTGCCCTGCCTCTCACCCGGCCCCTCCCGGCCAGGGCTGCCCCCCGGCTGGACCTCTGCCGCGGCTTTTCCGAGAGGTGCCGGCACGGCTGTTCCCGTCGCCGCAGCGGGGGGAGCGGCTCCCCCTTTGAAGCCCCACGGAGAGCCCTGACCTCGAGGGCTTCCCACGGTGATGTGGGGCGAGAGCCCACCCTTCCTTCCCGCACGCTTTTCCCACGCCGGACGGGGAGCAGGACACGGAGGGGTGAATCACCATCATCATCATCATCACCTCCTGCATCCACGGGGGGAAAGCACCCACCTCTCCAGTGCCCGAGCCCCCGGCCCGGAGGAAGGCCCGGAGGAGAGGGGGCCGCAGGATGTGTACGGGAAGGGGGGGAATGGTTAGCAAGGAGATGATTAAAAATATCCACCCTATTTCTGGCCGGCACCGGGCTGGGATCTGGGAAGAGCTGTTGGCAAAAGGGAGCCGTGCCGGAGCCGCTCCCAGCGCTGTTCTTTCCATGCCGGTCACCTTCCTCCCGCCAACACACGGACAGGAAAGCCTTGAGAGGGAGGACAGACGGACAGGGACTGTCAGGATCACGGGATGGGGGGGGAGGACCGGGGGATGACCCTGCCCAGCCCATCACCCTGCACCGGGGCAAAGGAGCTCAGCTCCAGCCCCTTTCCTATTGCTTCGTTATTTTTTATGTATATATTTTTTAAAGCACTCGGAGATGATGGGGCTCCGTAGAGGATGACGCAGGCCTCAGGGAGCTGCGACAAACCTCCGGCGTGCGATAACAAGCAAAGGCAAACAAACCCAGAGACGCTCCTGGGGCTGGCGGGGCTCCAGGCAGCGCGGCCGAGGCGAGGCGCCGGGGGGGGGGACACGGCGGCTCCTGCCGGCACAGCTCCTTCCCCAGCACCCCACCGGGCACCAGCGCAAGGCCACAGCCACCTCGGTCCCACCGGGCAGTGCCTCGGCCCAGGGATGCTGCTGGAGGGGCTCTGCACCCCAGCCCCAGCGGCATCCTTCCAGCCATGCCCGCATCAACGGCCACCGGGTCCCCCGTGGTACCACAGCCACGTCCCCGCAGGCCTGCCCAACTCATCACACCAGTGTCCCATAGCCCAGCTCCCATCACGCCCAGCCCCACCACCCGAAGCCGCCCCAGGGGATTTGGGGCTGGGGATTTGGGTACCAGCCCCGGCCCCCCACGCAAGAGAAGGGGCTGGGCTGGCTGGGAAGCGCCGCTGCCGCCCCACGTCTGACAGCCCCGCGGCTTCGAGGAGGCCACGTATAGATTATTGACTCGGGAAAGCCGCTTACCGGCAGCTCGACGCGCGGCTCCCGGCTGGCCCCCGAGGAAGACCCTGGGCTAATTCTCCTCTGCCGCTGCAAGAGCGCGGGCAGGGAAGGGGCGAGCGGCATCCCTTCCTGATCCCAGCGTGCTCGGATCCGGCACGCCGCCAGCATTTCTCCGTGTGCAAGTGCGAACCAGCCCTTCTCCCACCGCATATCTCACCCCTGGGAGCGAAAGCTCTGCCAGACCACTGCAGGCAGGAGGGAGAAGGACCAGAGATCCCGACGCGGGCACTTGGGTGACACTCCCAGGTCCCCTGGGCACAGCCAGGGACCTCCGCTCCACCAAACCGGGGCCAAAAAACCCAACCCCAAACCAGCCCCCACCCCGTGGCACAGCAGGCCTAACCATGCTTATCCGGAATTAATCCCGCTCCCCGGGGCACGCCGGCGGCTGCGGGATGGCGACAGGCATTAACACACACCTTGCTGGGGTGGTGGGCACCGGACCCAGCCGGGGCTTCGCCGGAGCCTCCCCTTGCCGCGGCCACGAGGAAGAGATGCTCCAAGCCGCGGTGAGGGACGCATCCCTGGGCGGGAAATGGCAGCGGCCAAAGTGCCCCCAAAAACCCTCTGAAACCGCCTTTCGGAGAGGAAAGCGGCGCCTGCCACGCGGGGAGGAACCGCTCACTCGTTTTCCAGCCTGGACTTGTCCCCAGCCTCTTCATACCAGCCATTTTTCCTGCCGAGACCAGCCTTTAACGCCAGCGGCTCGCCCTGCCTGCGCCGTGTTTGCCGTCAGACCCCCCGACCCCTCCCGCCGGGCTCTGCCGGACCGGAGCCACCGTCCTCACCGTCGGCTCTGCCACCGCACCCTGGGCTGGCCGTTCGGTACGCGACCGGAGGGCAAAGGCACGGCGGGACGGCACGGCCCCAGCTCTCCCGCGGCAGCTCGCCTCCCCCGGGACCCCAAGGGGAGGCAGACACGGGGCCCCGCGTGCCTGTCACCCTCCTGACACGCGTCCCCGGGCTGGGATGCATCCAAGCGGGCAGCCGGCCCCGGCAGGGCCCAGGGCAACGGCGGCACCGAATACACCACGCTGGCAGGGGCAATTTTTATTCCTCTCTTTGAGGTTTGGAACCCCCACCCCTGCCTCATTGCTCCCCATCCCACCCCTCTCAGCATCCCTGAGCTGAGGAGCTCAGGACCAACGCCTCTGCCAACACGCACCCCAAAGCTGACCCTGGGGTCCCCCCCCAGCTCCCAGAGCGGGCTGGGTGGGTCGGGCAGCCCCGGTACCAAAGGGTTAAGCCCCTTCCCCCCGCACCCGGCATCCTCCCCTCCTGCCTCTTGCCGGCTCCCTGCCAGCTCCCAGGCGTTAATACCAGCTGGGGGGGTCGGGGTGGCGTCAAGCTGCTGTCTGGACTCGGGGCGCTGCCGGGAGGGGCTCCCTGCACCCCAGCACCCAGCTTCGCCAGATGGAGGGAGCCACCCACCCGCGAGGGGAAGCATATTGGGGGGACTGGTCAGGCCACCAGCCCCCCCAGACTGGGAGGGGGGGAGGCAGACTGGGAGCTCAGCACACTGGGATATGGATCCCCGTGGAAATTTCTGGGGGTGCAGCCTGCTGATGTCCCCCCGGGCAAGGAGCAGGAGGAGGAGCAGCAGCCTGGACCGGGGTGCCGTTGGCCTCCTCCACCTTCTTGGGGTCCCACCCTGCCCCCTGACTCCCGCCGCCGGGCTCTTACCTTTGAAGGAGAGCTGGACCCTCGGGGTGGCGAAGCCGTGGTCCTTGGCGTGGGCAGCCCGCCAGCCCAGAGTCAGCAGGGTGGCCCAGAGGAGGACGCCGACCACGGGCATGGTGGGCACGCGCCTGGGCGCTGAGGTCGAGGGGAGTCCGGAGGGGGCCGAGCCTGCCAAGGAGGGCACAGCGGGGAGGGATGTCAGTTTGCTGCACCCACCACCCCACCCCCCCCCGGGGGGGTACAAGCCCCCCACATCTCCCCATCCCGCTCTTCATCACCCACCAGCACGCAGCATCCTCCTGGAGGGCTGGGAGCCAGCCCTGGGGGGGGCTCAGCCGAACCCTGCTCCGCAGGCTGGGGGGGTGGGGGGCAGGAATGAGGGGGTGCCCAGCTTCACCTCCTTGGGTGCCAAGCCAAGCACACAGGGTGAGGCGAGTGCGGCGGTGAGCACGGCTGCAGCGCGCTCCTCCACCCAAGCCGGCGAGCCTTGCCCAGGTGAGGAGCATCCCTCCTCGCCCCCCCCAGCCTGCAGCATCCCCACCCCGCCAGGCTGGCTCCTGCACCCTGAGGGGTCCCATCCCCAGCCCTCTTCCCCCCACCTCTCCTCCCAGCCCCCAGCAAAGCCACAGCGAGCAAGAGCCGGGATCAAATCTTTCCAACATGAAGGAAATCTGGACTTCATTATTCCAAGAACGTACAAAAAAAAAAAAAAAAAAAAGGATTTTTTTTTTTTTTTTTCATAAATAAAAGAGGAAGAAAAAGAAGAAAAAAAAAAAAGCCCTGCCTGTGTGCCAGGCAGCTGGACTCCCTGGGGCTCCGGCACTGAGAGGAGTCCGCCAAGCTGCCTCCAGCAAGCCACACACGCACCCCGGCACGGCACGGCACAGCGCGCAGTGCCCCCGGCGTGCCCTGCTACCCCTCCCGGAGAGGGACCATCCCCTCGGGCCCAGGTGCCCCTCCTGAGGCAGCACCCTCCGGGGGGGCTCCAGGAGGCTTAGGACAGGATTTGGGAGAAGGCCCGCAGTGGGAAGCCCCTCACGTCCCCAGGGAGCTGCACGCCCCGAGTGGGATGCGCTGTGCCGTGGTACCCGGGTGGGCTTGGGCATCCAGGGAGTGCCCGGCCAGCCCAGCCAAAGGGGCTCTGCACCGCGGGGACGGGCGCTGCCTGCCAGCACGCTGCGCTGGGGCGTCCCCACTGTGCCACCTCCACGGGGCCATGCCCACCACATGCAGCCCCACGGGGGACAGGCACATGGGAAGGTGCTGGGTGGATGGTCAGGAACCCTCCGGGGTACCCCTGGAGAGGGATGCTGAGCTGCAAGGGGGGCAATCCCGCACCCCAGGGTTCTGCCCACAGCCCACCCGGGTGGTCCAGCCAGCCCCTCCCGGGGTGCACAGCACCCATGACACCGGCCCCAGCCCCAAGCGGGACAAGGGCAGCAGCACCGTCACCAGCAGGCGGGCACCGCCGCGGCCCCTCCAGCGACGCGCTTCCTCGAGCGGCAGGGCAAGACCCGGAGTGCGGCAGCACTGGGGCTCAGTATTTTTTTTTCCTCACTCTTGCCTTTGGAGTCAGTAAATATTTCGATTTGCTCCTCTCCCCCTGCGCACACCCAGCTCTGCTCCATTGTACTGGCATTCGGTTGCCTTCCAGGCTGGCCCCCCCCCCTCCCACCCGTTCCCAGGCTCTGCCCTTCCCATCAGTGCCGGGCCGGGACAGCCCGAGCCCCCAATTCCTCCGCCAGCCAAAACTCCAGTTGGTTGCAGTTAAATAACCCCCCCCCCATCCAACCCCCCCCTTCTCCCCGGCAGCTTTAGGAAATAATTCTGGCAAATCCCACTATTGCATTTGGATGGAGCGGCGTACGCGTCAGAGACAGGGAGCGAGATGGCAAACAAAGGAAAAGAGGGAGAGGAGGGGAGCGCAGCGAGCGCAGGGCGAGGAAGGGGGGAAAGGGCCGGCGGCGAGCAGGGGGCACCCAGGCCCGGCCGGGAAAGACAAATTCCAAGGAAGCAAAAAGGGGAAACGACCCATTGGAGCGCACCTTGGCCGGGAAATCTCTATTTCCAGGGTCATCTGCGCTCCAGGGAAACTGGGAACTCCAGGGGAGAGCGGCCACGTTCCTCCCCTCCAGCACCCGGGCTGGCTGGGCTTGGGTGGTTTTTTTTTTTGGCAATTAAAGTTTGGCCATTGCTGGTGCCGCCGCAGGAAGATCAAAATCCCGCTTGGCTTTATCCCCCCTCCCCGGGCCGGTCAACCCAGCGCCGCCGAGCTGAAGCAATTAGGGAAAGGTTTTCTCGGCTGGAATAGAGACTCCTTTGGGGGGCCAAGACCCCGGGGCTGAGGGGGTGCCTCGGGGGTGCCTCGGGGGTGCCTCGGGGGTAGGGCTGCCCGCACGCCTGGTCCCAGTGGCCTCCGGAGCGAGCCTAGCGAGGAGGAAACGTTTTGGGAGGGAAAAGAAACCCAGGCAGGAGGGGCAGCGGGAGGGGAGCCTGCCCCACCGCTCGGCCACGGCGCCCGAACGCGCGATGCCACCGGCGGGAAGAGGGGGGGCGGGGGGAAGAAATAAAATAAAATAATAACGCTAATCGGCCGCCGCGGCCCCTCGCACCCGGGGAATAACTTTGCACAACTTTGCGCCGCCGGCACGCCTGGCCTGTCCCCAGGGAGAGCCCTCCGGCCCCTGCCCCCCCGGCCCCCGCCCCCTGGGGTTCGGGGTCCCACCGGGGCGGGGGGTCCCACCGGGGCGGGCTTCGGCTCCCCCACGCCACTCGCTCCACGGTGCTGGGGGGTCGCTGGTGTGTCCCCCCACCCCCAGCACCCCCTCCTTGGGCACCCGCCCGCTGCCGAGCCCTGCCGCAGCCCCCCCTGCCCCAGGAGCCCCCTGCCAGCCTCCGTCCCTGCCTGCACCGTGTCCCGCGGGGACCGTCCCCCCGCCCTGAGCGGGACCGGGGCGCGCCCGCCCAGCCGCGGGCTCCCGGCGGTGGGGGGGGATCGGCAGAGACCCCCCACCCCGGTATTGCCCCCCTGCGACGCGGGGGAGGGCGGGGGGGGCTGCAAAGCACCCGGTGTCGCTGCCAGCTCGGGGCAGGGGTCCCAGCACCGGACCGCATGCACCAGCCCCCCCTCCCCGCCCCACCTGCCCGCTTCACCGGCAAGTTGCGGCGCGGGGGGGGACACACACGAGTTCCGAGCGGCGGAAAGTTTTCTCGGGGCGCCCCCCCCGCCGGGGCCCCGCTCCGCCGCCCGCCCCCGCCCTTACCTCTGCGGGGGTCCCGGCGGCGGCGGCTGGGGGGGGGGGTGGAGGGCGGCGGGGCTCAGCGCCGCGCCGGGCACCCGCGGCCCCCCGCCATCTCGCGGCCGCGACTGCCGCCGCGGCCCCGGCCCGTGGAGCGGCGGCGGGGCGGGGCGGGGCGAGGCGGGGCGGGGCGCGGGGCGGGGCGGGGCGGGGCGGGGGCAGCGGGCGGTGGCGGCGGCGGCGGCCCGGCCCCGACTGGGCGCCGCAGCCCGTGCGCTCGCCGCAGGGGGTGTCATTTGCATAGCCACGCCCTCCACCCCAGCCCCGCCCACCGCCTGGGGCCGCGGGTTCGAGCCTCGCCGCCGCCCCCGCCGCTCACCTTCGGCTCCGGCCTTTTGTTGCTCCGTGCCGGCGGCGCCCCGCCGTGCGAGGCCGCGGGCGGCTCGGTTGGCCTCCGGCGCCCACCACCCTCCCGCCGGCCCCGGGAAGGAAGCGAATAAATAAGCGCCGTCCCTCCTTTGTCTGCCGAGGCGGGCGGCGGGGGGCGGCCCGGGGCGGCGGGAGGCAGCGGGGAGCCGAGCCCGGGCGAGCCGGCGGCTTTGTGAGAGCTCCGGCTCCGGCGAGAAACCGCCTCCCACACACGGCAACTCCTTGGGCAGGGAACGGGGCTCCTTCCCCCGGCCCCACCTCGCTTCTTCTGCCGCCCCCCTCGCCGGTTACCCGCCCCGGTGACCCCCGGCCCTCAGCCCAGGGGAGACAGGTGATCCCTGCCACGCTCCGGGCCCCCAGCATCCCTCTGCCCCAGTACCAGCTGGCCCCTGGGTTATCCCTCCCCAGGACCATTCCCCCTGCATCCCCCTGCTCTGGCACCTGCCAGCCCCTGGGTGATCCCTGCCCAGCACCAGTCCTCCTAGCACCCCTCTGCTCCAGGATCTGCTGGCCCCTGGGTGATCCCTGCCCAGCACCATTTCCCCTGCACACCACAGCATGCTTCCCTCCAAGGCAGCGACTGGAGGTCCTTCCTGCCCCGAGCTGGGCACCTTGGAGCCCTTCAGATGCCAGACACACGCTCTGCTCCCGCCAGGCTGGGGGCCTCTGCAGTGCAAAGGCAGGAGCTGCCTCCTCCCCCAGCTACAACCCCCTTGCAAGTCCCACGGAGCTTGGCCCATGCCCCCCACCCTAGCAAGACCTTCCCCCTTGGCCTCAGAGGTCCCATCCACAGGTTTGCCGCCTCTCCTGCTACCCTGCTCCCACGCAGGGTAACGAGGCGTTAAAGGATGCTGAGAAAGCACAAAAAGGGGTGCTGGAGGGGAAGGTGTCCTGATCTTAGACCCGTCATGTGGGTGGGTGAGCCTGGGCTGTCCCCCCCAGGACGGTGCCGGTGCCTCCGAGCCAGGCTCCCTGGGCAGGAGCAGGGCACGGGAAGACAGGGCTGTCCCAGCACAAGGGCCACGGGACAGAGAGCAGTAGACACTCGCAAGCAGGCGTTGCCGCTGGAGCAATTCCTCCCCCGAGCGCAGCCTCCCGCTCTGTCCCAGTGCCCCTCCATCCCCCCCAGTTACACTGCAGGGAGAGGGGACAGTTTGCGGGGCAGGGTCTCCAGCCAGGCAGGGCCACCTTGTCACCCAGGCATCCCCTGGAGCTCGAGGAGCAGACAGAGGGGGGGTCTGCTCCCAGCCCCGCTGTGCTCTGCACCCCACTGCCACCTCCTTTCCCAGGGGTGACTTCTCAGAAATACACAGGCTCCGTCCTTCGCCCTCATGCTTCACCTCTGGCTTTTTCTTAAAAACAAGGAGTTTGTCACTGGCTTCTCATCACCAGCCACTCTGTGTGCGGGAGAGGGTGGCTGCAGTGGCCCCAGTCAGCAGTACAAATAAATGGCCTGAAACACGATACGCAAGAGCTTCCTGGGATAAAAGAATTTCTAAGAAGAGGTTTTATTTTCCCCTCGGAGCCTCAGTCTCTCGTGATCTGGTCCAAACACAAAGGCTGTCCTGAATTTCCCGTCTCACTTTCTCTCCTTGCAGCCGGCGAGTTGGGCGATGCTTTGGGGCACCCCCTCCCCTGCACCGGTGCCTCGGCACGCCGGGCTGCAGCAGTGGCAGGTCACCCGGCCTCCCCAGGCTCACGGCATTCCTGGGCCACAGGGCTCCGGCGCAGCCTCCCGGCCCCTGGTTGCAGTTCTGGGGGTGGTGACACACATTTGGCAGCGAATTAAACTGGGGCAGCCACAGCCGTAGGCTGCTCTCAGCTCCCCCTGCTACCTGCCTGATGCTGGGGGGGCTGCAGGTGCTCCCTCGAGCTGCGGTGGGGTGACGCCAGGCAGGAGACGGGACCCTCCTGGGACCTGCCCCCTGGAACAGGTGCGGGGGTCCCAGAGACCTGCCAAGGAACCAGGGCCGTGCAGCTGGGTGCCCCCCAGCCCTCCCCTCCCCAGGAACCCTGGCTCACCGGCACGGAAAGGGTCCTGGCCCCACCCGGTGTATCATTAACCCAGAACTGAGCCATTAACTGCCGGACTCTCCCCAGTCCCCATCATTATAAATCAGCCTTCCTTCTCCCCTGCTACAGTTTCAGCCTGTGGCTTCCTGTCCTAATTAACCAGTGAGGTTAATTGGCCTCCAGTCTCTTTACACCTCCAAGGTTCTCTGAGGGGTGGGTCACTGTATCCCCCGTTCTTGCATTGACGCTCGGACCCTTCCCCTCACCACGAGCTCTCCCTAGAGCACCAGGGATGGGGGCACCGGGGATGGGAAGCCCTGATGCAGCCCCGCTCATGCCACTGGTGAGGGCAGCTGCCCGCCTGCCCCAGCTCCTGTGAGCTGGTTTTTTCCTCCCTGACCCTTGCCTGCAGCCCTGGGGTGGGCACCCGCCACCCATCTCAGCCATCTTCACCCCCATTCCTGTCCCTGTTCACACCCCTATCCCTGTCCCCATCCCCATCCCTATCCCAATCCCCACCCCCATTCTCTTCCCTATCCTTGTCCCCATCCCTGATCCTGTCCCCATTCCCATTCCCATCCCTATTCTTGTCCCCTTTTCCATCCCTATAACTGTTCTTGTTCCCATTCCTATCCCTATCCCTGTCCCCATCCCTGTTCCTCTCCCCTTTCCCATCCCTATCCCCATTCCTATCCCTACCCTTGTCCTCATCCCCATTCCTGTCCCCACTGCCCCCTTCCCTCCCCATCCCTTCTCCTCCCTGGCCCTGCTGCGTGGCGGTGCCAGAGGCCCCAGGCTGCTCCCGGATGCCTCAGCACAGCCCGTGCCAGCTTCGCGCTCCGGCCATCTGTCCCCCGCCTGCCTGCCGTCTCACGCCTCCTCCTCGGGGCCAGGAGTCCCCGTCTCGCCCGCCCCAGGCAGCGGATGCCAGCGGGCGCCAGGGTGGGTGTCCCCAGGGAGGATGAGGCAGCGGGTGGGTGTCCCCGGCGAGGAGGATGATGCCAGGAGGGAGCCAAGCCATGCTGGCAGCCGAGCGGTGGTGAGGTGCCTGGACCAGGTTTGGTGGCCCCTCCGTGCCAGCCTCGGGACTCACCCGCTGCCATCCACCCCAGGGAGCCCGCAGGGACCCTAGGACCTGCTCAGCCCTTTGAGTCGTGCACTGGTGCCAAAGCATCCCTGGCACCCCGGGCTGGGGGCTTGGGTGCTAGGAGCCCTCCGTGCCAGCTCCCCGCTCCCGCTGCCAGCCGGCCGGGCAGCGTTGTCTTCCCTGCCAGGCTGGCAGGCATTGCCTGCGGTGTCCTGCTGCTGGGGGAAGCATTCCTGCTTTTTATAACCCTGCTGACACTCCCCAGCTGCCAGCCCCGTGCCAGCCAGCCTGCCCTGCCTGCCCAGCCCTGCCTGCCCAGCCCTGCCTGCCCAGCCCTGGGGCAGCCCGGGGGGCCGTGCCCGGGGGGAGCCGGGGTCGGGGGGCTGCAGGGCCCGTCCGACCTGCACAGCTGCATAGCTTGTCTCCAGCTATTAAACAAACTCCCTCCATCTCCCCCCGCTCCTCTCGGTCCCCTTCCCGCCTGCCAGACGGCTGCTTAACCCTCTGCAGCCCCGCTCCTCGCCCGGCAGCCTCTGGGAAGTGGCATCTGCCCCTCGCTGCGCCCGGGGACAGGGAGATTTGACTCACAGGAGCGACCACCCCGTAGTGCCAGTGCCCCCCAAGCTGGTTGGGCAGTGCGGGGTGGCCCTTCAAGTGCCCAGGGTGCCTGCAGCCTGGCACCGTCCTGCGGAGAGCAGGGCAGGAGCGGGCAGTTGGCAGCAATGGCCGAGCCAGGGCTTCGCTGAGGGCATGGTGTCCAGTGGTGGGCACCCACACTGCGGGCAGAGCTGGGCAGGGCTGGGAGACGCTGCGGCTGGGGGCTGGGAAGGGGTCAGGGGGCTGGCAGGACAGGGGGAGGCAAGGGAGAGGGTTGCAGGGACTGGGGGATGCAGGGACTGGGGGCTGCAGGGACTGGGGACTGCAGGGACTGGGGGATGCAGGGACTGGGGGCTGCAGAGACTGGGGGATGCAGGAACTGGGGGCTGCAGGGACTGGGGGGCTGCAGGGACTGGGGGGATGCAGGGACTGGGGGATGCAGGGACTGGGGGGATGCAGGGACTGGGGGATGCAGTGACTGGGGGATGCAGGGACTGGGGGGATGCAGGGACTGGGGGATGCAGGGACTGGGGGATGCAGGGACTGGGGGGATGCAGGGACTGGGGGATGCAGGGACTGGGGGGATGCAGGGACTGGGGGATGCAGTGACTGGGGGATGCAGTGACTGGGGGATGCAGGGCAGGGGGATGCAGGGACTGGGGGGATGCAGGGACTGGGGGATGCAGGGTCTGGGGGATGCAGGGTCTGGGGGATGCAGGGCAGGGGGATGCAGGGACTGGGGGAGGGAGGAGCTGCAGGGCAGGGCAGGGGGATGCAAGGGCTGGAGGGGAGGCAGAGGGGTGCGGGGTGAGGGGCTGGGCCTCCCCTGACCCATCCCAGCACTCTGCTCTTCCCACCCCACTGTGGGAAGCGATGCTGGGGGGTGCCCCAGCCCCCGGGAGAGATCCAGCTGCAGGTGTCCCCTGCAGATGGGGGCCGGTAAAGGAGGCAGGTGGGAGCAGTGGCCGTGGGATTTCCCCCAGGACGGCTCTCCTGTTCCTCGCTGCTGAGAACGGCACACCTCGGTGCATGGAGGCAGCAGTGCCACAGCTGCGCACTTCTAGCCCGGCTCAGCCTGGCACTGCCGTGAGAGCAGCCTCCAACCCCCAGTCCCCCCAACCTGCCGCACGCCGCAGCTCTCAGAGACGCCACCTTCATACCTAACCCCGAGCAGCTCCCAGCCCAGGAACCGCTGCAAGGGATGCGAGGAAGGAGCAGGATTTACCCCTCCAGGCTGAATCGAGCCCTCCGGAAGGGCTGACCCGGCGATGCCACGCTCTGCTGCCACCGTCCTAGGACACTGTGGAGAAGACAGACCCTGCCCGGCCCCCCAGGACCTCCCCGATTGCCCTCTGCCTCCCACGCTCCCTCCCGCAGATGTTTGGGATATCTGGGCCCTTGCTGCTCCGGCCCCAGTGACAAATGCTTGCCGGAGCGGGGTTTATTATTGTAAGAGCCTGGAGGTGGCTCTGGCCAACTTTCCGCCTGGGGCCAAGCCAGCAGCTGCAGGGCACCCTTCGGCACAGCCACCCCGGGGACGAGCTGTCCCCACCCCAGGCACCCTCTGCGTGCCAGGGGGTTGGGGACCGACCACTGCCTGGCATCGCTCAGCGCCCCGTGGCAGCAGTGGGTGGGCGCCAGGAGCCCAGGGCAAGTCCCCAGTCCCAGGCGGGGGGTGAAGCCGGGCGCTCCATCCTGCAGCCAGCAGCGCCGGGGTGGGGGGGGTTGCAGAGACCCCCCCCAAATCCCCCGCTGCTCCTCCCCTGCTCCGCTCCCCGGCCGGGCTGTCGTGGGCTGGAGCTCGGCGGGCTCGGTGATCGATGGCCGAGGCGCGGGCTTGCCAAGCCCTGCGTGTTTGGAAGGCGCCGTGTTTGTCTTGGCAGGAGCGGGGATGTCATCTCCTCCGCCTCGCACCGTGACGAGCTGGGAAAGCCAACGGGGGGTTGCGCCGGAGCGGGTGCCCGAGCGGGTCCCCTGGCAGCAGCAGCAGAGGGGTCTGCCCCAGATGGGCAGAGTGAGGTCCTGGCGAGGCGAGAGAACAAGCAGAGGGACCCAGGGGGTCCGGCAAGGGTGACACGGGGACAAGCTGAGCCTGTTGTCCCCTGGCAGAGGGGGTTTGGCCACCCAGATGTGCCCTGCACCCGGAGATGCCATCAGGCAGTGCTGCCCCAGCCCAGCCCCTGCGCCGTCACTGCCCCCGGGATCACCGCGCCCTGCACTTTGCAGGTGGGGAAACTGAGGCAGGAGGGTGCCATGGGGCAGTGGGCTGAGGGGCTGGGAGCAAGGTGGGCACTGGACGAAGCAGAGTCTTTTGAGCAGAGGACAGCCTGACCGCGGCTCTTCCGGGAAGGGGATGTGGAGAGGACACGAAAGCTGATGCCGGATCGATGCCCAGCCCAGCGCCGAGGGCGAAGGCATTTGAAGAGCGGCTCTTGCTGATGATGGCGAGGCTCTCGGCGGATCGATAGCCGCCCGCAAAGGCGGGGGCAGATCCTGCCGGGGGGTCCCCAGGCAGAGCGGGAGCTCGTGAAGGAGGCCAGATGGGTGCCCTGGTAATATCTGCAGCGTGATGTGCTGGCGGGCACCGGCCTAGGGAGAGGTTGAGCCCCATGAAATGGGAATTGGCAGAGTCAGCGTTGCCCCCGGGACTGGGGTGTTTCACTCCCCAGTTGCACCCCAGGAGGCTTGGGATGACAGTCACAGCGCACAAGCCCTGCCCGGGGCCGTGGGCAGGGAATGTCCAGTGCTGCCCGTGCCAAGCCCGGCCACGGAGACCCGGCCTACTCTGCCGCCTGCCGATTTCCGAGCTGGGGGGACGAGCAGGACGTCCACCCCCAGCTGCGGTTTGGATGGCAGCGCCAAAGTCATCCATCCTCGCAGCTCTCCATGCTCCGGAGAAAGGAGCCATCACCACCCTTGCGTGGGGGCAGCCCCGTCTCGTCCATCCCTTCCCCCGGCCCCACAAGCACATCCCCAGGCTCTGCAGCATCTCGGTGCGCCCGACCGGGACCGAGCATCCCCAGTGCCCTCCGG
Organism: Calonectris borealis; assembly: GCF_964195595.1. NCBI lineage: Eukaryota > Metazoa > Chordata > Aves > Procellariiformes > Procellariidae > Calonectris > Calonectris borealis. The sequence continues at coordinate 17,066,601 of NC_134321.1, forward strand.
CCCACATGCACGCGGGGGACCATGGCATGGCGTGAGACCGCATCTCTGTCACCCCATGCGTTGCTACGGAAATGGGCAGGAGCTGCGCTAATGGAAACCAGACCTGGGATGATGGCCCTGGCTCCCAGTGAGGCGAGTCCCGGCCCCCCACATTGCCGCGGGGTGCCCTGGGCATCCCGTGCAGCTCCCTGCGCCTGGGGGGCTTGTGGAAAGTGATGCTGGGGCACAGGGACGTGCATGGGACTGCAGGGATGTGTCACAGCGTGCGGTTGTGCCATGAGGCTTGGCCATATCCCCTCTGGCACGTCCCCATGCATGCCAAATTTAGGAATACCGGTGATTTTGGAGCAATACAAGATCCTTTCCCTGCTCTGGAGGAAAGCTGGGGACATAGCTGGGACCGCCTGCCCCATGGCGGGTCCCTGCCCCACGGCAGTGCTGCAGTTGCCATGCAGGAGGTGGCACGAGGACCGTCACAGGTCATCACACCAGGAGCCAAACCACAGGGACAGGAGAAGCATCATCTTCAGGGTAAGGGCAGCATCGGTTGAGGTGCAGACCCTCTTCCCTTCACTGCTGCCTGGAGCCATTTTCCAGCCCCCAAAATGCAGGGAGATGCTCGCTGTCATCTGCGGGAGAGGGAGGATCGGATAACTCAAGAGCTTTCAGATAACCTCCCAATTTTCTGGGGCTACCAAGGGCTTTCAAGAGCCTGGGAAGGCAACGTGGGCCGAGGGTGGGAGCAGCAGCTTTGCGGCACGGCCCCAAGGTGCCGGCGTGCCATGTAAGTGGGTCAGTGGCACAGCCGTGGGCATCGGCGGGCACGGAGGAGCTGGAGAGGACAGGGCGGTGGCAGCCGGAATGGCTCAAGGGCTGGAAGAAACTGGGACACCTCCATGCACGTGGGTCCTCCCAGAGAAGTTGGCCCAGGAGCTGGATCAGTGTGCAGGGAGAAAATAGCACCAGGAAATTGGAGAGGATTTTTGGCTGCGGGACTCGGCGATTGCTCGGCTCCAAGATCCCTCGCCGGGATCCATCCAGGGATGGCTGCCTTCGTCCTGGCGAGGACGGAAGGATGCTGGCCACAGCCCCGCACCCAGAACGGTCCAGCCACCCCCAGCATCCCTCTGGGGTGGAGAAAGGACGTTCATCCCAGCATGAATCCGGAGCCCAGACTGGGTCTGCGGTGGGAATACTCGTGGAAGGGTTCTCCATGGAGACTGGGGGAACTGGGAGAGTCCCCTCTTGACCCCTGTGGCCGTGCTGCCCTTGGATCCCCCCTCCCCTCTCCCAGAAGCACAACCTGCCTCTCCCCTTCCCAGCAAAAATCTGTCGGAACGATGCTCCTGCTCCTGGGTCGCCGTGGCAACCGGCAGGCGCGACAAGGGGGGGTGCAGGATCCGACCCCCATCACTCCCCCCACCCCAGACCTTCCCAGCACCTCCGCAGCCCCATCGCCCCGGGGCTGGCTCGTTGCTGGGGGGCTGCCCCCTCCCCGAGGCCGGGCTCCAGCCAAGGGGTGAGCGAGGCCCAGGCAGTCGATGCCAATGCGGATGCGGATGCGGATGCCGATGCGGGCACGTGCCTCGCCGGGAAGCTGCCTCCCTGCCTTGCCCTTCACATCGTCCCTCCCCAGCTGCCGCCTGAACTTCAAAGCCACCAAAGGCCACATGGCCTGGAGCATCTTCTCCGCATCCTTTCCAGGGTGGAGAAGATGCTTTGAAAGCCCCCGTCCCTTTTCCCCTCCTCCGCAGGGTAATTTCCATTTTTTTCAAAACCCCACAAAAAAGGAGCCTTTTTCCTCTTTGTTTCTCTTCTCTCTCTCTTTTTTTTTTTTTTTTTTTCCCCTTGTCTTTGTCAGCTAAAAATATGCAACCCACCAGGGAGGGCGGGCGGGGGGAGCTGCTGCCGCGCCAAAGGTTAGCGCCAGTCCCGGGCTGGGAAACCCACCGGAGGGGGATGCAGATGCTCCCCACTGCCTTTCGGGGGGGTCCTGCCCCAGGAGACCTCCCTTTGCCCGGGCCGGGGGTCAGGGCTTTGCCTCCGCCGTGCCGAGGGCGTGCGTGGGGCCGAGGGAGGCAGCGAGGTCTGGAGGCACTCTGCCCACTCAGGACGTGGCATGACACCCAGCGAAGGGGCTGGATCCGGATCTGTCTGTCCTGGTGGTGTCCCGGGGGGCCGGGAGATGCCCAGGGGTGCCCAGCAGCCAGGAGTGGGATGTCCAGGCACCCCCGGGGGGGTGACCCCGTGGGGCAGGGGTGAAAGCGGCGGAGGCTGGGGGCAGGCAGGCAGGCAGGCGGGCAGGCGGGCAGGCAGGTGGGCAGGCGGGCAGGCAGGTGGGCAGGCAGGCGGGCAGGCGGGCAGGCGGGCAGGCAGGCGGGCAGGCAGGCGGGCAGGCAGCCCCAGGCTGGAGCGTGGGAGGGAGGTGGGCGGCCACAGCGGAGGAAGGATGTGATTTACCTAATATCCCGCTCCGCCACGGAACGGATGGAGGAGAAAAACAACCCGGGGGCTCGTCATCTTGGGGAGATGTTGTCAGGGGCCGAGAGGCACCGAGCGGTGCCAAAGTGAGCGGGGAAATTAAATTGGGATGAATCACCCGGAGCAGGCAGCCGTCACCTGAGTCACAAACCTGCCACAAACCCAGAGAAAACACGTTTCCCGGCTCCCCGCGTTGCAGTTCTAAGTCTCGGCCGGCCTTGCAGGAAGGGCACGGGCCTCAAAACCGGCTTATGATCTTTTTTCCCTCTACCAAGGATGGGAACCTTCCAGCACAACGTCTCGGCGCAGGGGTAATGACCAGCCATGGGCTTCCCGGTGGAGACGGTGACCCAGCAGCGGGATGCAGGAGTCAGGACTCCCGGGCAGGACGGATCCTTGGGCATCCCGCAGGGCTGAGAGCGGGTGCTGGGTGGGGGAAGGCAGGCAGGAGACAGCCTGGGATGCTGCAGTGTCGATGGGATGGGATGTTGAGAGTGGGGGAAAAAACCATGGCGGAGTGAAACCTGGTTGAGAGGCAGGAGCAAATAGTAGGAACAAATTCCCCGCGTCGCCCCAGGGCAGCCGTGGGTCAGGGCATTTACTGGCGCCCTGGGACGGAGGTGACGAGGAGCGGGGAGGTGACGGTGCTGTTGATGACACGTAGCTATTTCACTCCTTCCGGGCTAAAGCAGGGAGACGCCAATGCAGGGGGCACCAGGCAGTGCTGCTTAAACTGGGGGGGTTGGCCACCTCCCCATGGTGGCCTGCATGGCTAGGAGGGAAGGGAGGGACGGGGACAACTCATCCAGGCGATGTCTTGTCCACCTGAGACATCTCAGCTGCCGTGGCTGTGTCACCGAGCCCTTCTCCTTCTCAGGGGGCTGAGTGTGCCCGCACCAGGTACCGGTGCCAATGCCATGAAGCCGGGCTACGCCTTGCTGGGTGCCTGTAGCCCCTTGCTGGGTGCTGGCAGCCCCTTGCCGGGTGCTGGCTGCCCCCAGCCCCCCGAGGCAGCCCAGGGCACGGGGGGTGATTTATTGAGCGAGGGATTAGCCAGGAGGAGGAGGCGGCACCGGGCACGCACGGCAGGCGCTGACGGAGGGGAAAGGGCTGCCGGACGGGGGTGAGTCCCAAGTGGCCGGGCTAGAAATTCCTCAGGCTGCCCCGGAGCTGAGATTTACTGCCACAGTGATGGAGATGGCCCCGGCAGGCAGGATGGGGGCTTGGGACACGTCTGTCCTTGGGAAAGCATCCTGGTGCTCAGCTGGAGGGAGGCAGTAGGGTACGTCCTGGCCGGGGGGCTGGCAGGACAGACCTCCCACGGCCCCATCTCCCAGGCATCCACCTCTCCTCCCCAGCGGAGACATCTGGGAGGAGAGGTGTTTGGCAAAGGGTAAACTGAGGCACGGTGGGGGCTGCCTCTCCCCGTTGCATGGGGGGTTCAGCCAAGGTGGGGACTTGGCAGCTCTGGGATTCCCGGCCACAGCTCGTCCTGGGAAGCTCGCCCGAGGGCTGGTGGGACCACGGGGCTCCTCTGCTGCCTGACGGGCAGGCAGCTCCTGGCAGGGCGCTGCCTGCGCTCGGCGTTTGGAGAGCCCGCACCACCTCCGCCGGACGGGGATCTGCCCACGGGAGCAAGGACGTCCCGGCTCCTGCCCGCGCACCCCGGGCAGGTGGCGTCGGGTGTCCGCAGCTGCGAGCCGCCTTTCATCTCCTTCCAGGCAGGGACTCGCTTTCCGTCACCTGCTGCCCTCCAGGCCGGAGGCCAAGAGAGCCGCGGGCAGGGCTGATGTGTGAGACGTGGCCGCTCTGCCCGCACGTCCTCTGGCTGCAGAGGGGGCGGGTGAGACGCCCGAGACGGGCCATGGGTGCCGAAGCAGCATCCCACCCCACACACCCCACGCACCCCACTCCCAGCTCCTCGGTTCAGGGTGAGCTTAGCCGGGATGGAGCCTGGCAAAGCCCCGGTCCAGAGACAGCGGCTCTGTGCACCGTCCCTGCAGAACTTTCCATTGCCCTTAGCTCCTGCCGTCAGCGGGAGGAGCAGGAGCCGGGGCGCAGGGGGTGCCTGTGTGGGCTGGTGGGGAGGGGGTGCTGCTGGGGGCCGCGTGGTCAGCAGCATGCGTGTGTCCAGGCACACGTGTGTGTGTGTCAGCACACGTGTGTGTGCTCAGGAGCACGTGCATCTGTGTGCATCTATAGGCGCACACACACACACACATATATATGCATTTTCGAGCCGGCATTGCACGCCTGTGAGACTGCAGCATCCCTTTGCTGCAGCGTTTCTCAGCGTGTGCAGCCTAATGAGCCGGCACAGCAGAGTTAATTGAGGGGACAGACAAGCAGAGCTCGTCATTAAGGAAAGTGCTGCAGCAGGTACTGGTGACAAGATGTTGCCTGTCCCCCCGGGCTGATGGCAGCCCCTGCGGGGGACAGTGACAGCCTGAGTCCCTGGGGACGACGGCTGAAGATGAGCGTCCCACATGCTGCAACCCTCGCCCAGGGCCAGCTCCATTAGCAAAAGCAGCCAGGGAGCAGGAATTGCTGCCGCCTGCGTGGAGGAATAAATCTGCCAGCCCTGGCAGGATGGGGCTGGCAGGGGGATGCCAAGCCCTGGACCTGGTGACTTGCCTACAGCCCTGCTTGCACCCTCCACCCGGAACGTGTCTCTGCTGGTGCACATTTGCACAGCGTGACATGCCCTGTCTGCCAAAGCTGCCCCCTCAGCTCCCACCATTAGGTTCCAGAGTGAACACGCAGCAGACGGGACAGAACAGCCGGCTCCCAGCAGCATGGTGAGCCTGCGCCAACAGCCCACGAGGACGGGCAGCCTTGCTCAGGGCTGTCAGATTCTCGCTAAGGAGGCTCACAGAGCTGGAAAGGAGCCTTCACCGCCTCCATAGCCAGGAGCTCCCACACTCTGCCTCCCTCTTCCACTCTCTTCCTGGCTGTGCCTCTCCCTGGGGGGCCACGTCCCCACCAGACGTGTCCGCAGGCTCCCCTCAGGAAACCAGCTGTTGCTATGGACATCTCCATCTCCAGGGCTGGGAATGCATTTTTCTGCCCCTTCCAGTAAGCATTCACTCTGAAACCTAATGGTGAGGCAAGGGCCTGTCCTGCAGGGATGAAGGTTTCCTGCTGGAGCAGAGTCCACCCCTCTGCCTCCTCCCTCCCATGACCACAGCCCCCCCAGCCCCGCACCCCCTGCCCTGGCCACGAGCACCACAGGCAGAATGAAACCCTCCTGGAGCGCACGTCTTCCCATTCGGATTCATGAGAGACGACGAGCTCACTCAGTAGCTGCTGGGCTGCTGTCAGGGGGACCGGAGTGTTTACGAGTTGATAACCTTATCGCAGACACATCTCTAATTAAGCTCATTAGTTCTTTATGATAAACAACATTTGGGCTGGGGCCAGGGGGCTTGGCAGGGCCATGTGCTCTCCAGCAGCCGTGCAGCCCATGGGATGGTGCAGGCAGGAGAACAGGCAGCCCTGTGTTTGCAGCCAGCTCTCCCTCCCTTTCCCAAGAGGGACCTTCAACCCCGTGGCTTCCCTGACCCTCCAAACCCTAATATTAGTCTTGGGTTTCTCCTCTGGACTGGAGCGGGGTGGGCAGGAGGGGGGCTGGATTGCACATGGCTGCCAACGCTTTGCCGGTGCTACGGAAACCTCCTCCTCCTCCCACGGGGAAGGCCACAGGGCAGCACGAGAGGACCTGCTAAGTGTCTCTTGAGGGCCTGGAGATGAAGGGATGGTGGAGAACAGCAGCTCTGTACACTCCACAGGGAGAAATGAGGGGACTGCAGCTTAACCTGCTGTTGAGAAGGTGACCCTCAGGGTTTACATAGAGCTTGCCACCCACCCCAGGATGGTTTCTTCATCCATCATCTGGCTGGTAGTCGGGGATATCCATCCATCTATCCACCCATGCACCCACCCACCGACTCACCCAGCTATCCACTCCACCATCCACCCTTGCCTTCACCCCTCTTTCTGCCCATCTATTTGCTCTCCCCAAGCTCGGGGTGCTCATGATCTGTCCCCACCCCGATGCTCATTAGGTACCACCCATGTCTCCAGGGCCAGGCCCACTAACGAGGTGCAGGGAGGGCACCCGCCCACCCTCCCTCCTCGCAGCCCATGCCAGCTCCAGCGTTTCTTATCTCTGAGATCCCACCTTGCTGGCGGAGGAGCAAGGCAGGACGCCGCATCCCTAGGGAACGGCTAAGCCGAGCGATAACGAAATCGCAGCGGCGAGGAGAAATTACCTTGCCTGAATTTTAAAAACTTCTCGCTGAGGTTGCCGTGGTAACTGAAAGGTGCATCACGTTGCTCTGACAACCCCGAAACAGCCAGGTTTTTGCCTGGCGGGCTCTGAAGCGGCAGGTTTTGGGGAGGGGGAGCCCGGTGCAGTGAGGAGCGGGCGGCCCATGGGATGCTCAGCCCTGAGCACCCGCCAGACAGAGATGTCCCCCTCCCCAGAGCTGCCAGCTGCACCACCACCCCATCCCACCGCCATTTCCAACCTCTCTCCCTCCATCTCTCCTGGGAAGCGCTGGAGGAAGAGGACTGAGGGGCTCCAAGCCCAACTGGCTCCAAGCCCAAATGCAGCCCCCTAACAAGGTGGTAGGGAGGTGGGATGGGCTCCAAGTTGGTTCACCCTGCTGTGGGCATCCCAGGCACCATGTGGGAGTTGCTGGGAGTCCCTGCAGGCAGCCTGGGCACCCTCCCTGCACCCTGCTTGGGGGGGTTTGTGCACCCAGCATGGCTTTGGGCTCCAAGCCCCCAGGCGAGCGGCAGCAGCATTGTCCCGGCCCACATAAATCACCCTGCCACGGAAATAGGCCCAGCGGGGTTGAAAAATAGCAGGTGACTCACGCAGAGCAAAGGGTCCAAAATAGCCCCTCCGGAGCGCTCCTAAAATTAGTCTTCCTCCCGGGAGGTCCCGGCCACTGTGTCCTTGCCAGAGCACAGCCGCAGCGTTGAGCCTGCCCGGCTGCTGCCACCGCGGCTGCTTCCCTCCTGGGGTTGGGGGCGCAGGGCCCCCCTTGCTGCTCCCATCCCTCTGGGATCTCCCCAAAACCCACCCCCGGGTGCAGCTGTGCCATGGATCTCCGAGTCTCTGGCAGATCTGGGCGGCTCCTGCAACCAAAGGCTGCTCTTTGCAGGATGCCCCACGCAACGCTCAGGGCCCCCGAGCGAGACCCGGGCACCATAAAACGCAGCCTAGGAACCCGCCAGCTACGGGGTGCTGAGGGCTTGCCCCCCATCCTGCTCCCTTTGCTTGGACTTCAGCGGGGGGATGGCGAGGCGGCGGATCAGGTGTTTTCCAGTGATAGCGAGTCCCCCGGGGATGCGGGCTTGCCGATACCAGCTCGCCCGCCTCGCTGCTCCCCCGCGGCAGGGCAGCACCAGCCTGCCTGCTCCCACCCACTGCCGGTGCTGGCAAGCGTGCGGGTCCAGGGGGGGAACACGGGGGGACCCCGGGAGCAGCATCCGCTCTGCCGGTGTGGCCGGGAGCACTCCCCGTGCTGGGCCGTCCCTCCTGCGTGGGGGAGCGGTACCCGGTTAATTAGAGGAAGGGATGAATAATTCCTTTTTATAATGCAACGTCGCGCGGCAGATGCCGTCTGTCTCGGCGCGCCGCGCGCGGGAGCCCGCGTTATTCTGCTCTCAGCAGAGTTATTTATACACTGGGACATTTTTCAAAGCGCCGCTTTGATGGTCTTCCACCAGCTCGGAAAAAAAAGTAGTCCATCCCAAAATAACCCGAGTGAAAGTCACAGCTCCTCATTACGCACATCTTCAACTGGGGGGCTCGGAGAACAAAAACCCGTCACATTCCTCCCATCAAATCCACCCTTTTCAAGTGCGTTTCAAATGGGTTCAAACCGCCGCTGCAGCGGCTAGACGAGTGCTAATGATGCTGCGGGCGCATCCCACCCTCATTCGGGCTGGGGAGAGGGATGGAGCTGGGGGTCAGGGGGTTTCAAGCAGCCTGCGGAGCCCACAGACGTTTTGGGGTGCTCAGGACAGGGTCAGCCCTGCAGGGACCATGGTGGGGTATGGTGAGGGAAGTGTGGTCCCTCTCTTGCCTGGCTTTTCCTGCTGGAGGAAGCAGTTTCTCCCCCAAACCCAAGCTTTGGAGGAGGGGAATGAGTAATTTTTTCTGAGGAATTGGAGCAAAAAATCCCCAGCCCCCATTTCCCCATCACACCCGCAGGCACGCACCCCTCGGGTCTGGTTGCTGTTAAAGGGAAAAAAAAAAGGGGGGGGGGGGGAAGAGATGTTTGTAGGTGGTGACAAATTCCTGCGAAAACGTTTCTGACATGAAGCCGTCTCCCATCCAAGTTCCCTCCCAGCAGAGACGGCGAGCGGCTCCCCCCACTCCCATGCCTGGCAAAGGGCCCGAGCTGCTCGCCCCCCTCTGCGGGGCTGGGAGCCAGCGGGTGCCCCACGGAGCAGCACGCAGGGTTTGGGGTTCCCCCCATCACCGGGGCTCCGGTGTGTGCCGTGCTGCCTCCACGGCTGGCCTGGTTCTACGAAACCCTCTCCCCCTCGCTGGGTGAGGGGCCCCAGGTATTTTGGTGGGAGCTGCTTGGCGACCCCTCCTGTGGGGTGCCCTGAACCAGACCAGGTACCACCTGTACCCACCACCACCTGCTCCCAGTGCTGCGGGACCCCCGGCACCACACAGCATCCCATGGTAGCTCACCACCCTGCTGTCAATCATGCCCTGCCTGTCAATCACACACCCTGATTCCCCTCACCAGCCCCTGCGGGAAGAAGAATAAGGGGCACGGGGACCCTTGGAGCACAAGGTGTGCACTGCGCCCTGGGAAAGAGGGAAACCGAGGCAGCCCAGGACACACACCAACCTCCCCAGGCATAAAATGCCCTTGGGAGCTCAGCTCGCCCGCCGGTTCCCCAGGGCCCTGCCTGTATCAAGCCCAGTGCTGGCTTGCCCGGCTGCCCGCAGCCCCCTGGCCCTGCCAGCCAGCCCCCTCGCCCTCTCCCCTGGGGGCTCAGCTCCACCGCCCGCGGCTCTGCACAGCAGCCACCGCCAGCCAGCACGCTGCAGCTCCAGGGCTGCAGGCGCTGCCCGGCAGGGAAGACTCTCCACTGGGGAAACCATTTCTTTACCCTCCAAATCCTCCTGTTTCGGCATTTCTGCAAGGCTGGAGCATCCCCCCCTGGAGAGCCTGGTGCTGGAAGATGCCCAAGTGCTCAGGACGGGGTGAGCTGCCCATGCCCGGTGCTCAGCACGGCAGAGCCCCAGGGGCTGGCTTGCAGTCTGGCACCCAAACGGCTGCTTGGCAGGGGCATAATCCTGCTGGGTGCGGCTGCAGGTCCCAGGCCCCGGGATCCCAGCCCCCATCTGCTTTTGGTTTCTTCCAACAGCACCAGAGCGCCCCGCTCCACCCCCCGGGGCTGCAAATTGGGTCCATGTTGCTGCAGATGGTGAGTCAATTAAAACCATCTTTTTTTCCACCCCAGCAGGGAAACCTGGACCATGCGGTTCCCAAGCCAGAAAGGGGCTCTTGGTCAACGCAGCATCCAGGTGGAGCAGCCGGTAAGGGACACATCTCCCCTTCCTCACCCACGCTGGTCCCGCAGGGCTGGGTGGGGAGAGCAGCCAGGGTGACACAGCCATCCCTCCAGGGCCACAGGAGCTCCATGCCGTGGGGCAGCAGGGGGTGCTGGCACTGCCCGGCGCGGGATGCCATCACCCCCGTCCCAGGGAAGGGGTCCCCCTGGGACCCCCACCTTGGCTGCCCTCCTTCTGCCCCTGGAGCATCCATCCCCCCAGCAGGCAGGCTGCCACAGCGGTACCCGCTACACGCCGGCAGGATGCTGCACCATGGCCCTGCCCATCCTCCCCGCCACAGCCCCACGGCTGAGGCCAGAGTCAAGTGGCCGTGGGGCGTTTGGGTGAAATCATTTACGCAGGGAAAGGAAAACTATTCTGCGGCAATTCCGAAGTATTTCAGACACGTTTAGTAGCTCAGGAGAGGATGGACAGACCCAGTGGGGAGGAGAAGGGGAAGCAGCCGTGTTAACTCCCCTGCAGCGGAGTGGGGAAAGGTGATGGAGAGGAGCATAAGCACACACGTGCACACATGCACACACATATGGGTGCACACACATATGGGTGCACACACATATGGGTGCACACACAGGTGCATTAGCACACACGTGTGCGTGGATACGCAGGCTGCTGCACAAGCACATTCGCATCTGCACACACACATGCGGGTGCGCCTGCGCCCCCTGCCCCAGGCTCTCCCCCTGCAGCCCCACAGCAGCAACCACCACCTCCCGTTTCAGGCCAGCTTTCGGCGCCCAGGATAAAAACCCCGGGGAGCTGCGGGTGCCTGGCTTTGGCCGGCACGCGGCACACACGTAGCCAAGGTGGCCCCGGGCCACGGCTCTCCCCGGCACCCATTCTGCCAGGCACAGCAAGCTTTTCCGCGGGGGTGGATCGCAGAAGGGCCAACTGAATCCACACCAATCCCTGGGGCCAAGCCGAGCTCCTGCAAGCCCCCCAAGCACACATTGCTGCATCTAGCGCTCCTGATGGGCCCCCCTGCAGCCCGGGCCTCCGGCAGCCCCGACCGGCAGCACAGGGAGCAGGCAGCGTTCCGGCAACAGTGCAAGCCGCCAAGCAAGGTACGCTTGGGGCTGGCCACGCAAAGTGCTGAGCTGCGCCATGGGTCGGTAACTCCAGTGATTAACAAATGCTGGGGAGAGAGGCTGTTCGCGCTAACGACTTGGCCGGTTTCCTTGCCTCAATTAGTGTGCAGGAGCTCGCGATGCTCGGAGGGCCTCCTGGAAAGCCAGAGCAGGCTTGGGAGTCTTGGTATTAATAATGCTGAAAGCTAGCCAGAAAAATCCCAAACCTTAAAACCAGACCGACAGTGATCTTTAATTCTGCACATTATAGGTGCTGGAAGGAGCCACAGCTTGGTTGGTGCTGAGGCCCTGGAGGTCACCCTGCAGCCAGCTCCGTGCTGGGGAAGAGCCCCAGGCTGCAGCCCTGCCCTCACTCTGCTGCCCCTCAGGAAAGGGCACAGGGTCCCTTTGGGTGTCCCCCTCGCCCCCCAGCCTGGGGTCTCCACATGCCCTGGGGCTCGGAGACCTTACTCTTCCCCTGTCATCCACAGAGGAGAGACTGTTGCTGCTTACCAATAGGGGAACTGAGGCACAGACGGATTGCAGTGCAGCTCTCCCATCCAGGGACTCCTCTACATCTCCTCCTGCCCCGGCCCTGCTCCAAAAACCTCTCCCCACCACCCTGCTTCCCTCTGCAACCCTGCTAGGACCTGCCATCAGCCCGCATCTGGCATTTCAGCCGTGGGCCAGCTCCCTCCTGGGGCAACCTGCACCAGGATCAGGCCATCAGGAGAAGCGGCGCCCCTGGCCCTGAGGGAGCTTGGCTGCTCAGCCCCAGCGGGACAGGTGCCCGAGGGAGCTCCCCTCTGCTCAGGGGGGGTCCTGCCTCGTCACCGTGCACGTCTGGGGCTGGCCCTGTCCCATGGCTTCTCCCCCCGCCGCCCCCGAAGGTCAGTCCCCGGGGAGGCAGGGACACCACGTCCCTCTGAAGGCAGTGGGCCACGGCGCATTCAGTCACGAACAGCCGCGTTACGCTGCCTAAATTGGAGGCGCGGGTGCTGGCAGGCGCCGGTGCCTCCATGCCCTGCTCCAGCGCCGGCGTGGGGGCTGCATGCGCTTCTCCCTTTCCCTGGATGCCCAGCAGCAGCGCCTTCCCCCAGGAAGGGGGGCTTTGACCCATCCACCATGTGGGGTGGGCTGCGACCCCAGGACCCCCATTAAAGCCTTGCCGCAGAAAAGATCCCTGCTTTGGGCACCCCCCTCCACCACTTGTCCCCACAAGCAGGCAGTGGGGGACCCCGTGCCCCCACGGCATGCTCCTGGCTCCGCACTGGGGCCGTTCTGCTGGAGGTACCGGCTGGGGCTGGCTCAGCACTTTGCCGCAGCAAAGAGGGAGCGAGCCTGGCAGGAGCCGGGAGAAGGCTGTGCTGTGCCCACCGCAGGCGGGGGCCCCCCCTCGCCTGGGGCATCGCCAGTGATCCTGAAGGGGATCGATGGGCTGGGGAGAAGCTGAGCTGCACAAATGCACTTTATCGACCCATCGAGCCCACCTGCTGGGAAACAAACCCCCCCTTTACAGCAAACCACTTTGCCGCGACGCCAGCCGGGACATGCAGGGAGGTGGGGGAGGCTGCCGCAGGGCACAGGGGTCCCCGCCGCAGTGTGCCAGGCCTGTCTCCCCCTACCATCATCCTGGGGGGGAAACTGAGGCAGAGAGCTGGCACTCTTGGGTTGTTTCGACCCACCCAACTTCCTCTGTGGAGCTGAAGAGGGGATGCCACATCCTGGGACTCAGCCCTGCACCCACTCTTCCCCGGAGCCTGGCACAGCGACTTTGGCTCCTGGCTCCAGCTGCTCATGAACCCGGGGGGTTCCTTCGATCCCCTGCTGCACCTACTGCTGGGGCTGGACCTGCAGCGATGCTCGGGGGCCTTGCACGGAGGCAACGCGTATGTGAAGGGCGTGCGACAGCCAGGCCGCGCCTGCCACCTGGTGGCACAGCCCGGGCGGCACAGCCGGCCCCAGCCCGCGGACACGAGGGGGGACGCTGTCCCCTCTCCGGTCCCCCAGCACCGGTCGGTTCTCAGCCCGCAGCAGTCCCGCTTGCGAGGCTGCGGCGCCCGAGGCAGGGATGGAGGGTTTCCCAACCTCGGCTCACCCCGAGTCAGGTATCTCTGAAAAATCAGGCAGCAGCCAGCCTGTGCCACACAGCCCGGAGGCAGATTTGGCCACAAGCGGAGTGGGATTCACCCCACACCCTGAAAGGCAGCCACGAGGAGCTGGCCTCAGCCCACAGAAGGACCTTGCACAAGGGATGGTGGAGCTGCTCTTGGCTCCATCCTAAACCACTCCTACACCCACCTGGAGAGCACTGGCCTGGCTACTCCATGGGAAAAGACCACTCCTGGCTCAGCTTCCCTGGGGAGGCTGAGCAGGCCCCACAGCCAAAGGCATCAGCAAAGGCAGGGGTCAGGGCTGAGCCCTTCTCTGCTCATCTTGGCTCTTGGGAAGAAGACGCAGAGGTGATACCCAAGACACAAGCACGGGCAGAGGAGAAACACGAAGACAGTAACTCAACAGCTGCAGAACGAAACCTCTGGGTGAGGAGGTGGTTCGCCATCACCCAGCCTCCAGCAGCTCCATGGCACTGTGCCTGGGGAGGCTGGAGGCAAGCCTAGGTGGAGCACAGAAACCCCGTGCCAGGCTCAGACCTCCCTGAGGGGTGCCACACAGGCTGGCCACCCTCCCCTTCAGTCCACCACCCACCAGGGGACCAGCTGGTAACACCCAGGGGCTCCCGAGCAGGACCTGCAAGCTGCAGAAGACATTTCCGCTGGTCTCCTGCTCCCGTAGCTATGGCAGGAAGGGATACAGGGGTATCTGGTCCTCCACCAGCCAGCGTCCACGCTGAAGCTGTGAGAAAGACACTCAGAACACGGCACAGCACAGCAGAGGGATGAAAGTAAGCAGGCGAGCAGAGCGCTGTGTGGAGGAGAGAGACTCCAGGATGAAGTCTCATCAAGGAAGAAGCAGAACCACAGAGAGGACAAGTAGCACTGGCAACTTATTCTTCATTCACCCACTGAGAAACAGAAATAGGATCATTTTTGGATGTATTTCTTTTGGAAATGAGCCAAACTGGCAACTAGAATCAAAGTCTTCAAAAAGTCTATACAAAGATGTATCATACAAAATGTACAGGAAAGTTCTCCAAAAAAAAAAACCAGACAGACAATACAACAAAAGGAGAGCAGAGACGGTGTGAAACCACAGCTAACAGGTCCTGCCCCTGCTCCAGAGGGCAGGAGTGGCATCTGGACAACACGCTCCAAACACAAAATACATTACACTATATACAGGACCGTATAAAGATCAGCATCCCCTTTGGTCTAACCAGGAGCTCTCCAGCATGAAGTTGGGGCAGTTCAAACAATCTGCTCGTGGAAGTGTTACATGCCGAGAGGGAAAAAAGTCCAAGGGAATGAAATGGTCAACTCTAAACCATAACCAGAATACAGCCAGGCCACCAAGGCTACAGAGTTTAACAGTCAGTTCTGGCTAACAAGTGCTTTGCAGGCCAGAGCACGTTACTCCATCTCGGTGAAGCGAGCGAACATGGCTTTCCGCACCGCGTCTTTGTATGAATCTGCAGTGGACACACCGTAGGAGCTGCCCTTGGCTCCCAAGCCAGCTCCTCTCATTCGTACTTGGGCCTGCAAGGGAAGAGAGACATGCTTCAGCTCTGCAGCGAGAAGCCACATCACCACGCAGGACACCACAGAAACTCCTCAGTCCAGCCAGCTTCTCAGGCTCCGCTGGGGATCCCATGCAGCCATAAACGCTGACACCGGGAGATCAGACTGCACACAAAACCCCACACTTGGTGGCTTCACACCGCTCCGACCCCACCCCAACAGCAGCCAAAATGGAACTGCACAGAGCACAGACAAACCCAGGAAAGCCAACAGCCGGAGAGAGGGCAGCCCACCCTAAGCAGCACCAGGGCACGCAGCTCGAGCGCAGGCCCACTGCCACAGCGCCTCAGGAGCTGACTTCAGAAGGAAGGAAGCACAGCCCTGCCTGTCCCGAGTCCCAGCTCTGCCCCAGCTTTAGCATCTGACAGGACAGACAGGAGCGGGAGCTAACGTGAACAGAGGCAGCTTTGCTGTGGATGGCACAGCTTCTTCCACAAGAGATCTTCAAGTGAGCGCTTCTGGATTAAAAAAAAGGCACCAAACCTCATCAAGGAAGCAACGACCTCTACTCACCTCAATGGGTGCTGTGATGCCCTGACATTTTCTTCCCAAACCCGAGCCTTCCCTCCAGCCCATGGCCTGTAGCATCTTGTTGCCTATATTACTATTGTCAAGGCCATCTTTGGTGGGCTGCTCGTAATTACTGCAGGAAGAAGAGATCAGTTAACTGAATTGCTCACTGTGTATTGAAGCAATCATTGACGAGCTTTCAGATACATACACTGTGCCAGCGTCATAGACCTTCTTGCGCTTCGGTTCAGGGGGCTCTGGGATGCCATACTTCTCCCGCCTCTCAGCCGCTCTGTCTCTGTATTTCATCTGCAACGAGGGAACCACATTTAGTACTGATTTAAAGACGCTTTTGTTTGTCTTTGAACTACGGAAGTAAGCTCAATGCCTGTTATTACAGAAAGCCGTCCGCTGCAGCCTGCTAAAACATGGCTTGACTAACACCACAGAAAAACCCTCAAACTCAAGTCCCTGGAGCACATCAGAACCCGCACTGGCGTAGGAAGAGCCCAGCCCCTGCTCGATTAGCTGTTGATTGCGACTCGAAGGTTTCTGGTCCCAGTCTGGCAGCCCTGAGCTGGAGGCGGAAGGACCCTTCCCTGCTAAGCAGTAGCTGTGGGATATGGGACCTTCTCTCCGTGTAACACGACAGCTCTGACCCTTGACCCAAGAAGGGGTTGGCTTACAAGGATTATCTCGAGTGACGTGTGTTAGGATAAGGAGAGCTCAACATATCATCTGTGCAGGTTTTCCATTAGCTACTCATCTGCTCATCTCAACACTGACCTCTCTCTCACGCAGCTCCAGGGCTTCAAGTTCCTGCTCTGAAAGCTTTGATCTCCTATAGATATCCATGTTTTGCTGAAACAAGAAGAGATTCACATTAACAACATGAAATGCACAACAGCTCTTTTTACGTAAGTAGCTGACTTCTGAGAGAGCAACAATCCACCTGCAACTATTTTTGCTTTCAGAGGAACAGAACAGCAACATGCATCACGGCTTTTGTTTACACACTGAATTACAGCAACCAAGTACCTTCCTGACAGCATAGTGCAACTACCTTGTGCAGGTCGGACAGCTGCTGGTGCCGAATAAGAGCATCTTTGTTTGGGAACTGCCTTCTACACAGCAGACAAGCCATCTTCTTCCAGTCAGTCAGCTTCTCTTCTTCATTCTCCATTCTTTCCAGTAAGTCCTCATCGTTATCGCTATCACCACTGTAGGCAGCCACGAGGCCACGCTGGAAAGGAAGGACAACGTTAAGGGGAGTGCAACAGTGTCACCACAGTTCAGAGGAAAGCCCAGAAAGGGACCACAGAGGCTGTAGATGTGTTTGTTGCACAGAAGAGGCATCTCTCTCTCATTACCAAGGATGAAATGCAACTCAAAAGAACCACTACAGTGGCTGCAAGACTTAGTTCCCACTAGCCAAACAATAATGTGAGTACAGTGTTTTCAGAAACCTCAAAACCTCAGCTGAGCTCTTGAGGCTAGAAGAAATCACAGCTTTTCTGAGCTTGCCTCAGTCACCCAGCCTACTGCACTTGCACTGGACCACTGTAACCACCACAACCTTTTACAGATGATGCTGTGGAAATCCAGATTGGAAAGCAAGTATCTGCTAGACGTCCTCTAAAGTGTTTTACCAGTAACCTTTGGGAATACCTCTGTCAGGTATCTCATACTCACCTTCAGCGGATTTTCATCGTCCCCATTTTTCATCACCTCTGGCAAGATCTGCTGTCTCTCGGACAGAGCTCCCTGGATGAGACAAGAATGCCATGAGCACCAAGCTCTCTGCCATGCCATACCACACCCCGCAGCACGATATTGCCAGCACCTTCACCTTTTTCTCAAAGAGGGCAAAGCCTGCATCTGCAGCCGCTGACTCTTTCCGCTCCTCCTCCCTGTTGCTCAGCGGCTGGAAGCTATTCTTGAAGTTCTCTTTCTGCTTGTTCAAACTCTTTGCCCAGCGCTCCATGTCTTTAGCAATCTGAAATGCAGAGTGGTTTGCTCAGACAGCTCCCCTCACAGCTATCAATCTCCCATGACACAGATTCAATCTTGCATACAGTTTCCAGAACAAGGCAACCCACTACCTTTTATTTTTAAACCCCAGGACGCTGGATGTAGTGCAGCTGTTTCCCTGTATACAGTGTTCAAAGATACCGCAGCTTGCTTGTTTTACTGTATGAACCTTTCTTATCAATCTAATCCTCTAAGTGACAGCTCAGTTATACTCCTACTGGTCCTGGCATGATTCCATATACATTCCTCCTATGCAGAGCTTATTTCTGCACTGAAGCCTTGCCAACTCCACCTCTCCTCAGCCCTATACAATGCCTGCAAATTGCAGGCATGCACCCCACTGAATAAGCCAGGATTTCCTTTGTCGTGAAAAAGGACAACTATTATCCCATTCCACAGAAGACTTTAGCCCAGTTACGATCCCGTTTTGTCTTTTACCTGTTGAGCTGTTTTACTTTTAGGCTTCTCTTTCTTCTCCTTCACTTCTTTGGTGGTGGTTGTGGTAGCTGTTTGTTGGTATGTGATACCTTCCGCAGCAGGCATGTAGGTCTCCTTTTCGCCATCCCAGTAAAGGTACTGCTGGGTTAAGGCATTGTAGTAATACTGCCGGAGAAAGGAAAACAGAGTCAGACAGTTGAAGGCCTCATGCAAGCTAAGCGTCCAAAGGAGAACCCAAGCAAGCTGTCCGATTCAGACTACCACCCACATCAAATGGGAAGGCGTTTTGCAGAGTCCGAACAAGTTTTGCAGACTCCACAAAGGAGTCAAAAGGCACGAAGTGGCTGAAGCCTCTGTCTCCAAACACAGGCGTTCTGCCCAATAGCACTATGGAGAACCTTTTGCCTCTCCCAAGAGAGGACCCACCAGAGCCCAGAGCTGGCTGCACTTTGCTGGGCACTCCGCAATGAAATAGCTCAATTACAGTGACTGTGACAAGTGCTCATCCTATATGGTCAAACTGGGAGGAAAATTAAGGAAAGGAGAGAAAAACGAAGGGCTATACCAGAGGGAAGTCAAGTCCCAGCCCTATGCACACTGCTGAGAGCTATCTGCTACATTCGGTATTTTGTCAGACTCAGAAGGTTAATTTCACTCTCATGATGAGAGAGAGGGAACTAATGGACCTTAACCGTTAAGACAGGTGGGAAGAACTTGTGTTTACCTGGGAATTAGGATCATAGTAGAGCCCTGTTATAGGATCATAATAATATCCTGAAGATTCATCATATTGGTAGGTGGAAGTGTCAGGGACAGCTGTAAAAAAATTAAAGTGTGGGACATGGTCGTTCCAGTCGAATTCAGACAGGTATCTTTCCACATTTCAGGTAAAATTCTGAGATTATTAGCAGCCACGACAGGAGACGTGCCTGTAAAGGGCTCTTAATCACCCGTGCAGAATACACTCTCCAGGGACAGCTTCACCACTGACACATGGTAATAGAGCACCCAGCCAAAGCCGAGTCTCTCTCCTGCTATACAGTGACAGACACCTGTCTCCAAGAGCAACTCCTGACTGCTTACCGTACTTGGTTCCAGGGACTACGCCAGTCGGGGGAGCTGTTTGTGCCTGAGTGCTAGTGGTAGGTGGTGCTGATTGCGTCTGCAAAAACAACAAAACCAGGAACCTCAACTAGAAAATGTCACCGAGGCACAAGAAAAGACGGACAGCGAGCCAAGACATGAGCGGCCCATACCACGCATACAACAGCTAGCTCCTCTTCACCAGTACACTTAGCACTCACCTTTAACAAGGAACAAAACTATCACAGACAAGAAATGGCAGGCGACTTATGACCACAAGCACTGTGACTAACCCATGGGACACAGCAGCTTTGCTGTCCCACCCACTTTAAAGAGCAAAGGCCACAGCTAAGTCAATATCCCACATAACCCTGGCATTGAGAGCAAGGAGTAATTAGTGCTGTAATTACCGGAGAGTCAGGTGAGTTTGTCTGTTGATTATATAACTGAGGACTCTGGGACACAACTGCAGCTGTGGTGGTAGTGACCGGAGCTCCTGCCAACAGAGAGCAATAATGGATAAGCCAACTAATTTGTAAAACAGTACTTCATCCTAGGGCTAAAATTACTTTGTTTACAGTTTCAGCTCCTAATTCCAGCTCCAGCAGCCAAACAAGGCAATAAACGTTCAAAAGGAGACAGATACACAGTGGGTATTTTCTACCCAGACAAGGAATGGTTTCCTTTTCAGGAGGAAATATTCTGCTCCCAAAGTCAGTAATTCCTGGCCTCTGACAGCTGCTAGCACTGAAGATTTGTCTAGAGCTGCTTACACAGTTCTCAGGAGTTCAAGGCTTTTGTCAAGAGTCTGAAACAGAGGCTGCTCTCTCATCTCGCAGACTAGAGGTCCCACTTGAACGAATTTGTTATGGTTCTCTAGTAACACACACTCATTCAGACATCCTGAGAGCAAAATGAGCCAAGTCTCCCTTTACCCAGCAAACTAACATAAAGGCTAAGGTAAAATACCACTGTTGCAAAGTTATCATTACAAACAGCAGCATCTCCCACACGTCAGAAGTACTACCTGATATGGTAGCTGTGTCTGTGTCCAACACTCCTCCTTGATTTTGGTAGTACTGCTGATAATCCTGGGAGTACTGCAAAGGGAAAGGAATGACAATGCAAGATGAGCAGATGCCCAAATTACAACCACCTACCGGTTAGAACACAACTGCCACTACAAACCTGAGCATACTGTGTGTAGCCATCCTGTCCTGACTGGAGGTAGCTGTAGTCAAGGGTGCTGCCTTCTCCAGTCTGTGGCTGAAATTCGAGTGGGTAATTTTTGTCAGACACAGGTAAGTTACTGTATTTACGAGTTTCAACACTGCTTAGGCTCCAGCCTAACTGTCAGAGCAGATCTGTCAGAGCACTTTTGGTCAGTTCAACGAAGCAAGTGGCCAGCAGTGAAATTACATGCTCTATGTTTTTATTTTCAGGAAAGCAGGACTATGAGCAACAGCCTCCAAATCATACCTGAGTGGACGACCACTGAGCTGCAGCAATGGCTGTACTTGCCACAGAGAAGGCGCTGACTCTGTTACCGTCTGGGAGAAGCAAGTCCCTGTAATCACAAGAACCACATCTGAGTAAATACCGCTTTTTTCTGAAGTGTCTCCCTACGCAAGGAGGTAGAGTCTGCCCTTACGCGTGGATTTCTTAGCAGTTATAAACATTCTGATTGTAATGAATGAGCCAAGGCACTGCTTGGCAAGCAAAAGAACTTTAGATTCATTGTTGTACAGTCAAGAACAAGTCACTAGGTCTCCAGGGAAACAAGCGTGCTGTGTACGCAAGCAGTTGTGATGTTATCTTCAGAGGTCTGGAAATAGGGGTGGTAGGAAACTGCTTTCGCTCTCCTCACACACAATGAGGAGCAGGATGCATGCAACACATGACACTTAAGGGAAGCAAAACTGTGGAGTGACAGTATTCTTAGTAAAAGCCCAGGTGACAACCACAAATCTTTAATATAAATGCGGAGGGAAGGGGGGAATAATCAACTGCTATCGGAACTCACTTTCTGGCACTCTTTGCAAAGTCAACACCAATTGTTTTGCCATCAATTTTTAATGGTGGCTGAAGACTTTGTAAGATCTGCAGCAGCTGAGAAGCGTCCTACAACGAGAAACACTCATTATTATGAGAGGCAGGTTATTGAGGAGGATTCAGAAGTTCCCAAAGCTCCTTTTCACATACATGCCACTAAAAGCAGCTAAAGCTGCAAGAACACCTCCATCTCCTCATACTATAAACAGAAGAGCACAATGGGACCGATCAGAGCCCATGTGCAAATAGTGCGAATTTCCCTGGGATGCTGAATATTAAACATGTTCCAAAATCTTAGCTTTATAAAGCAGATGTTTGTCCCAAGTTACTCCAAAACGGAGCCCAGCAGAGACTGACATCAGGCACCCGTTTTCATCCAACAACAAACTGTTCCACTCTGCCTAAAGCAGGTTCAAACAGATCACATTGCTGATTGACTTTGGTATATACAGGAACAGAGATTCTACCACCCTTCAGGGACCCTGTGCCAGTATTTGACCTCCCTCACAGTTCAGAGTACCTCACTGCAGTTTCCCGTGTTTCAATTTATGGCTGTTGCCTACATTCCTATCCCTGTGTACCCTCGAAAAGAGTATCTCTCTGCTGTTACTACACCCTCCCACTGGATGCTGCAGAGAGCAGCAAGATCTGCCTCCTCCCCCTTCTCAAGGTGAAAGAATCCCAATTCTGTGCACCTTCTCCCACATTCTATGCCCCAGCCCGTAATTTTTGTGATCAAAATATGATCCCAGACCATTA
Source organism: Calonectris borealis (assembly GCF_964195595.1). Classification (NCBI taxonomy): domain Eukaryota; kingdom Metazoa; phylum Chordata; class Aves; order Procellariiformes; family Procellariidae; genus Calonectris; species Calonectris borealis. The sequence continues at coordinate 17,088,326 of NC_134321.1, forward strand.
TTTTTGTGATGCAAGTGTGAAGCTAGCCTTCAATCCAGAACAGCACTCTGCTACAAAAAGCGCTTTCCAATGTGCTCACAGCATCCTACCACCTTCTTTCCAAACTGCAGCTAATGATGAAAAGCTTTGACACAATGAGTGTCAATTAACCCTCGGTGAATTGGGGGGGTTCTTCAGACAGCTCAAAGGCTCTAAATGCTTCAGGACAGAAGCACATTAACAAGCTGTTTCTCTCCAATGCATCAGTAAGGCCCTCACCATAGCAGAAGACAGCTGCACAAACGCAAAGCCTCTATTTTGCTGAGTCTGCTTGTCTTTGATAAGACGAATATTATTGACTGCCAGAGATGCATACGGAGACAAGGCAGTCATGATGGATTCCACTACTGTGTGAGGAGCAATGTTTCGGAGAATGATGGCTGCGGAGAAAAGAAAGTATGACATTAGCTGTGCACAGAATTGCTTTCCAGAGTACTTCAAGCTCTTCAGCAGGCAGTCTGAGGTACAGGCAGTACCTGTGTTTACATTTCACATTATACAGTAAGTCAAAGATAACTTACTATCACAGTAATAATCCACAGACTGAACGGCTTCTGCTGCTCCAGGTGGCACCTCCTGTTCTGAATCTTCATAGGAAGAGGAAAATATTTTAGTTACAATATGGCTCGCTCACTCAAACCCCATTTCACAGGCCAGCCTAGGACCCGCAGTGAACTTTGTTTCCTACATAGCCTCCCACAAAATCAAACAAAGCCAAGGAGATCAATGTAACCTACCGAATTTATCCGCTCCACAGCGGAAGCATTTTAGCCTCCTTCTGAAGTTGTAAAGGCAGCACTGTGAGGAGCAAGAGAGGCCTTTTAAGAACTCAGGTAATTTCTAACCATTCTGGCATTTGCTGTACAATAGTGAAAACAAGACATTCACACAAAGCACCACAACGAGGCTAAACACACCAGAATAATTGAGAACAGCAAAAGCCACCCTTGTCCGTATCACAGCTGCTTTTCAGAACACCCCAGCTACCTTCTCCTAGTCCTCCTGAATTACTTAGTTGTTTTAACTGTGTGGTCTTCAATTTACAATCCCAGTAAAATCCCTACTTTAAAAAGCACAATGTTAAAATGAAACACAGGCTGGAAAACAAGTTATCTTTATGGGCGAAAAGCGTAGTTAAAGCCTGACAAAACAGCCTGGTCAACTTACTAAATCACCTCCACTTAGCGGGGGGTCAAACAAGGAGCGCACAGCGGTACGTAGCAGACCAGCAGCAATTCAACGCTAGGTAAGTCATCACCTAATGACTTCGTATTGTAGTACAGCTCTCTGCCCAATCTCTGTGTCTTCTGGAGCAACACCTCTATCACTCCGACTACTTTGCCACCGAGCTACAAAACCTTTTCGTACTTGCGTCTTACTATTCCTATGATGTCATATGGACCAGCAGCATAAGCGGGTCTGAATCATGTATCACCTTGTTCAAACCACTGAGCTGGTGAAGAGCACCAAAGCTAAGACAAATTCCCTCCGATAAAAAAAAACTCCCTCCACTGTACCTTGTTGCAAAGCCAGTCCTCAAATTTAGGCCTGGGGTTGCTGTAGTGCATCGCAATCTGCTTCCCTTGAATCACCAGCTTTTTCTGCAAAAAAAGTGGTTTCAGTTATTCCTGTATCGAGGCACACATGTCCATTTTCCCATGGCAGAGCACCCTTCGGAGGAATCAGTGCTCCTGAATTAAATGGACAACATATGGGGAGGATGTGGAGGACAACCACCGCCACCTACACCCTGCCCATCCAATCCTGCAGAGAGGAGGACGAGGGCAGTAAGAAAATGGGATGTGGAGCAAAGATAAACGGAATCAGGGAGTGTTGAAAAAGCTGCCAAACACTAAACGCTGACATGGAACCAGGAAGTGTCTCGAAGGAGACAAAGTCCTAACCTGCCGTGTGCAGGATTTACACATTTTTAGGAGTCTCTTTGCCCCCACATTTCTATTCACTTCTGGTATAGCACTGAGCGACTTTTTAAACATGTCCTTAGGTGACTGCTTCACTTCTTCCCCTACTCCAAATACCCCAGACCTTTTAACAACCACATTTGGATTACTTTTCCGAGCACTTTCTTCAGAAGTGTCCCTTTGAAAATACAGTAATTCCTCACAAAGGGACCCTGCTTAGACTTCTTGGAGGCTGGATTACAAGTGCCATCAACCGAAATGTAACTCAGAGTGGTTTCCTTTGACTAATGCATCAGTTCATTTGGAAGCCTGCACGAGAGGTTTGTGTTCTTCATTCAGGCAGGAGCTCTCCAAAATGAGTAACTAGACTGCAACTGAAGCTTTCCAGGGGTAGGAAAAGTTCATAATGCTTTCAGCACGTCCTCTCACTCTGACTTTAGAGGAGTTTGGAATTTACATTTATTTAAGAAGCCTTGATTCTCAGCCTCACACTTTGCCAAGCGTGGGTATGCAGAATGCCCTTTCAAAATATGGCCATCAACATATTTTAGTCAAACAGATGGAAGTACGTCTGAGGAAGTGCGTATTAGAGGCCAAACCCCAGACACTTTAACAGAACTGATTTTATAGCAGGTTGGCTTACTGCAGAGGTACCACAGAAGTGTCAGGACCGGTGGCTTTTCTGGTAACAGGGTCTGACATAGATCTAGCACGTAGCAAGAATAAGGCTCTTACATTCTGCACAACTAAATAGGGCAAAGCCATTTCTCCTACCGGCAGGAGGGAGGGTTGGAGGGCCCAGCACTCAATGGATATGCACACATAGAAACAAAGCTGCTGGCATAGTTGCAATACATCATTCTTTCATCTAACAGTCAGCAACCGGGCTGCTGGGGAGATTCTACGTTTTCCCTACTACTAGGGTGGCTGGTTACTGGAGTGAATTTGAGTATGTTTCAATAAATTATGCATCAGTACAGCTTTGTATATATTAAAATTATCTTGTTTCTGAAAACATGCTCAGCATTAATTTCTTGACGTAAGTCTTCCCGCTGCATCTAGCAACCCTACTGAACAGCACATCAGGAAAACAGAATTTAAACACTGCTCTCTGGTTGGGGAAATCACCCGTGGTATGGGACACGTGAAACACTATTCCAGCATAAGGCACACGACAACTTCCTCCTGCTGGAACTAACTGCCTATGAATCCCACTACGGTGCCCTTTCTTTATGCGTAACACCAACAGAGCAGAATACCATTCCTCATGCTGCCCAGGGACCTTCGCATCAAATACTCAGTCGTTAAAAAAAAAAAAAAAGGCTTGATACACTTTGCTCACTTTGAGAGTATTTTTAAGTTCTGTTGTTAAAACAGATTATGAATATTCAAAAAGGAGCAAAAGCCAGTGAAACTGTTTGCAGTGCAACAGGAAAATCTTACTGGAAAAGAGGACTCTTGATCGCATTTTGGCTCCTTATCAAGTCATACTCCAAAAAAGCCAAAATACATGGTGTAACGTATGCGAGAACTCACTCTCTATCACATTTAGTTGGAATAAACGTGCTTTTCCTCTAGAAGAGCCAGTTCTCCCCCTTTAACTGGGGGAATGCACTACCGCCGTGAACTGGCACTTGTCTTTCAGGGTTAATACCAATGTAATGCAGAGATCTGATGCCTTCTCTACCAACAGAGAAGGAAATATCAGGTGGAAATAAGTTAGTGTTTTTTAAGGACTACTTGCTAAACCTTCATAAGCCAATTAAATCGAAAAGAAGTATTTTAAAACAATGGCACATTTTACCAGGGAGTGCTCAAAATAGCCAATTTTCTCTCCTAATGCTACCTGGTATTTTATCCTACTGTTACAAATTTTAATATATACAAAGCTTTTATTCTTTTAAATCACTGTTATGGAACAAACCACTCCTTCCACCTTTATTTTTTCCTTTTTTTTTTTTTTTTTAACTGTACAGACTTGTTCCATTTTCAGGAATATCTAGACTTGGTGAGTGAAGCAACCTGATTGGCTTCCATCCAGCTGGTAGCATCTTGAAAGTGATAAAACTCCACGAAGGCGAAACCACGGCTTACACCTAGAGACAGCATTCAGATATAGACGGGATACTTGTGTTAGTCAGTTCCTTTAAAACAGGTGAATCTCTCTCCAACTGCTTCATTACTTCATGACAAAGCAGCTTTACAAATGCGACGTCAACTGCTGGGATCTGCTCGTTATTTTGCCATGGCAAGGAACCAAGCTCCCTTAACTGGCTACATTTCACTTGACTTGAATCCATGTTTAAAGGTAACCATGCAACAGACTATATACTATTAAATGGGTTTATACTAGTATTACTTACCAATACCTGTTAACAAAACCCCCTGTAGACAGACTTCTTTTAACATGTTGACCAGCTATCTAAAAGTCTTCCAAAAAGCCACATTCCTTAGCCATGGCAAACCTTTTATTTTTTTATTGCATGTGCTTGCAGTTTGGGGACAATTCTGGATTCTCTTTTGGGCTGGGGAAGAGGAAGATGATGTCAAAAACTGGATTAAGAGCTCTCACCTGTCTTTCTTTTCATCAGCCTCACGTCTGCAGGCTGAGGACCTTCAAAGGACTCAATAAGCTCCCGAATCTGCATGAGATTTTAATCAGACAGTTAAATTTTCACATCCTGGCAAACAGCTAGGACAGTCACAAAAGGAACCTACCTTACAATACATGCAAGAGGCGCACAGAAACTTACAATTCTCAACACTATCTCCGAGAAAAAGGAAATGTTTAGGGAGAACCCACATAGTCCTTGCCTACGCTATAAATGTTGTCTTCACTTAGACCACAGAATCCTCCAGAATCTGAATCGCTACGATCTTGTGTTCTAAGGTTATCTGTGCAAGATTTGGCAAATACTGTGTTTGGTCCCAAGTTTTTACGAAGAACACTGCTAGCATCCCTCTCCCTGTGTACCTAAACATCCCTGGCTCCTAGCAAAGAAAAACAAGAACGCTATACTGCAAGGCTCCATGATGTATGTATTCTTAAGGTTCACACTACAGTTCTGATCCTCTAGCAGTTCCCCTTCTGTTTTTCAGGAGATAAAGCAGATTTGTGAAGAATGTATCATCTCAAAGAACAAGCTGAAGAGACATCAGTTCTTAGCTGCTTACATTGCGGCACAGGCTACATAAATTACTGTGGAGAGGCATATAGGAAAAAGAAACGTTCATGAATTTTTTAATGTTAGAGCAGAAGGAGGATTTTAGCAGCTCTTACAGAACTCAAACTACATTACATAAAACAGGGCTGCTCAGCAGCGTCAAAACTGATCTAAAGCTGCCTGTTTACATGCTGACTGGAACTGACCTCTTCAGTGCAAGTAGCTTTTTTTCCATTAAAAAAGTGGAAAAAGGTGAAAAATATGTACACAATCAGAAGCGTGGAAGTAATGTTAACTTAAGAAAACAACTAGTAGTTCCAAGATGTATCATCTACACTCTGAAGACGAGTCCAGAATTAAACTTTCCCATAAATTATGCTACAGTTATTTGCACAACTGTAGAGCTACATTAATACCCCAGAAACAAAAACTGTTCCGAAATGTCCAGTGTAATGTCTGACTGGGTTATCTCGTTTGGATGCAGTCGTCTACACTTTATCAAGGACTTTTGAAAATATTAGACCAGCACACAATGATTAAAAAGAACACTCAATACTAGGAGGGTAGTGAATAATCAAGAAAAACAAAGCAAAAAAAAAAATTCCATTACAGAAATGGTGCAAAAGGATTCTCTGTGTTAGGAATCCATGCACAAAGATGTCAGAGGCAGAGGTGGAGTTTGCCTGAAAACAAACCGGAATAGCTCAGCTTTTACAGGGTTCCCACTCACTCCGCAAACAGCAGTTGTAGGCTTGTATCTTAGTAATCAAAATAATCCAGCAAGAAAGAAAAAAAATTTTTAAAAATAGTAAGAAAAAAAGCTCAAAGCTGATCACCTTCGGTATCTTTCTATCAAAAAAAGTTATATAACCATATACCAAGCTCATTTGTACTTCCTCTGTCAGCTCCACAGCAGCCATTTTATGACTTCCACAGCTGTACCCACACAAAGCAGCTTTGTGCAGGGCCATATTCAGCTGAGGAGCTTGGTGTGTGGGTAACCCCACCAGTCAGAGCTTCTGGCCTCAATAAAGACCCGCAAAAATTCAAGGAAGTACCTCCTCTCTGTCCCTCTCCCTCTCCCCTCACTCTCCCGGTGGGGGGTGGCAGGGGAGAAGACAAAAAATCTGCCTCTTCCCTCCTATACGGAAAAGCAGAAAAGAGCAGGTAGTTTAAAATCCACTCTCAGGGAAAGCATCCAAACATGCATGAAAAAAGACTATTCACAGTTTGTTCCGTTTTAAAAAAACTGCTTAACATTCAACTGACCTCTGTTACTTAACAGTGAGAGTTTAAATCCTTTTAGGATTCAAAATGGCAGTGCGACCAACACGTTGGAGAGGGGGCCACCATGATGCAGCTTTCAACAAAATGGCAGCAGCGACTACCACACAGACCTGCCGACACAAAGCTGCACATTTCCCAGGGCACAAGAAAAACAAAGCCCCTTCCTGGCTACTTACATCGTTCTCTGTAACCGTGATGGGAAGGCCACGTAACATGATGGTTTTGCTTTCTTTCTCATCGTTAATGTCGTTCCTGTAGTCGTGCTCTCCATAGTCGCCATCGGAATGGTATCCATCTTCTGATTTGTCACTGTTCCTGCGCTCCCGTTCCCGCTAAGAAGGCAGCGCCCAGAATTAACCACCACAATTTCTAGCGACATGCCCCCGCAACGCCATAAAAACAAAGCAAAACAAAAACATCAACTCCCCATGCGAGCATCTTTCTCGGGTTTGGTCCCGACGGCCTCAGGCAGAACACCGAGCTCAACCCCCCCCCTCTCACCTTCGCCCTATGAAATCCCCGGGATGCCAACCCTGGCACCGGGGACCGGGCTCCCCCGGCCCCAGGAGGGCTCGTACCGGGACCCCGGGCTGGGGCGAGGCCACCAGCGCCCGGCCCGGCCCCTTCCCTCCCCCACGGGGCGGCCAGAGCTGCCCCGCGCTGCAGTACCCACCGCTCCAGCCCCCTTCGGTCCCCCGCTCACCTCAGGGCTATCATAGTCGCGACTATCATAGTCTCTGTCATAGTCTCGGCTATCGTAGTCTCGGCTGTCGCGACTGTCGTAGTCTCGGCAATCCCGACTGTCGTAGTCCCGGCAATCATAGTCCCGGCTGTCTCGGCTGTCGTAGTCTCGGCAATCACGGCTATCGTAGTCCCGGCAGTCCCGGCTGTCGCGACTGTCGTAGTCCCGGCAGTCCCGGCTGTCGCGACTGTCGTAGTCCCGGCTGTCGTAGTCGCGGCAGTCTCGGCTATCGCGGCTGTCATAGTCTCGGCTGTCGTAGTCTCGGCTATCGTAGTCGCGGTAGTCATCGTAGCGGTCACCGCGGCGCTCCTCACTGGACCTCTTGTAGTCAGAGTCCCTGCGCCGGCTCCGGGACTCCCGCTCATCACGGTCCTCCCTCTCCACGATGGAGCCGTAGCGGCCGCTCCGCTCCGTCCTGCTCACGCTGCGGGGCACACCAGACCGAGCTCAGAACAAGAAGAGCCCGCAGCGACCCCCACCATCGCCCACCCCGCGGGGCCGCCCGCCCGCCCCCTCCCCTCTCTCCATCCCTCGCTCCTCGCCCTCCCACCCACGCTCACCGCTTGTCCGAGCCCATGACGCCGTTCACAATCCGCAAGCACACAGCGCAGCGCTAACCGCCACCACAGGGCGCCGAACACACGCGCGCAACCCCTCGCTCCCTCGCCACAAAATGGCGCCGAGGTGACTGGCCGTCTTCTACCCAGGAGGCTCCGCGCCCGCCGCCTGGAAGTTTCCAAGCGGTGCGCAGGCGCAGCGGTGGCCGCCCGCCGCGGGGCACGCCGGGAGTTGTAGTGCGGGGCGGGAGGCGGCCCCTCCGCCGCCCTGGGTGGGAGCGAGTCTCCCGGCTGGGTTTCTCCCTCCTTCCCCGTGCCTTCCTGTGGACCACAGGATCACGGGATGGTTTGAGTTGGAAGGGACCTTCAAAGATCATCCAGTCCAACCCCCCTGCCATGGGCAGGGACATCTTGCACTAGATCAGGTTGCTCAAAGTCCCATCCAACCCGACCTTGAGCACCTCCAGGGATGGGGCATCCACAGCTTCTCTGGGCAACCTGGTCCGGTGTCCCACCACCCTCATCGCAAAACGTTTCTTCCTTATGTCCAGTCTAAACCTGCCCTCTTTTGGTTTAAAACCATTGTCCCTTGTCCTATCACTACAGGCCCTGGTAAAAAGTCTCCATCTTTCTTTATGTATTGAAAGGCCACAGTATCGTCTCCCCGGGGCCTTCTCTTCTTCAGGCTGAACAACCCCAACTCCTCCAGATTGTCAAGGTCCCTCTGGATGGCACCCCTTCCCTCAAGCGAACCAACCGCACCACTCAGCTTGGTGCTGAGGGGGTGCTCAACCCCACTGTCTATGTTGTTGAAGATACTAAATAGTACCGGTACCAGTACAGACCCTTGAGGGACACCACTCCTTACTGGTTTCCACTTGGACATTGAGCCATGGACTATAGAAGTGGGGAACCTCTGGAGAGGGCGGTGGGCCCATGGAAGGGCCCTTTTACCTACGGATCCAGGCACGGAGAAGCAAAGAAGACATAAAGAAAAGGGAGTCCTCGGGGAAGCACCTTTCCTTCCCCAGTCTGGATGCCAGCCACCACCTCACCCTCCCGCTCGTGGTCTTCACTCCCCGTATTCTCGCCACCCTACATTCAGTCCTTCCCCATCCCTTTGGTGAGGCAGCGGGTGACACGTGGGGTGGGAGCCTCTGGTCTCCTCCTGCCACTCCTTGCTTCTTACTCATCTCACCCGCCCCGACACGGGCTTCTCCGTGGGCTGCAGTCCCTTTGGGGGGGTACCTGCCTTGGTAAAATTAAATCACTTTTTCTGTCCCTGAGGGAGGACACGGGCCTGTCCGCTCGCCTGCACTGCCTCGGGCTGACACGGCCGAGCCCGGGAGCTACAAAGCCACCGATGCTCTGGCTCCAGCAGCACCGTCCCCCCCACGTCCCCAGCAGGAAGGGCAGCTCTGCCTCCTGCCCGCACCGCCCGGCCCCACCGGCTGCGCAGCCGCTCCTGCCCGGGGACATGTGTCTCTTACAGCAAGGCAGTTTGCAGGCAGGAGAAGGCAGCGATTGCTGCGAACCCTTCAAAACATGTTCAGATGCCAGTGTCCGGTCCTCCTCCCTGCCTGGTCCTCCTCCTGCCTGGAGGGAGGCAAGGGGACCCAAGAAAAGAGATTTAACATGCAAAATTATGTAAGCTTTAACCCTTTCAAGACTGTTTTCTCTGTCCCAGAGCATGGCGGAGGGGGGCTGGCTGGAGGGGCAGCCGGCGGCAGGGTCACCCCTGGTCCGGGGACAGCCTGGCAGGCAGGCAGGCGCTGCCGCAGGGTGCATGCGCTACCGGGGGCCGTGACAGCTGGTTCCGCTGTCATCCCTGGCCGCTGCCTGCTCTTGCCTAGGGAAAAAGTTTCCCCTCCAGGCAGGCTGCCCGACCTGCCCGGAGGCTCCTCGGTGGGGAGCGGCCATCAGGCGCTGGGCTCGCCAGCCTCGGGCAGCAGGAGCAGGTAGGACATGGCCGCTCCCCGCGCTGCTGCCCCTTTTTCTGCCCCCGGCACCCCCTGCTCGGCTGGGACCGGGGGGGCACAGGAGATGAGGGGCTGCCCGAGCCCCCCCTGTGCCCAAATCAAAGCAACATGCCCTCATCCTTTGGGGTGCTGCACCCCTTCACTGGGCGTGGGGGAGATTTTGGAGGGGGGGGCATTGCATGTTGGGGCAGGGGCATTGCATGCTTTCCTCTCCTGCCCGCCCCTGGGGGCACAGGGCTAGGGGAGCCTTGGGGACACACTTTTGTGGGTTGGGGGTCCCTGGTGAGGGGTGGTGGGGGCCAGACTCTCCCCCACCCCTCCGGTGGACCCTTGTCCTCTTCCAGCCCTTCTGACCTGACTTTGCTGCGCAAGCGGGCATGCCCCCCCCGCTTCCCCTTGGCTCCACGTCACTGGGCTGCGTCTCCCTTTTGGGCTCCCTTGGGGGCTGGAGGGTGCCGAGGGGCTCTGCCCCCCACCCCAGCAGAGGAGCAAAGCTGAGACATTTTGGAGGGAGAGGTCCCATCTCCTCCTCCAGCCTGGCTGTCGGCTGGAGGCGTAGGGAGATCGAGGCACAGCCCAGCTGGACTTTCCCGGAAGGGCAGCTCAGCATCTCTCACCTCCCGCTCTGCTCTCCCTAAGGATTTTACTGGGAGATTAAGGCTGTGCTGGTCCCACGGGAGTGGCTCAGCCATGGCCTCCAAGCGCCACGCATCCGTCCCGAAGCAACCGGATGGCAGAGGCAAGAAAGCAAAGGGGGGAGAGGAGGAGGATACCTGGAGCTCCACCTTGGCAGCCCTGAAAACTGCCCCCAAGGAGAAGCCCCCCGCCACCATCGATGGGCTGTGCCCCCTGAGCACGGCACCAGGTGCCCGGGTGAGAGCAAGGCTGGGATACCCAGAGGGGCTGGGATGGGGGGACATGGACAGGAGGGATGGGGGGAGTCCCAGGGCAGCCCCCGCACTGCTGACACAGGGGCAGCCCTGATTTTTCTTGCAGACCCCCCCTGCATCCCTATTGGGATAGCTCCGCACCCCCCCCATCCCCAAACACTGCCCAGGTGTCAGCCCGGGGCCATGCTGCTCGCTGTAGGTCTACGAGGACTATGACTGCACCCTGAACCAGACCAACATCAGCGCCAACAACAACAAGTTCTACATCATCCAGCTCCTCGAGCACAATGGTGCCTACAGCGTCTGGAGCCGCTGGGGCCGTGTGGTGAGTCCACCCCGGCACCAGTTGTCCCCCACCATGGTTGTCCTCACCCTGCCTTGGGACCCCCAAGGGTTGGGGATGAACCTGGTGGTCCCCATCCCTTGTTCCCAGTCCCAAAACGAGCAACCGAGTGGCCCCGCGATAGCCTGTGTTGGGGGGGGCTTCAAGGACTTGCCCCGACACAACGGGGTCAGCCTGGCCGGGGGACATAGCACCTCGTCACTGCAGTGACAGTGAACGTGACACCCCAGCAAGGAGTCCTGGGGTGTCCCCCCGAGCTGGAGGGACCCCCAAACTCGGTGCTAGTGCCTCGGCGTGTTCCTGCTCAGTGCCCCACAGCCCCCCAGTCGCAGCCCCCCTGCTCCCAGGGGCTGGTGGAGCAGGGATGCAGGGAGTGTCTTGACCGCTGCCATCCGCTGCCAGGGGGAGGTGGGCCAGTCCAAGCTCATGCCCTCTGCCTCCCTGGAGGCCGCCAAGAAGGACTTTGAGAAGAAGTTTCAGGAGAAGACCAAGAACAGCTGGGCGGCGAGGGAGAACTTCGTTGCCCAGCCGGGGAAGTACACGCTCATCGAGGTGCAGCCAGGGGCCGGGCAGGAGGTGGAGGTTGCTCTCAAGGTGAGTGTGCTGGGCAGCTGGGGTGTCACTGCGGTGGGGTGGTCCTCGCATCCCACCCCTTACCCACTGGGCACCAGGACATCCAAGTGGGTCAGCAGGATGGGGTGGGTTTTGGGAGGGGTCTGGGTGTGAGCTGAAGCAGCCCATGGGCAGAGATTTGGGGCTAATGGGTTGAGATGGAGTGGGAGGGCATCCCAAGTGAGAACCATGGGCATCTGGGTGGCATCGGTCATGGAAAGCAGAAGCAGCCCCTGCCCGTCGCTCTGCTGCCCGGCGACCAGGCTCTCCCCACTGAGACGGGCAGCCCGGTGCTGTGCCCCCACAGCCTCCCGCGGACTGGCAGGCGGTGCGGTGATGTTGGGGGTCTGCAGGTGGATGGTGTGGACGGTAACAAGGTCTGCAAGCAACGGGTGCTGCCCTGCACCTTGGACAAAGCCACGCAGGACCTGGTGTCCCTCATCTTCAGCAGTGACATGTTCCGGGATGCCATGCAAACCATGAATATCGGTAGGAGGTGATGGGTGGCATGGGGCGGGTCTGGGGGCTATGGCCAGGGGCTGCAGTGGGAAGGTGAACAGGGCAGAGGTGCCAGTGGATTTTAGAGCATCCCCATTGACAGCCCAGCACCTGGTGGGACTGTGGACCCCTCATGCCAGGTGCCCGAGTGTGCCCATCTGTGATGATGCTGGAGGTTATTGGAAGTAGCTGTGGGGCAAGTGGGGTGGATGGGTTCACCCGCGCCCTCCCCTGTTACCCCGGCCAGACGTGAAGAAGATGCCGCTGGGGAAACTGAGCAAGCAGCAGATCGCGAGGGGCTTTGAGGCGCTGGAGGAGCTGGAGGCAGCGCTGCGGGAGCAGCCCCCCCAGGCCGCCCGCCTGGAGGACCTCTCCTCCCGCTTCTACACCATCGTCCCCCATAACTTTGGGCGGGCACGGCCACCCCCCATCAACTCCCCCGACCTGCTGCGTGCCAAGAAGGACATGCTGTTGGTGAGATGCTGGGGCACCTGGCTGGTGGCATCCCTCCCCAAGGAGGGCTCCTGCCTGTAGGGCAGCGAGGTGCTGGCAGCACCTCCAGGGCAAGCTGGGCTTGCCCTGGTCCCCCCGGCACGGTGCCCAGCACCAGCGGTGAGGATGTCCCTGGTCTGTGCCTGCCAGGTCCTGGCTGACATCGAGGTGGCACAGAGCCTGCAGGCGCAGAAGGTGAAGGAGGAGGAGGAGGAGGAAGTCGCCCACCCGCTGGATCAGGATTACGCCCTGCTCTGCTGCCAGCTCTCCCTGCTAGACCCGGCTTCCCGGGAATACCAGGTGCCACTTGTGCCACGGTGCCCCATGAGGGGGAGCAACCATGCCAGGCTTGCGGACACCCCAGAGGTCCCCACTGTCGCAGGGGGACTGTGGGCATTGCTGGGATGGCTGCCTGTGGTGACACTGCTTTCCTGCCTCCCTCCCTGGCAGCTGATACAAAACTACGTGACACAGACCGGGCACAAACTCCACATCCTCAACATCTGGCAGGTGGCCCGAGACGGCGAGGTGAGAAGGAGGAGATGATTATCCCCGTCTCACAGTGGGGAAGCCCCAGTTGGACCCCAGAACTGCATTAGGGCTCTGGGCTTCTCCAGCCAGGAGGGACTTCAGCCAGGCTGGACAGGGCAAACAGGCACCCGCTGCCCTGCCCCTCCAGCCTGGCGCTGGGGTTGGGCTGGGGGGGTTGGGTGGTGTCCCACCCCCAGGCACCCACGTCTCCCTCCGTGGAGAGCCCTTAGCTCTGCATCTCTCCAGGACGAGCGCTTCAAAGCCCACGAGCTCCTGGAGCACCGGCGCCTGCTTTGGCACGGCACCAACGTGGCGGTGATAGCGGCCATCCTGAAGAGCGGGCTGCGCATCATGCCCCACTCGGGCGGGCGCGTGGGCAAGGGCATCTACTTCGCCTCCGAGAGCAGCAAATCAGCCTGCTATGGTGAGGGTCCTGGGCCCACAGCGTTTGTGGGAGCCCAGCTGCGTTCGCATACCCGCTGCCAGGCAGCTGCTGGGCATGCCAAGCCCCTTCCCTGCCGTGGCAGCCAGTCCCTGTGTGCCGAAGTGGCCTGGGCACAACCAGATGGGAACACCAGGGCTGGTGTCATCACGCCCATTCCCTTCTCCCATGGCAGTGCACTGCACATCCAAGAAGGTTGGCATCATGTTCCTGACGGAGGTGGCCCTGGGCAAGCCCTACTGCATCACCTGCAATGACCCCACGCTTTGTCAGCCGCCCGCTGGCTACGACAGTGTCCTGGCCTGCGGCCAGACGGAGCCGGGTGAGCCTGGGGCAGGAGGGGGTGTGGGGTCTGTGGGCCTGGGGTAGGCATGGGGCCAGATCTTGGGCTTGACATGGTGGTGGGGGGTGTCTTCTCGCCCAGATCCTGCACAGGATGAGGAGATACTGCTGGATGGCAAGAAGGTGCTGGTGTCCCAGGGCAAGCCCATCCCCATGCCCGCCTACAAGGACTCCTCCTTCAGACAGAGCGAATACCTCATTTACCAGGAAAGCCAGTGCCGGATCCGCTACCTTGTCCAGCTCCACTTCTGAGGGTGCCTGGGCACCCTGCGGCCCTGTCCCAGCACCAGCTGGTGATGCCCACCAGCCCGGAGCACAGTGGTCTGGACTCTCTGGCCACCCCACCTGGGACTTGGCAAGGGACAGGCTGGTGTGGGGACAGAGCCTGCTTTGACTGTGAATAAAGACACGGTGCCTTGTACCGAGTGGTGCCAGCGCTTTCTTGCCCAGCAAGGCGGGCGTGGAGTAGGGAAGGGTGGTGGTGGGTCCCTGCAGGGATGGTGGCAGGTGGCCCTGGAGAGGCTGCAGCCTGTTGTGGCCATCCGGTACTGGAGCCTTCAGGTGAAAGCTGGTGGCTTTGTGAGCCAGGTGCCCTCGTCACCTTAGCAAGGCACCTGGCTCATGCCCATCACCATGGCGTCAGAGCTACAGAGGACGAGCAAGATGTGCTGCCCTGCCTGAGCATGGAGGAGCACATCCACCTATCCGGAGGGTGAGCGCCTTGCCCTCCCTCTGCTGCCATGCTTGGTGCCGTGCCTGCTGCCCTGCCCCAGCCTGGCGCCCATGCCAAGCCCCTCTCCGCGCTCACGTGTGCCCCCCAAGCACATGTCCGGGTCCCTGGGGTGCTGGGGAAGGGCAACTCCCGGCTGCGTTACCCTGATGCCCCATGGATGCTCCAGAGCATCCATGTGCTGGTGGGGAGAAGACTCCGCAGACCTGCCTGTAGGTCTGTCCCCCAAGCCCTGGGGACCTTGCAGAAGGACCAGGCCTGGCGCAGCGGGTGGCCGTGCTGGGGAGGGCACAGGGCTCGGGGACCCTGGTCCCCCCTTCCCGAGCCCCCGCCGGCTGCTAGGACCCAGCAGCTGTCCCCGTGGGACCGCCACGAGTGCAGGCAGCGCAGGCAGCGCCCGGGAGTGACAGCTGGTGCCATCCGCAGCTGGCGGGCGGCAGGCAAACAGGATGACGAGCGGGTGACGGGGCGCAGGGAAGGGGGAGCGTGGCCTTGCGCGGGGGCCGGCAGCCCCCCGTTCTGCTGCAGGAGCGACGCCGGCGAGAAGGACCCCCGGCGAGGAGGGGAGCATCACCCACCTCTCCAGGAGCAAAGGTGCGCTGGGTCCCCCCCCCCCCACTCAGGGGTGCCCCGTGGCCGGAGCAAGGAGCGGGGATGGGGCAGGCGGGTTCGTGCTGTTCCTCCTCAGGGCGAGGTGGTGCGGCTGGGGCAGGGGGACGGGGTGTCAGCCTGGCACGGGTGCCTGCAGGTCCTGGCAGTGCCATCCCTGGCCAGGTTGGAGACAGACCGGGTGCCAGCCCTGGGCTAGGCAGGGTGCCGTGACCTCGCCGGGCACCTCTCCCTGCTTCAGCATCTTGGGGGGGGTTCAGGTTGTCTCCAGGTTTCTCTGTGGCTCTTCCTCATTTTGGTCCTCCTTGTCACACCCCGCTCCCCTCCCCAACAGGCAAGGAGAAGACAGTGGCCATGGTTGTGGTGGGGTTTCCTTCTAAGGCACACAGGAGAAGAGCCCTTGCTGCCCAGGCACCGGAGCTGCTGGCTTAGCCCTGAGGGGGGATGGCGAGCCGAACAGGGCTGAACACCACGGACAGCCTAGAGCCACTCTCCGTCCCTGAGCAGTCCATCGCCCAGGAGGTGGTGGGCCTCCTCTGCATGGTCTTTCTCACCCTCACCGCCCTGGTGGCCAACACTGTGGTGATGGTCGTCATACTCAAAACCCCCCTTCTCAGGAAGTTCATCTTTGTCTGCCACCTGTGCGTGGTTGACCTCCTCTCTGCCATTTTCCTCATGCCCCTGGGGATCATCTCCAGCTCATCCTGCTTCAACAGGGTCATCTATAGCATTGCCGAGTGCCAGGCCTTGATATTCCTGAATGTCTGCTTCATCAGCGCCTCCATCCTCACTATCTCCATCATCAGCGTGGAGCGGTACTACTACATCGTCCACCCCATGAGGTATGAGGTCAAGATGACCATCAGGCTGGCAGTGGCCGGAGTGATCTTCATTTGGGTCAAGTCTGTTCTCATCACTGTCTTGGCACTGGTGGGCTGGCCTCAAGGCAATGGGGCCACCAGCGCCAGCCGCTGCACAGTCTACTGGAGCCCTGGGGCGCACAAGAAGGTTTTTATGATTATCTTCAGCATCGTCTGCTTCGTCCTGCCCACCATCATTATCTTTGCTGTCTACTGCAGTGTCTACCGTGTGGCCCGGATGGCATCCCTGCAGCACGTGCCCGTGCCAGCACAAGCAGCTGTGCCGAGACACCGATCCGACTCCATTGCCAGCCAAGTGACCATCATCACCACCAGGAATCTGCCACTGCCCAGGCTGATGCCAGAGCGCTTTTTGGGAAGCCACAAGGCCATCCTCACCTTGGTCCTCATTGTGGGACAGTTCTTGTGCTGCTGGCTGCCCTTCTTCGCTTTCCACTTGCACTCCTCTGTCGCCGCTGGCATGGTGGGTGGTGGGCATGGGGAGATGGTGGTCACCTGGATTGCCTACTCCTCCTTCGCCATCAATCCCTTCTTCTACGGGCTGCTGAACCGCCAGATCCGGGAGGAGCTGGCCCGGCTCCGGCGCAGCTGTCTCAACCGACCGCTGGGCCAGGAGCTCTGTCTTTCCGTCTCGGAGGCCTCTGTCCAGGAAAACTTCTTGCAGTTCCTCCAGAGAGCGACTTGCACGCTGGAGACCCACACCAGCTGCATCAGCCCCAGCCCCAGGAACAGGCTGGACCAGACCAAGATGGGCTTCCCCATCCCAGGTCAAGTTCCTGAAGAGAGCAGCTGAAGAGCCGGAGGCTCTGTCCCACCGTGCTGGGCAGGAGGGTGGGCAGGGGACCTGCCAGGGACCCATTGGACCTGCTTGGACCCAGCATTTTGGATTTGGAGGGGTCCTTGTTCAGGTTTTGCCTCTTCGAGCTTATGGTGGAAGACAGTTTCTCTGCCCAGAGAAGACAGCAGATCTGTGGAAGCCTCATCTCCCTTCTGCAGGCTGGGATTGTCTCTGGCTCCACCAGCACAGCCCAGTTGCATGGACAGGCTCTCCTTGGGACATGGGCAAGCCCTACATGGGGGCAGAGAAGGGGGCACCTCCATCTCTGTCACCCTGCTGGGACCACTCATGGCCAGCGGGGAAGAGCAGAGGTCCCTTGCACCTGACCCAAGAGCAATGGCCCAGCTAACACCACTAACACCAGTAACACCAGGGCCCCGGGCACCCTGCCGAGCCTGGGTGGCTGACATGGAGCCCTCTATCCTTGGCTGTTTAACCCAAAACTAACATCTGGGTGGAGGAGCTCCTGTCACCCGCGGTACTTATCAGGGGGACCTGCGGGGCTGGCTCTGGCTGTGTCGGTTTTTCCTGCTCGCGTGGCAGCATGCGATGCCCACGGCCATGCCCGGCTGTGCCCTCTGTGCCCCCCAGCTGGGGGGATGCTGGCTGGCCGGGGGTCCGTGCCGGGCTGTTTAGGGACACAGCTGCCCAGCTGAAGCCCAGCCAGTGGTGCCATGTGCCGGCCGAACCGGGCTGCCGGCCAGGGGCGCGCTGGGGTGGACGCGGCGGCACAGGGTGGTGGGGGGGCACAGCCATGCAGGGTGCCCCTGGGCCATGGCAGCCGGAGGGGACCGCGAGCCACTGTCCCCCTTTGGTCTCAATGCTTCTGCAGGGCTTGGGGACCCTCCCATGCAGCCCCCAGTGCAAGCAAGGGGACTGGACCCTGCTGGGGGGACACTGGAGGGATACATCCCTCCCAGCTCCCCCCGCAAAGGTCCCAGGGATGGTGCTGGCACAGTGGCTCGGAGACCCCCTGCCCAGTAGTAAGTGGGGGGCTGGGGGAGAACTGCCCCATGGCCTCGCAAACGGCCCCATGGCAGGGAGGGGGCTCTGGGAAGACCCCCCGAGACTGGGGCTGAGGGCCAGCACCCCCCTGGCCACAGGGACACCCCTCCGGCCACCACCCCATGTCCCCGGGAGCTGGGGCTGCCCCTGGTGTGGGGAGGTGTCTCCACCCAGGGTAGGGGATATTATTATTTTTTTCTTGTAAATTTTATCTTTTTATTAAACCATTGATAAGTTACAAAGGAGGAAAAAATATAGACTTATATATACAGCATTTCCAAGCCAGCAGGGGCTGGCTCTTGGATGGGGTTGCTGGGAGGCAATTGCCCCAAGGTGGCCCAGGGAGGGACCCCACCAGAGCCAGGGGACAAGGGACCCCCAGAGAGGCCAGGCAGCCCCTCATCTGGCGGGACCCTCCTTTTGGGTGCCAGCCAGAGGGCGGGCAGGAGCGGGACAGCAGGGTGGGCAGGGCGAGGGGCAGGAGGCGAAGGTCCCACTTCAGCACAGGGCACTGGAAGAAGGGACCCTGGACCGGGAGGGACAGCCCCCCCCGCCTCATACCAGGGCACGTGGTCGCCGTGCAGGAAAATCGGGGAGGGGGGCACAGCACTGCCAGGACAGCCAGCAGGCAGCAGAGCAGCCCCTTCCTCCAGCGGGCATCACCGCCGGGAAGACCCTTCCTTCCCTGGGGTGGAGGGCAAAGGGAGCCCTCCCTGGGCATGGGGTGCCTGGCAGGGGCTGGGGGACAGTGTGGGCGGTAGGGAGATGTCCCTGGCACCGGGTGGCACCCCAGACCCCCTCACCCACCCACCGGCAGGGCTCAGTAGGGTGAGAACTTCTGCCGGTCAGCTTTCTTGGTGCCATTGGCCGCTGAGATCTTGGTCGTGTAGGTGGCGGTGCCGCCGTTGGGACCTGCCACAGAGGATGGGGACAGCGCCAGGAAGGACACCGGCTTCAGACCGATGAAGTTGGAGAGGGAGATGGTGTAGGGGGTGCCCAGAAGGGCCGGGGGGGCCGGGGCGACAGTGGGCAGCCCCGCGCCAGAGCCCGGGGTGAGGGGCTGGGAGAAGCCCATGCCGAGGTCCACGGAGCCAGGGCCCGGTGGCGCCTGGGAGGTAGATTTGGCCGTCTCTAAGCTGGGGAAGTGAGCGAGAAGGGTGGGGTGGTGAGTACCACGGTGACAGAGCGGGTCCCCTACCCCAACCTGCCCGTCGTCTTAGGGTGCAGGGACCGTGTGCCCCATCCCTTGAGGCACAGGTCTCCATGGCACATCCGAGGCACCCCGCTGGGCTAAAAAGCTGAGGCTCAAACCCCGTGGTGTCCCGGGTCCTGCACCTACTATCTCGGGACCTCAAAGCACTACCCAGCTCATCCTTCCTGAGGATGCTGTGGGTGCTATCCCCCACAAGCTGCTGGGAAGGTGCCACCCCTCGCTAGCAGCCAGCGTGTCCCTCCCCATGCTGGCACCTACCAGGCTGTGATGAGGTACTGAGCCAGGGTGATGCTGACGGGGGACCCCGTGATGGTCACGTGCCGCTCGCTGGAGCCCTCGGTCTGGTTCCCGATCTTGATGTGGGCGCCTGACATCTGCCGGATCTCACTGATCTTGCTGCCATGCCGGCCGATGATACAGCCGATGAGCTGGAGGGGCAGGGACCGGGATGAGCTGGGAGCAGCCAGAGGAGCCAAGCCAAGCAGGGAGCTCCCAGAGGCTCACCCGGCCACCCCCTACACCTAGGAGAAGTGGGGAAACTGAGGCAGGCACCAGGAAGGCAGGGCACTGCTTTCCTTGGGCAGACCCTGCATTTTGGTCTCACGCAAGCCCCCCCTGGCTGGCATCGCTGGGCTGCCACATCCCAAGGCTCTTCCTTGGTGTTGGCCAAGCCCTTTCTCCCACCAGTGCCTCAGTTTCCCTTTTCTTCCAGTTGCTTCTGCCCCAGCAGCCCCTCCTACTCCTGAGCTCTGGGGGCTGAGGCAGAGCCTCCAACTGTGTGGGGCGGTGGGTGCTGGCCCCTGCAAAGTGGCTGTGGGGTGGGACACATGGGTGGGGGCAAGCTGTGGTCTCCCTCGCCATCCCCGGGACCCACACGTACGTCGTTGGGCACCAGGAATTCCTGGGAGCTGCTCTGGGAGCTGGTGTCCAGGCCTGGAGGGAGAGACAGGGATGTTAGTGGTTGGGGGGGCAGGTCTCCAGCAGCTCTGTGCCCCGACCCCAGCCCTGTGCTGGGACAGTCAGTGGTCCTGGGGACAAACCTGAAGGATCCCTGGGGAGAGGCAGGGAGGGCGGGACATGGGCACCAGTTGTAATTTGGTGGCAGTGCTCCCCCGCTACAGGGTTGGGGGGCTCTGGTGGGTGCGGGGACCCCAGGAAATCAAGGACAGGATCGTTCTGGGGAGCAGGTAGCCATGCAGGGGGGCTGGGACCGGAGAGGGTGCAGGGGACGGGGACCCTCTCATCAGGGCCAAGTGGCTGGGTGGGTCAGGAGGGGCACCCCACACCCCCAACCCTGAGCTGGGGACACGGGACGTGCTCACCTGGCACCATGGAGGGTGCGTGGCCCAGGGAGGCGAAAGGGAGTGTGTGCCCTGACAGCTGCTGCAGCTTCGTCACCTGCCCGGGCAGCGGGAGGAGGAGGAAGGAGGCATTAGGGGTGATGGCAGAGGGTCCCCTGTCCCCTCCCGGGGCTGGATGCTGGCACCCAACACCTGCCAGGACAGGCATCCCCGGCAGCGCCTGTCCCGGCGGGCACAGACCCGGTGCCCATGGGAGCAGGGGTTGGCTGCCACGGGGACAGACTCACCTCCGCAGGAGAGACCCCGCTGTACTGGCCCTGCATGGAGAAGCCCTGGAGGGGGAAGGAAGGGGCATCAGCGGGGGGCCAGGTGGGGACCCCTGCCTCACACCACCCCCCCGGGGCAGGGAGGCCACCCCGAGCCCACCAGAGTTGCCCCTCACTGGCAGAGGCTGGGCCCCCCGGCCACCCCGTGCCCCCGGGGGGGCTGCGGCCCCTTACCTGGTTGGCAGAGAGCAGGATGGTGCCCAGGGAGAGGCCAGGGTGGTAGGGGATGGTGGCCCCCTTCGGAGGCGACTGGAGAGGGAGGGAAGGAGGTGGAGGGGATGAGAGATGAGGTCGAATGCCCCCGCAGGCCCATGGACCCCCTTTGGCCCTCCCACGGCCCCAACAAGCTGGGCATGGCCCCCGGCATTGCTGAGGCAGGGTGCTCTTATGGGCTTTAGCACAGAGGGACCCCGGTGCCCAGGTCCAGGTGGGCACAGGGAGCCCTAGGGAGAAGGTGGCAGGCAGTGCGTGCCCCCCGGGCTGGGCGTGGGCCTTGGTGAGTACCTCCAGGATGACGGCGCAGATCTGCCTCACGCACTGGATGATGGTGTCTGGCACCCCCGAGACGGTGACGGCCCGTTCGGTGGAGTTGGGCAGCAAGTCGCCGGCCACCTGCACCTGCGCCCCTGTGCTCTGGGGGGGGCAAAGGGAGATGCTGGGGTGCTTCAGCCATACCCACCCCAGGGCTCAGCACCTCACACCTTCCCTGTTCGCTCCTTGGCCCCTGGGGACCTTTGCAGGACCCGCAGGGTGATGCTCCACTCCTGCATCACCTCTGCCACCTCCCACAGCTCCTGCGGGACCGCGGCAGCCCCCATGCCGAGGGCTCTGTGCCCCCCGAGGGAAAAGGAGAGCCTGCATCCAGGGCATCCTCAGCCTCACCTCCCGAATCTCCCGGATCTTAGCTCCCGCCTTGCCGATGAGTGAGCCACACTGGCTGGCCGGGATGACGAGGCGCAGCGTCACTGGCGCTCTGCCCGCTGCTGCCCCATCGCTCCCCGCTCCCAGGTCCTGTGAGGCGGGGGAGGACAGGCGGCGTTGGACCTCCATGAGCCCACCGGCATGGGGCGGGTGCTCCCGGCGCAGGGGGCACCTGGCAGGGGTGGAGGGGGCTGCCTACCTCCTCCAGCTTGAAGGCAATCATGGAGACGGCGCGGAAGACGGCATCCGTGGAACCAGTGATAGTGGTGATGCGCTCGGGGCAGGACCCCTCTGAGATGGTGATGCGCGCGCTGCTCTGGGGACGGTGTCATACCCCATCAGGGACATTGCGGGCCCTGAGCTCGATGTCCCCCCGCCAGGAAAGGGCTCACCAGCGGTGGCCTAGATGCCTGTGGACCTGGGCATTCCCCCTCCCACCTGCCCCAGGCAGCCTTCCCCGGCTTCTGCCGTGTCTCCCCTGGGTCCCTCTGGGAATGGGGGTGCCAGGGCTCGGCACGTGGGAGCCACCAGGTGCAGGCAGGACAGGCAGCAGGACCCGGCACCCCCCCCAGCACGCCCTTACCTGTTCTCGTATCCTCTTAACAGTCTCTCCTTTCTGCGGGGAGAGGAACAGGGCGGGTGGTCAGGTCCAGGGGAGCCCGGGGCTGGCAGTGCCCTGGACCCCAAATCTTACCTTGCCGATGATGCTGCCGATCTCCTGCAAAGGCAGAGACGAGGGTGGCCCCGTCAGCAGGCAGCTCCCTGCCTGCCACGTCCCTCCTCTGCCCACAGCCTGGCCAACAGGCAACAGGCAGGCCCTCCCCTGTGGCCACTGGGACACTAGGTGGCTTGCTGGTGACACTGGGGCATGGGAACAGGTCCCTCCTTGGCTTAGGATGGGGGAAGAAATCCTTCTGGGAATGCTGTTCCCGGGGGGATTGGGAGCAGGGAGGAAAATAGGGCATGGCGAGGAGCTGGTGTTCCGGCATGGCCCCCCACCCGGGGCGTTGCTGACACCCCTGAGCAGCGCCAAGCCCCCCCGCCGTTACCTTGCCATGCATGAGCATGCGGAGGGTCAGGGTGATGCTGAGCTCTGTCTCCTCAGGGCTGCTGCCCACGCCGCTGGCTCCGTCCGGCGATGCCATGGCGGGAGGGCGAGCTGAGCCTGCAGGACACGGCGGTCTCCAGAAAGGGGGGAGGCCCCAACTACCCACCCCCCAAATCTGCAGCCCAAAAACCGCCATGGCTGGGAAAAGGGGAAACTGAGGCAAGGGCAGCACTCTGCTCTCCTCCGATGGGGGAGGCTTGCATGGCCCCGTGGTACCCGGGGCCCCACCAGCATCCTGCACCCCTTCCGGGAGCTCCCCAAAGGGACCTGCTGCCACGTGTCTGCCTGAGCCTGCAGGCAGCTGCCTTCAACCTGGCCTGCGCGCAGCCCTTGCCTAGAGCTGGTACCGCAGCTTCACGAAGCCAGGAGCTGGATGGATACCGCGGGGAAGTGGAAAAGTGTGGGGAGCATGGCTGTGGGATGGGGTTCGGCTTGGAGGTGCCGCAGCCTTGCAGGCAACTTGCAGCATGCGGGTTGTGAGGGCAGAGGTGGCCTGAGTGGTCTCACAGGCTTTGTGAGCCTTCCTCTTCCTCCTCCTCCCTTCCCCCTGCCCGTGCGCAAAGCCCCAGGGGAAACTGAGGCAACCTCCCTGATGGGGACCTCCAGCCCGATGCGAACCACGGCATGATGCCCAATGCACGATGCTGCTGCACCCTGTCCCCCCCGAGCACCCCAGGGCCCCCCCAGACCCTGTGCCTGGGGGACGGGGGTGGCTGGGACCCCACAGTGCCAGCACGGGACCGGGAGGAGGACAATCGCCGTGTGTCCGGGCATGGGTGGGTGGCTGCGGCACCGCTGGCTCCCGGCAAGCCGGGCGATGCCAAGCGGCTTTGAAACAAAGCACCCGTGTTGGGGCTGGGGCCCGTGTCTGCGGGCATGGCGGGGCGGGGGCAGTTATTTTAGGTGCTGGCAGGACTCACCATCGCTACGGCACATCTCCTGCATCAGGGTAACGGGGTGGGGGGGGGCAAGCCAGTCGCCCCTGTACCCCCTAAGTGCACCCCCGGGGTGGTTTGGACCCTCCATCTTCACCCCCAACCCCCCCGTTACCGGGGGCTGGAGAAAGGAGGAAAGGCTGGGGAAGGGGGAATATTCCCCTTCCCGATGGAGGGGAGCCTAAAATAGGAGGGAGAGCGGGGTACCCCCCTGTAACCCCCCTCCTCGCAGCGTCCGGAGCCGTGCGTGGTGCCGGCAGGGGCGGGCAGCCTGCCCGGGTCCCCCGTCCCCCCGGGGATGAACGGCAGCAGGGACCCGCCGGGGACAAAAGATCCCACCGAGGAGAGAAGGACGAGGCTGGCGGAGGGGCAGGGGGGAGGCGGCAGGGCCACGGGTGTCCCCCCACTGCCACAGGCAATGTGGGGCGTCCGCGGGCAGGGGGGTGCTCTCCCGCAGGTGAGCCAGGCTAGCAGGGACGCCAAAGGCCCCGGTGATGGGCACAGGCCACCTGCCCCGTCCCACGGCTGGCGTCGGGACAGCCACGAAGCCGGGCACCGCCCGTCCTTCGGGGCACCTTCGGGTGGCAAAGGGAGGTGACGGGGGAGACAGGAGGAAACCCCCACCCCGTCCCAGGGGGAACCTCTCTCCGCTCGCCCTCCCGGCCGCCCCAAGCCCCCGGCCCCCCCGGGAAGGGGCCTGGCGGGTACCTTTCCGTGCGCCTCGTCCTTCCGCCGCCGGCCACCCCGCTCAGTGCCACATTGTCCCCGGCGGCGCCCAGTGACACCCGGGGCAGGAACAATGAGCCGCTTGACAGGCCAGGGCCAGGCTGGCAGCCCCGGCCCCCACCCCGGTCCACGCCGGGGCCCCCCTCGCTCTTCCCCTCTCCCACATCCCTCCCTCCGGGATCCTATTACAGCGGATAAGAGACACTAAAAGGAACAATGCACCCTGGGTAAGGCCATCTGCCACCGCTGGGGACATTCCTGTCCCCCCCCGCTCCCCCCTTTGGCTCACACATCGCCCCTCTTTGTAATTGCGTTTTTTTTTTTTCCTGGAAGCCGATCAGCTGGCAGGGCTCGAAGGCTCAAGGACACCGGAGCGGGCAGGGACAGGGCGGCTGGCACCCCAGGGCCCGCCGGCACCCAGGGGTGCTGCTAGGGGGGAGCGCCTGGAGGGCTGGGGGGGGCAACAGGGGAGCTGTATGGGGCGGCCGGGGCTGCAACAGGGGAGCTAAACTGGGTGGGGGGCAAGGGATGCTCCAGACAGTGGTCCTTGCACCCCTGGCACTGCCCCGTGCGCCATGCACGGGTGTCCTGTGCCCACAGACAAGTGTCGTCGCCCCCCCCCTCCCGGCTACCTCCCCCACTAAATCCTCCTGGGCCCTGGCGTAAGCAGCTAAAGCCCAGGCAGGCTTGGGGAAGGGGGGGGCATTGGGGGGGCACCCCGCTGCCGGCTCCATCTGTGCCCCCGAGTGCCCGGCGCAGCGGCACTCAAGGCGGGGGAAGGCAGGTGGCAGGCAGGGGGCTTGTCCCCCCGTCTGTCCTGCTAGATGTCTGTCAGGCCTCCCTGCCCACCCCCCCATCTGTTCATGGCAGCCACTCATTCGGTAAATCCCCCCCCGCCTCCCTGGGGCGCTGGGCTGCTGCCGCCATGGGCAGGAGCCTGCCAGGGCTGGCGGTTCCCTTTTAAGCCCCTGTGGATTACCCTGGTCTTGGGTGCCTGCCAGGAAGGGTGGGAGGAGGAAGAGGAGGATGAAGAGGAGGCTGGGAGGCCAGGGACACAGGTGCCACCGCCCTGGGGGACCTACCTGCGCCCAAACACAACCCTGGGGCTCCCCCAGCACCCTCTGAGGCTCCCAGGGGTCCTGCCAGAGGTGATGGGTGGGCTCGCAGCCGGCCCTCACCCACCCACAGAGCAACGCTCCACAAATGTCCCGTCCCTTGGTGGCTGCACCTTCCCTGCTGTGATCCCCCAAACATGCGTGGGATGGCAGCCACAGAGGAGGCGGGGATCGGGGAAGGAGGCAGGAAGGGTGGAAAGAAGCAGTGGAAAGAAGGAAGGTGGCAGGAAAGCGGTGGCAGAGTTTGGGGTTTTATTTGGTCCCAGGGGAGGCTGGGTGGGGATGCCAGGTGAGCAGCTGGGTTGGCGCAAGGGGGTGTGTGCAGGTGGAGGGGTGGGTGGGCTGGCCATGTCCCCCAGCCCCATGGGCCCCTCCATGTGGCCCATCCCGCTCACTCCAGTTGCTGCAGGAAGGCCAGGAGCCCGTGGTGCCACTCGTCGGGCTTGTCCAGGTAGCAGGCGTGTCCAGCACCCTGCAGCACCAGCACCCGGTGCTCGGGGAGGTGCCGCAGGTTGTTTAGGCTGGCCTGCCCCAGCTCCGCGTCCTGGTCCCCGTACACGATCAGCGTGGGCGTCTGCAGAGGGAGAATGCACCCTGAGCCTGCCAATGGCACCCCGGCACTCGCTCCTCCTGGCCGGGGATACCCTGGGACCAGGATACAGAGGGAAGACGCTTGCCCTTCTCCCCTGCCCACCACAAGGCGAAACTGAGGCTCAGACTCCTGGGTCTCCTAATGTCCCCTCTTTCACTCCTGCTACCCTATGGTCACGTTCCTTCACCATCACATTCCCCTTTTCCAGTGGCAACGGGGTTTCTGGCCTGTTTGGTCTTTCCCCTGCCCAACCCCGGTGCCAAGGTTCCCCTCCTCACTGTCCCCTCCCAGTTCCCCAGCCTCCCTCATCTCCTTCCAGGCCATACTTTGATCTGGGTGTACTGCTCTGCCGTGAATTTCTCGGTGCAGATGGGTGCCACGGGCACATACGCCTTGAGCAGGTGGTTGTGCTGGAAGAGGAAGGGCAGGGAGTACATGCCGCTGAGCGATGGGCTGATCACCACGGCCGGACCCAGGCACAGAGCCTCTGAAACTGCTTTCAGGAAAGCCCCCGGCGCTGGCTGGCCCACGGGCGCTGGGGCCACAGCATCCTTCGAGTGCCCCAGCCCTGAGCCATGGGAGACAGAAGTTGCCCTGTCACACTCCCTGCTGCCTTGTGACAGGGAGAAGCTGGCACAGCAGGATGCTGGGGTTGCCATCCTGGCACCATGAACACGAGTGGCTGTATCGGCTCCCCCCGGCCCCCACCTCGCTCTGGGGCCGTGCTCTCCACCGTGCCTTACCCGGCAGGTCGATAGCCACAGCCTTGTAGCCATTTTCAGCCAGCTTGGCAAGTGTCCGCAGCTGAAGCCAGGTGTCAGAGGAGAAACGAATGCCGTGCAGCAGCAGCACGGTCAGCTTTGGCGGCTGCTGGGCTGGCTCAGCTTGGCGGTAGAAGAGGGTTTGGCCTTCCACCGTGACGGTGCTCTCGGTGAGCTGTGGGGTGGCCATGCCTGGGGGGTTGAGAGAGCTGTTAGGGGGGGTTGAGAGGTGGAAACGGGCCCGGTGCGTGCCACAGCCCGGTGCGGCCTAGCGGAAAGGTCGGCCCCGGTGGCATGCCGGTGTCCCCGGTGTCGAGGCCTGGCCGTGGCAGGAAGGCAGGAGGGCTGTGGCACTCAGGTGCTGGCACCGGGAAGGCGGGGGTTACACTGGCATCATCCTCTTTTCGGGAGACACCGGCGGGGGGCCGGCCCCGGGGTGGGCGCGCGGGGCGGCTCGCTCGTGCCAGGCGGGTTCGCGGGCCCGCCCTTGCCTCAGTTTCCCCACCCGGTGCTGGGCCGGCGGCCCTTACCTGCTCCTCCGCCCCCAGTGCCGGCCGCCGCTCGCCTCCCGCTCCCCGCCGCGCCCCGGGCCTGGGGGTGCCGCGCCCCGGGTCCAAAGGCCGGCGGGGCGGGGACATGTGGTGGAGCGGCGGCACCGCCTCACGGGGCGCAGGGCCTGGGGCGTCCCTGGGAACCGCCCCGCCACCCGAGCTCTGCCGAGCCGAGCCGAGCGTAGCCGAGACCCACCGAGCTCGAGCCGAGCCGAGTCGAGCCGAACCCTACCCGAGCTCCGTCGAGCCCCACCGAGCTGAATACAGCCCCGTCAAGCTCTTACCGAGCCGAGCCGAGCCCTAGCCGAGTCTTGCCGAGTTCTAGACGAGTCCTGCCGAGCGCTAGCCGAGAGCCCTACCCGAGCTCTGCCGAGCCAGCCGAGCGCCGCCGAGCCCTTGCCGAACGGAGCCGAGCCTTAGCCGAGCCCCGCCGAGCCTTAGCCGGGCCCCGCCAAGCCCCAGCCGAGCCGGGGCTTCTCTCCTTCCACCGGCCATTCTCTCCCGAGACCTCGGCCGCGGCCCGGTGGGGCCCTGCCGGGGAGTCGGTGCGGCGGGCGGGCCCCCGGCTGACAGCCCTCGGGGCCTGCAGCGCTGCGGCCTCCCGCCAGGCGGAGCCTGGGCCGCGGGCGCGGCGCCGTGAGGGCCGGGGCCGCGGGGGCCGCATGTCCCGGCTGGAGCTGGGGGGCGGCGGGGTCGGCAGCCAGAGCCAGCGGGAGCTCGGGAAGTCGGGGCCGAACGGGGCTGCCAGCGCCGGGCGCGGGGGCCGCAGGCCAGGCCGGAGCTAAAGAGAGCACCGTGGTCTGGGGCCTACCCCCCCCGCAGCAGGGGGGTTTGGGGCTTCCAGCTCCTCGCTGCCATTTTCCTTCTCCAGGGAGAGCGGAGATGCCGCTCGCCCGCAGCCGCCTGGGGCTCCTGCTCCTTGGGGTGCTCCTCACCCTCGTCCTCTACCTCCTGCTCCCGGCCGCCCAGCATGAGCAGCACTTGGCTGGCGCCCGGCCTGATGAGGGGAAGCGGGGCCGGCGGGCATCCAACGCCACTGCGCGAACGGGCATGGCTGCGGGAGAGCCCCCCATCTTCTACAGGGAGGTTTCTGCAAGGCCCCAGGCCGGTGGCACTGCCAGCCCCGGGAGGTGGGTCAGCCCTCCAACTCCTGTGGTGGAGGAGGTGCCCTGGGGATCGGTCTCCACCAGCCCTCATGGCTGCTGGATGCCTGCGGGTGCGGCATCTTCCCTGAACCCCTTCCCGCCTGTCTTCCCCACCGCAGGCCCGATGTCCTGTTCCTGCACGGCCAGGCGTTCACCTCTAAGACGTGGGAGGCCTTGGG
This sequence comes from Calonectris borealis, assembly GCF_964195595.1. NCBI lineage: Eukaryota > Metazoa > Chordata > Aves > Procellariiformes > Procellariidae > Calonectris > Calonectris borealis. The sequence goes on from NC_134321.1 coordinate 17,117,102, forward strand.
CACGCTGGCGCTGCTCGCCGGAGAAGGCTACCGTGCGGTCGCAATAGATCTGCCTGGTAGGACCATGGCACTGCGTTTAAATTGATCCCTCTGGGCAGCTCCAGTCCCTCACCTCAGCCACCACTGGGCTCTGGACCTCTTTAGGGAGGGCTCTGGACCTCTTCAGACAGCTAGCGGTGGTCCCTGGGGCAGTGTGCCTGGGATTTGGCTTTGCCCCAGGGCACTGACCTCCGTGGCCACCCAAACCCTTTGGCTGGGGTTGGCTTGGGCCGGCTGGCGCGTCGCTGTGGCTATACAACTGCCGGGGCTTGATCGGGTACCCATTTTTTGCCAAGCCGGCTGAGCCTCGGGGGGAGAGACCATTGCAGGCTGCACAATCCCCCCTGCCCCGCGCCCACCCTGTGCCCTCTGCCCCATGCCAGGCTATGGGGATTCGCCCCCGGCGGAGACGGTGGCCACGGCGCAGGGCCGGGTGGCTTTCCTGGACCATGTCCTCCAGGAGCTGGGCATACGAAGGCCCGTTCTTGTCAGCCCCTCCATGAGCGGCCGCTTTGCCCTGCCCTTCCTCCTGGCGCGGGGGGACCAGCTGGCCGGCTTCGTGCCCGTTGCGCCTGTGGGCACCAAGGACTACGCTGCTGAGCAGTACCGGCGGGTCCAGGTGAGGTGGGTTGTTGGGCCCCTGCGGGGTCCCTGGATGCTGGCGAGCCTCGTGGGCCAGCTGGCTGTAGGGTGGCGGGTGGCCCTGTTTTGGGGTGAGTGAGGGGACCTGTGCCTCCCTCCCAGTTCATGGTGGGGCTGGCACCTGCCTTCCCTCGCCTTTGCAGCCCCCCGTGGTGACAGGTGGAGGTGGGCATAGCCCAGGGGAAGCATGGTGGCCATTTCCCCCTCTGACAACCGCTCTGGTTTTCTCTCTCCCCTTACCAAGACGCCCACCCTGATCCTGTATGGTGACCGTGACATAAGCCTGGGTCCCCAGGCTCTGCATAGCCTCTGGCACCTCCCCAGGCACCGCATGGCCGTGGTGCCCGATGCTGGCCATGCCTGCTACCTGGACAAGCCGGAGGACTTCCACCGGGCCCTGCTGGGCTTCCTGCGCCAGCTGAAGTGAGCGCCGCCTCGTCCCCTGCCGAGCAGAGGATGGGGGGCCGGGGCGTCCCGAGGGACTGGGAGGCACACGTGGCTGGTGTGAGGGGTGCTGTTCTCTTTTGGGGTGTCCCCAGGGTGGCGGGGGGGGACTGAGGGTGTCCCTTGCTGTCAGGAGGCCAATAAACTGATGCTGCTCTGGTTTCTGCCTGTGTCCCCAAGCGCCGCGGGGCTCCCCGGGCTCCAGCCCCATGTCTCTGCCTCCTCACCCTGGTTCGCCCCGTGCCCTCTGCCCACCTTCGCCCTGCCCATCCCGTGCCCCGGGCTCCAGCCCCATGTCTCTGCCTCCTCACCCTGGTCCGCCCCGTGCCCTCTGCCCACCTTCGCCCTGCCCATCCCGTGCCCCCGCTCCTCCTCTGCCCGCCCCCTGCCTGCTGCCGGCTGCGGGGCGGGCCGGGGCGGAGCGGAGCGGGGCCGAGCGGGCGGAGCGGGGCCGGGCCGGACCGGGCAGGCGCCGGCGGCAGCAGCGCGGAGGTAGGGCCGGGGCGGGCGGGGGTCCGGGGAGTGGGGACGGGCCAGCAGCGCCCGGCAACCCGCGGGGAGCTGCCCCGGTGCCATCGTACCCCCCAAACCTGCGCCCCTCGCCACGGTACCCTGCACCCCCCTCGCACCCCTAACGGCGTTATCCTTACACCCCCCCGTGCCCCCTGCACCCCTAACCTCGGTACCTTGCACCCCCCTGCACCCCCAACCGCGATATCCTGCACCCCTCTGCCCTCCTGCTCGTGCTACCCCTGCACCCCAATAATGCGACCGCTGCACCCCAGCCCATGCAGCCCCCTGCACTTCCCTGCACCCCTAACCACGTTATCCTTACACCCCCTGTACCCCCTGCACCCCCAACCATGGTATCCTGCACCCCTCTGCCCTCCTGCTCATGCTACCCCTGCACCCCAATAATGCGACCACTGCACCCCAACCCATGCAGCCCGCTGCACTCCCTGCACCCCTAACCACATTATCCTTGCACCCCCCATATCCCCTGCACCCCAAACTCGGTACCCTGCACCCCCAACCATGATATCCTGCACCCCTCTGCCCTCGTGCTCGTGCTACCTCTGCACCCCAATAATGCGACCACTGCACCCCAGCCCATGCAGCCCCCTGCACCCCCCGCACCCCTAACTCCAGTACCGTGCACCCCTCTGCACCCCTAACCCCAGTACCCCTGCACCTCCCCTGCATCCCTACCCATGGTACCCTGCACTCCTCACAGCCGTAACCATGGTGCCCCTGCACCCCCTCTGCACCCCAACTGCAGTACCCCTGCACCCCACTATGCCCCCTCCCTGCACCCCAGTCATGGTACCCCTATACCCCACCTGTACCCCTTTGCACCCCTAGCCACAGTACCCCTGCACCCTTAACTATGGTCCCCCCACACCTCTCTCATAGCCCCTCTGCACCCCCTACTCCCATACCCCCCAGTGTTCCCCTTCACCCCTCCTGCTGCACCCCCACGTGCCCCTCAGCATCCCGCATCATCCTGCTTCCCCTGGCCTGCCCCCTTTCCTTACCTGCACCCCCTTATACCAGCATCCTGCCTTCCCTGCCTGCACTCCCCCACATCCCCCTGGACCCCCCACTGACTAACCCTGACCACCGCGTGCCCCTGCCCCATACACCCTTCTTCCCCCCGTAACCCCCTTCCCCACCTTGTTGCCCCCTTTTCCTCCCTACTAGCCCCCTACACCCTAGCTAGCCCTACCCCACGGCTCACCGCTCGCCCCACGCCTGGGCATCACAGCTTGCCCTGGCACCGCATTTGGGGCAGGAACATGCGCTTTGTGGGGATGATGAAAGGATGGCTTGGGGGGCACACCCCATCCTGCCCCGGCGCCCAAGGGGGGGAACTTCTCCCGTGGTGGCAGTGTCCCAGGACTCGCATCGGGGAGACCTTTGCCCTGTCCCGCTTCGGTTTCTGTGACGACCGAGCTTGCCGGCGGACTTTGGAGGGGCCGGTGGGTGATTAACCATCTCCCCGCTCTTCCCCCAGGGCTTTGCAGCCCTGGTCCCCGGCCTGACATGGCACCCGGGAAGCCCGGGAAGAGCACGGGGGCCTCGGAGGACCCCTCAGTTACGCTTTTCCGGGAGTACCTGAGGATCGACACCGTCCACCCCAAACCTGACTATGGTGAGGATGGGGGGCACGGGACGGGAAGCTGTGCGGGGATCTGGCAACGTGGCTTCTTCTCGTCTACTTTGCAGCTCTGGTCTTTGGACCTGGGTGCCCAAGTCCTCGGCCGGGTCTGTTTTGATCGTGGTGTTAAGGAGCGGACACCTTTGTGCCTTATCTCTGCTGACACCTTTGGTTGGGGCAGGGACGTCTGGAGTGCACCCAGAGTTGCCATTTGCTTCCTCCATCCCCAGGAGGGCCCCCCTTCCCACACTGCTCTGGCTCCGGGACAGATGCTTGTAATAACCCGTTTAGATCTCCTTCCGTTAATGTTTCCATCCTCCCACTAAAATACATCGAGATTTTTTTATTGGTGAGGAGCTCCCAAAACTCCTACGGAGGACTGTCCCCCCTGAACTTGCTCCCTTCCATTTTTATTCTTCCATGTTCCCCTAGTCCTCGCCCCAAAGGGACAGTGACGAGCCACTCCTGTCCCCATTCCTGGCCATCTCTCGCGCTCAGGACCTCCGTCATCGGCCCTTTCTGGTTACCCCTTTCCTTGGCCTGGAAACCCTGGAGAGCCTTGGGGTCCCTGGGGGGTTGCAGTGAGAGGGGAGGGAGATGCTGACGTAACTCCGGGCATCCCCTCTCCTCCCCAGATGCGGCTGTCCGGTTTCTGGAGCGCATCGGCACCGACTTGGGCTTGGCCTGCCAGAAAGTGGAGGTGAGTGAGGCGAGGAGCAGCCCCCAGTCTGTCCGTCTGTCCACCCATCCATCCGTCGCGCCCAGGTTCTTAGCGTCGGGGCTGTTCCCCTGCCCGCCACCCCGGAGCTGGGCAGGAGTGAATCCCCTCTGCCTGTAATCCTCTGCCGACCTGAGCCCTTCCTTAAGCCTGTATCCGGGCTGGTCCCTGCTGACCTTTGCGGCCGCCTGTGCTATGATTAGCGAGGGACCTGGCAGGGTCACGTTGCCTGGGGACATCCCTGCTGCTGGGCACCGGCTGTCCCAGGGGACTCCCGGGCACCCGGGGGAAGACGCCAGCTTCGTCTCCCCTCCTCCGTCTGAATTGCAGCCAGGTCTCGCGCCCGCGGCCGGGCTCCGTCTGGCTGCGGGGGGTGCAGGCATGCCTGCTCCTGCTGCCTGCCCTCTCCCAGCGGAGAAAGGGGTGACCTGCCAGGTGGCATCAAGAACTTTTCCCAGACTGATGCTTTTTGGCTCCAGCCTGCTGGTCCCAGCCCCTCTGTCCCCAGCCTGGACCCCGGTGACATCCTGCCCTTGTCCCACAGGTGTGCCAGGGCCGCGTGGTGCTGATCCTGACCTGGCAGGGCACGAACCCCCGCCTGCGCTCCGTCCTCCTCAACTCCCACACCGACGTTGTGCCCGTCTTTGAGGTGCCGGGACAGGGCAAGGGGTGGGACCGGGAGAACTGGGGGTGACAGGCGAACGGGAACTGGTGCCCGCCGTGCCCCTCTGCCAACACGGCCGCTCTTCCCCACAGGAGCACTGGACCTACCCACCCTTCGAGGCTGTTAAGGACTCGCAAGGCAACATCTACGCCCGGGGTGCCCAGGACATGAAGTGTGTCTCCATCCAGTGAGTGGAGGGCTCTGCACCTGCCAGAGGAGCGGGCACAGCATGAGGGTGCCTCTGAGTGATGCAGGACGGGATGCCACCATCCCCAGGGTCCCTGGGGCTATGGATGCCACCACTTGACCCGCCCTGGGTGGCTCAGGGCGCACCAGCCCCTCTCCTCCGTGATGCCCAGGCACCGCCTTTTGCCCACAGGTACCTCGAGGCCATCCGGAGGCTGAAGGCTGAGGGAAAGTGTTTTGCCCGCACCATCCACCTCACCTTTGTGCCTGGTGAGTCCCCAGGGTGTCCCCTCTCAGGGGGACAGGAGGGGCTGGCAGCTGGGTGATGCTCTGGAGTTCCCTATGGTGTGGCAGGGCGCTCCCCTGCCAGCATCTCTGGATTTTGAGCTCCCCTAGATTGGGGCTGGAGGGGTTTCCAGGTCTGAGGACATCGGGTGCGCCGGTGGCACCTAGGCTGGCGTGGAAGGAGGACCGGGGGGTGGGCCGGGGGACACCCCAGTTCCCTCCTCCACGCCAGGCTCTCTCCTGCACTGCAGACGAGGAGGTGGGCGGACACAAAGGCATGGAGATGTTCGTGCAGCGCCCCGAGTTCAGAGCACTCAACGTGGGCTTCGCCCTGGATGAGGGTGAGTGGTGGCAGGGCTGGCACGGGGACATGTCTCCTCTTGGCACACAGCCCTCTGCCTGTTGGCATCTCCCCCCAGGCACCAGCACCCGGCACGGCTTCTGGGGACCCCCTCGGGGGCTCCTTCCCCCAGCCAGTGACACCCACACAGTGCCAGCCTGGAGGGGAGATGCTGCCAGGGCAGAACAGAGGGGGGCAAATCATGGCACCCCTGTGCCCCGCTGACCCCCCGTCTGTGCCCACCACAGGCCTGGCCAGCCCGTCCGACACCTTCAGCGTCTTTTACGGCGAGAAGAGCCCTTGGTGTGAGTAACTGCGTGCCCACCGCCCCGTCCCTGGCTCTGCTGGGCACTGGGCACTGGTGCCCCGGGCTTTCTGCTCAATGCCTCCCTCTCCCCCCGCTGCCGCAGGGATAAAGGTGAAGTGCGTGGGCAGCCCTGGGCATGGGTCCCGCTTCATCAGCAACACGGCGGCCGAGAAGATGGTAAGAGAGGGTGTAAACACCCTGCACACTCCCCTGCCTGCCCTGGGGCTGCCAGGCGCCTGCCCGCAGGGCTGGTCCTCACCCCCCGGCCCTTCCCTCCCCAGCACAAAGTCATCAACTCCTTCCTGGCCTTCAGGGAGAGCGAGAAGCAGAGGTAGGAGATGGGCAGCGGGATGGTGGTGGCTTCAGTTTGGTCTGTGGAGGGGCTCCTTGGGATCCCAAGCCAGGCCCTGATCCGGCACCGCCACCCTGTGCCTCAGTTTCCCCATTTGGGGGTGGTGGCGGGGTGGGGCAGTGCTTCCCCTCCTCCCTGGGTGGCAGAGGGTGACTCTCCCTTGCGTCCCCCGAGGCTCAAGTCCGACTCAAGCCTGACCCTAGGGGACGTCACCTCGCTCAACCTGACCATGCTGGAGGGGGGCGTCTCCTTCAACGTGGTGCCCTCCGAGATGGCGGCCAGCTTCGACATCCGCATCCCACCCACCGTGGACCTGAAGGTGGGCGTCACGCCGGCCCCACCCGGGAGGGGAGTGGGTTGGGGGGTGTCCTGCTCACATCCCTCCTCCGATCTCTGCCTCAGGCCTTCGAGGAGCAGGTGGCCGCGTGGTGCCGGGGTGCTGGGGACGGCGTCACCTATGAGTTTCACCAGGTGAGGGGTCTCGGCCACCCGGGCGCATCGTGCCTGTCCCTCTCCTGCCATGTGCCCATCCCCTGCCCCTCACCTGCCCTCTTGCTCTGTCAGAAATGCATGGACCAACATGTCACCTCCACCGAGGAGTCGGACCCGTGGTGGAAAGCCTTCAGTGGGGTCTGCAGGGACATGTGAGTAGTGTCCCCAGGAAGGGCAGGAGACCCTGGCGGGGGACATCCTCTGGTGGGAGCTGGGGGGTCCCTGTGGGTCTCTGGGGTCACGACAGGGGTTGGGAGGAGGTGCTCCATGCTGTGCCAGGGCATTTCCCTGTGCGCCCCCAAAAGGGGTGGGATTGAGTGTCCTGCAGAGCTCAGGGACCTTCCCGGCGTGGTCTCTTTGCCCGTGGGGTGGCAGGGGGACAGGGGACCTGGCTGCTCCCGTGCCCATGCTGACGCAGGGTCTTGCTTATCAGGAAGCTGCAGCTCAAGCTCGAGATCTTCCCGGCCGCCACCGACAGCCGCTACATCCGAGCGGTGAGTGCGATGCCAGCCCACCCATGGGTCCCCCACCCGGGGTGAGACCTGCAGCCCCAAGCAGGAGCCATGCCCAGGTGGAGGGGGGCACGCGGTGCACATCCCCGTCCCAGCCTCACCCCGTACCCCCTCCATCCCCAGGCAGGACACCCCGCTATCGGCTTCTCGCCCATGAACCGCACCCCGGTGCTGCTCCATGATCACAACGAGTTCCTCAACGAGCAAGTCTTCCTGCGGGGCATCGACATCTACGCCCACCTCCTGCCCGCCCTGGCATCGGTGCCCCCGCTGCCCGCCGAGGGCTGAGCGCCCTGGCGAGAGGCCGGACAGGGGGGGTGCCGAGCAGCAGGACACAAGGCTTTAAAAAGGGGGCAGGGGGTGGGCACAGCAAATGCCTGCCAGTGTGCCGAGGACCCAGCTGGCATCATGCCATGTTGGCTCTGCTCAGGGCTGGCCCGATGGTGACGCCTGTGCCGAGTGTCCTGGTTGTGCCCTTGAAATCTGGGTCCCAGCCATCCCCCTGGGGGTTGTGTCCCCCTTGCCCAGGTACCACCAGAGCCCCGTGCCTGGGTGCCTGCTGTCTTTCCTGGTGTGGGCAATGCCTCCCACAGTCCCTGTGCCACCTCTGGCTGTGCTGGCTGTGGGGTAAGGGACTGGTTGGTGCCCCGCTCTGCCTGCCTGTGCCTCGTCCTGCCTCCCTGCCCGCTTGCCGGGGCAGCTGGGGCCAGTGCCCCCCATCCTCCCCGTGCAAGTCAATAAATCTCCTTGGTAAGCAAGGCCAGGAGCGGGGGGGTCTGTCCGTCTGTCCGTGGCGCTGCCCGTGGGGTCTCGGGGAGCCCAGGCACCGTGGATTTCCTTGGCGCAGTGGGGTCTGCTGGAGCGCTCCCCACTCCCCTGGGTTTGCTGGGCTGGGGGTCGGCGCTGTGGGCAGGATCCTGCCCGGGCAGGCTGTGGGGCTGCTCCTCCGGAGCCTCCACTCCAGATCAGCCTCGGGGTGCCGGGGGGAGCAGGAGCAGCCAGCGGCGCTGGGGTTCATCCTGCTCCCTCCCTCCCATCAGCGTCTGCTGCCGTGCCGCTCCCCCAAACCCTCGGGTGCGAGCAGGCAGTGTGCGGGTCCGGGCAGGCAGCCTCTGCTTATCTGCCAGAGCTGCCCCGGGCTGCACCTCCTCCTCCTCGCTCTTACCCCACTCCGCGCTGCTCTCCAGCACTCAGGGGTGCTGGGTCTGTCCCAAAGCCACGCTGTGCCGCCCGCCCCTACCATCTTCCCTCGGGAAACTAGGGCCACGGGCCAGCCAAGGGCTCGCTGAGCCAAATTGAGGTGGTTTTGTCCCGGTCGAGGGGGTCGTGGAGCTGCTCCATTACAAAAGGTTGGGGGTGAGCTGGCCGCCCCCCATCCTCCTGCCCTCCTTTTTACCTGAAGCTGCTGCAACCCTCAGGGGACTGCGGGAGGGCTGGGGCTAACGGGGCTGCCCCCGTGCCGGGCTGGGAGAAGGGATGAGGCCGGTGGCGATGGAGCGCTGCAGGAGAAGCCACCGGCTCCTCGGCTTCTTCCCCTCCATCCAGCGCTGGGGGAAATCCAAGGCTTTTGGGGGGGACGACACCTGCCCGTGCGCCGAGGCTCCCCAGGGAAGCCTGTGTGGATTCTCTGATGTCTCATACGGCCATGTCCTCTGCCCCTGCAGCCCTGGGGGAGGACGGCATGGGAGCGGTGTGGGTGCTGTGGGGTACTGTGGGGTCCTGCTTGCTGGCTGGGGTCCCCGCTTAGGGTGCAGGTGAGCAGGCACCTTTGCAGGCAGACAGCGGTGCATCCCCGCTGCCCTGTGGGTGCACCAAAGCTGGGCGCAGCACCCTGTGCCCCCCTCGATCCTGCTCAGCCCCCTTCCCCACCCAGCCCAGCGTCCCCAGCTTGCCTGGCTGCTGAGATGGGACCTGAGAGCGGGGTGCTTGCTAGTGCTTGGAGATCATCCCCACTGAGCGTCCTTCTTGGGGGACAGCCCTGCGTGTCCTCTCCCACCCCTCCAGGAGGGCAAGGCTGGGGGACCCCGGCTTCCCTGCTAGAGGGGCTGGGGGGGCTCCGGGGCTGGGGGAGGGCTGAGGTTGCTTCTTGGGGGGGGTTGCAGCAAAGCCTAAACCGCTAGTGGCAGGCGACGATTTGGGGGTGTGCGGAGCTCTCGGCCCCCCCCCCGGGGGATGGGGCCGCCCCGCCTCGCACGGCACCCCCCGCATATCCCCGCCGCCCCGGGGGATGGGGGGGGTGGCGGGGCCGGGCCGGGGCGGGCCGGGGCGGGCCGGGGGCGGTCGGATGGCGGCCCCATAAAAGCTCGGTGCCACCGGCAGCCCCGGGAGCGGCGGCGGGATGCGGGCGGTGTCGGTGTCGGTGTGCTGGCTGGGGGCTGCGCTGCTGGCGGCGGGGCTCCGCCTGCCCCGGCTCCGCCTGCCCTACCGCGGTGAGCCGGGCCGGGGGCACCTGCTGCGGGGGGGGCGTGGGGTGGGGGGGTGCCTGCCCACATAGGGGTGTCCTCAGTTCCCCCCCACGGGGGCCGGGTGGGGGCTTGGGGAGCCTCAGCTGTGGGCGCTGCACCCAAAATGCGTGTTTATGGGTTTTTTTTTTTGGGGGGGGGGGAGGCACCTTGCGCTGGAGTCTCGGTTTGGGCTGGGGTTTTGGTGGGTGGCTGCTCGGCACTCTCCCGCTCCCCACACGGGACGTGGGGGGACCCCGAGGAGGAGGAGAAAGGAGGAGAGCCGGGTGATGGGGCGGGGGGATGCGCCGCCGGGCTCCGCGCTAGCCCCGCCGCTTCCCATGAGGGATCGTCTCGCACGTGGAGTAGGGGGAAACTGAGGCACGGCGCTGTTCTGGCACCGGCATGCTCTGGCTTGTGGGTTGGGTGGGTGCTGCGGTGCGTGGGTGCTCCCCTGCCGTGGGCTTCCCCGTGGGTGCTCAGCATCCCGCCTGCTGCTGGGTGGGAGCCAGGTGGTCCCCCAGCTGCCCAGCAGGTCCCCTGGGTGCTGCTCAGCCCAAGCACCCTCCGAGCCCCACCACACTGGGGTGCTGGGGTGCCAGGGGGGCCCTCGGGGTGCTGGGCTGGGAGTGCTTGGTTTTAATTAAAACTCTCCCTGTGATCGTGCTCTGGCTCGCTGCATCCCCCACTCTGCCAGCTTAACCCTCGGGCTGCTTCCAGCCAAACTTGACAGAGGAGTCTGGGGCGCCCCAATCTCCTCCTTCTTGCCTAAAAGCAATGAACCTGCTCTGAAAAAATTAAACCAAAATAAATTGCATAACGCATATCTTCCCCCTTCCCAAATTGGGGAAAGGCCTGGGGCAGCCCAGCTCTCGGAGAGCTCCAGGAGCTGCAGAGCACGTCCCTGTGCTGGGGGAAAGCCGCCGTCTGCCCTTGTGCTGCCCAGGCTGGGGGTCCCCCGGCCCTGGGGCACAGGCTGGCCGTGTCCCTGGCTCTGTCCTGGGGCAGAGCAGGCGGCCCCAGGGACTCCCTCCCTGTTGAAAGAGGGAAACTGAGGCACGCAGTGGCCCTGCTTACGCTGGGAGGCAGCAGGCGCCGGGGTGGCTCCCGGCTCTGCCCCGTGGTGGGATCGGTGTCCTCAGGTTGGGCTTGGCAGCAGGGCTAGGAGGTTTGGGGTCCCGGCAGAGCTTGGTTGTGGGGCTCAGGTCTGGCTTGGAATCTGATCCACTCCAGCCCAAAGTCCGGCTGTGCTGTGCCGTTCCCCAGGTGCGAGGGGCTCCCCAGGGCCGAGCGGGCTCCTCGGCCTCCCGCAGGGAGCGAGCAACCTTTTGAAGCTTTTTTTCTTCTTAAGCTGATTATTCTGTTCCTCTTCCAAATTGGAAACAGAAACTGAAATTTCCCATGAAACAAATTCTGCCACCGCCTTCTCCCTGGGGGGAAGAAAAAGAAAATGAAAATTTCAATTAAAACCATTAGAAGCGTCTGAAATGAAAACTGGGGTGAACTGAAGCTCCTTGCGCTTAGCTCGTCGGTTTGGCCTCTGCGTGGCTGGTGGCTCTGGCTGCGGAGCGACGTTTGGGGGGGCCATAGGGGAAGGCGTCGTGCTGTGGGTGCAAGGGTGGCCGCGTCCCCGCCTCTCCCTCTCACTTCAAGCCGCTCTTTTCCTTCCGCTTTGACTTGCAGCAGTGGCTCCTGTAAGAGGGGAAAGAGCATTTTGCTGCTGCGTGCACCAGGAGCGTCGCAGCACAGCCTGGTGCCCTCCAAGCTCTCTGCTGTCTCCCCCTAGGGACCCCCGTCCTGCTGCAGCTTGGGGGGTGGCTTCTATGGGACCCCCACCCTGGGGGTAAAGGGATGCTGGGGGTGGATGGAGCATGGCAGGGTGCTGCTCCCTGGGGAGATGAAGCCACGGAAGGGGAAGGCGCCTCGAGCCGATGTAACCTGAGGCGCAAGAGGAATTTGTCGGGGCTGGGGGAGAGGGGCAAGCCTTGCCTGAAACAATAAAAGGAGCCCGATGACTTTGCCAATGTTATTCTGAGCTGGGAAAATATTATTGCAGGGCAAGAATAGAAGGAGACGACAGCATTTTCCCGGGCTGGGCCTGGCGATATGGGAGGACCTGAGATGCTGGGAGGGCACAGGGAGGAGGGTACGCCCCGGGGAGGGGGCTGGAGGGGCCCCTGGTGCCAGCTCTGCTTGCAGGCACAGGGGTCTTCCTGGTGAGGATAGAGCTGCTGGGGCTATATCCCTCCATGCCACCAGCAACACCAGTTAGGGCACTGGGACTGTCCTTGAGTGACTTGGTGGGGATGGGAGCTGTCTGTGATGGAGTGGAGGTGGCTGTCCTCCCCCGAGGATGGACCCTGTCTCCCTTGCAGGTCCCAGAAGAGGCATTTCCCACCAGGGTGGGGGCATTGTGCTGCTGGCCACCTCCTTGCTGGAGGTGACAAATGTCCCCCCAGCAAGAGCAGGGCTTGGTACCCCAGGGTCCTGGGCTGCTGGCAGCTGGGCTTGTCCCAGTGCCACTTCCTCTCCCATGGGGACATGTGTGGGAGATGCTCGGGCTGGGGGTTTCCCTGGGGTCAGCAGCGGCGGCTGGCAGCCTTCCCCGGCGGAGGGTGTCTGGGGACATGGCTGCACTTATCAATGGCGCTTTGTCTTCCTCCTCCTCCGCCCGGCAGTCACTGGGATGGGGTTTCAGAGCCTGGTGAAGCTGAGCCGCTCCCTCTTGCCCTCTCCCTCTGCGGCAGCTGGGTGGGCGCCACCGTGCCGGGGTTTTCGGCTTGCTGACCCCAAAAGTCATTTCTCACCGGGAGCCAGTCGTGTCACTGCCCCCGCAGCGGCATCACCGCAAGGGTCCCCTTGGCATCCCACGGGATTTGGGCTTGGACCTGCTTTAGGAGCCTTGACCATCAGACCCTGTTGTTTCGGGCTTCACGGGGAGGTGCAGTCCATCCCAGGGATGCAGCGTCCCTGTGCCAGTGCCGTTCCCCAAGTGCCGTCCCTGTGCCGTGGCCGGGAGGAAGCCTCCCTGACAGTGAGGTCTGATGGCGGTGGCGGCGGGCTTTGTGTGCCCGTTTCCCCCTGCACTGGCTGGCACCCGGGGGGCACAGGACCCACTTTCTACCCACCCCATGTCCACTCTCGCCACCCTCCCGGGCTCTGCGTGAGCCCAGCCTGGGGCTGATGGCAGGCACGAGCTTCACCAGGCTCTCGTGCACCCCGACTCGCAGCGGCACAGCCGTGGTAGCAGCCCGGGGTGGTTCAACCGAAGCTTGCTGGGGGCAAACTTGCTCAGGCCCCTGCTGCCCACTGGTTCTGCGGCTTTGCCCTTGGCTGGGAGGGAGAGCAACACCCCGGGCAGGGTGAGGCCGGGATGGATGCCCATGCCTCTGGGAAGGGATGGAGATGGATGCTGCTGCCCGCAGCGGCTGGGAGCAGCTCTTCTGCCGGCCCTGGGACGGCTCCGTGATACTCAGAAGCAGCAGTTCTGAGGGACCCTCCCGCCTCTGCGCCCATCGCAGCCCTCCGGTCAGCCCCTGAAAAAGCCAGGCCCCCTTGGTGCCAGGCCCCCACCCCCCAGGGTGGGGGTCCGAGCATCCTTTCACACCTCCCAAGCAGGCGTGAAGGGCGTTCGGAGGCTGGGAGCCCATGCAGCACCCCTCTCCGTTTTAACTTGCTGCGATGCCCCTTCACTGCAGCATCCTGCGACGGCTGGGCCCCAGGTGGGGGGGCCTGGGGGTGAGAGAGGGCACGTCGCTGTGGGACGTTATCCATCGCTTTTCCCTCCTGTCCTCGCATTGGGTGACAGCTCGGGGCCGCGGGGCTGTGCTGTCCCGGCGGGGTGGGCCATGGGCTGGCGTCCGGGGGACCCCGGCGTGCGCAGCAAACGGAGGGACATGGCGGGGGCCACGGGGGAGCAGGACGTCCCCCAGGCTCGAGGTGAGCGCTTGTGCCCGCGGCTGGGAGGGGACATTTGGCTTACAACACCCTGCGGGTCTTTGGGGCTGGGACGGCTCCTCCTGACGCTTCCCTCCCTCCCCGGCAGAGCTTTTGGCCACCAACCGCTCTGTCCTCTTCTTTGGCCACCGAGGCTTCCTGGGCTTCCGCTCCCTCTACCTGGATGAGTACCGCGACCGGCTCTTCATCGGGGGGAAGGATGCGCTCTACTCCCTGCTCCTGGACGGGGCCAGCACGGATGCCAAGGAGGTGAGCCGGGTCCCGCTGAGCACCCCGGGGTCTCCATTCCTGGCCCCCCCTGTGCACCCCTCGCCCCTCCGAGCAGATGGTGCCTGGCCGAGCCAGGCAAAGCCACCCCGAAGCAAGACCTGCCCTGGGGATGTCCCCGTCCCAAGCGCCCTGAAATACATCTGAAAACTTGTGCTGCCTGGCAGGGGAGGGCTGGCCACGGTGGCTGCAGGGCAATTAGCCAGCAATTAGTGGTGGTTGGCCGCCAGTGGCACAGCCCACCCGTGAGTCCTGGGTGCTGAATGGGGTCTCAGACCCTGCTCTCCTAAAAAGCTGCCATCAGGAGAGCGAGTGCTCCCCATCCCCAGGCATCTGGGGATCCCCTTCACGGGCCAAATATCCAGCTGAATGCCTGCAGAGACAAGGAGCTAAAAGCATCCATCATTGCACCGAGCTGTGCCAGGGCTCAGCAGGCAAAGCCCGCAGACCTCTCCTGGCTCCTCGGTGGGAGAGGTGAGGGACCAGAGGGACGATGCTGAGCGGTGGTTTCCCCTCCTCCTTCACCCTCTCCACTTTGACTTCTTGTTTTTTAAACGCGGCTCTGGGCTGTTTCTAGCCAAAGAAAGCGGAGAAGGAAATGAAGTGCCCCTCGGCGTGCTGGGTCACCGCGACAGGGTCAAGGGCTTGTGTACCCAAGCTGCCCTTGGTCCAAGAGCTGCCGAAGGCAGCGGGAGACTTGGGCTCCGTTGCTCCCTGCTGTCCCCCAGCACCCTTTCCCCACGCCACCCGCAAGTCCACCCCCTTCCAGGCCAGCTCCGGCCATCCCCAGAGTCACCACCCAAATCCAGGCCGGCTGCGGGCTGTGACCGCTGGGGTGCATCTCCCCAGGAGGAAGGGTCCTGCCCTGGGTCGCAGGGTGGGAGCCCTGGGCTGGGTGGGCTCTGGGGAGCTGTTGGTCCCTCTCTCGGTCCCTCTCTCCATCACCATGCCACCGGCAGCCTGGGGACGTGTATTTGCAAGGCTGGGTTCCTGCTGTCCCCCCTCCCTGCTCCAACAGGTCCTTTGTGTTTCAGATCTACTGGCCGCCCCTCCCTGGGCAGACGGAGGAGTGTTTTCGGAAGGGGAAGGACCCAGGGGTGAGTCTCACCCCATGTGTGCTCTGTCCCGAGCTGCGGGGGGGTCCTCTTGTGCCCCGGTGCCAGCTGGCTCCCCCTGCACCGGGGCTGTGCCATCTTATCCCGCCGGGGATAAGGCTGGGGCAGAGCAAGGGACCACCCCGGTGCCCGAGGGAAACTGAGGCAGGGAGTTGGTGACCAAGCCTGGCCACGTGAGACACTTGTGCCGGGCTCTGGAAATCTCATCTCGGGGGCTCTGCTCAGCCCCACGGCCGCAGAGCGGTGGCCAGCGTGCCCCAAATGCGGCTGCACTGAGCGGGCAGGGACAGCTGGGCTCCGGGACCCGAGCTCGGAGGGACCGAAAGCCCCGTGCTGTGCTCCAGACCCCAGCGACGTGGTCTGGCCCATCCTGGCCATCCCTGGCGGTGGGAAATCTGTGACTCGCTCAGGTCCAGTGACCTCGCTCCCCAAATCGTACCCCGCTTCGCATCCCCCCTGCCCCGATATGAAGCAGGACTATGGCGGGGAGAAAGTCCCCGAGGCTCCCCCGGCCCAGACGAATTGCTCCCGGGAGTCCCTGTCCTGCTCTGCGTGTTTATTTTACAAGCTCTCACCGACAGATCCAAGCCTGGGCAGGCTCCATTTTTTATTTTTCTTGAATGTATTTTTTTTTTTAACTTGCTATTTTAGAGGCTCTTTGCAAAGGGAAAATAAACAGCGGGGAGGCTGGGAACCCCCGGGGCAGCTCGGTGGCGGTGTTCCCAGCAGACGAGGGGCCTCGCGTCCCGCCGGGGGGGACGATGGGGGGCAGACAGGGCTGGCGCTGACCAGGGGAGCTGCTGAGCTAATGGTGGTGATGCCCAAGCAGGAGAAGGATGGGAGCCCTTTTCCAGTGGGAACTGCCAGGAGAGACCACCGCGCAGGGTCAGAGGTGGCAGGTCTGCGGCCCCGGGGCTGTCATTGCTGCTGGTCCCCGGTAGAAGGGGACAATTCCAGACAGTAGCGATCGGGGCTGTCCTGGAGGCAGTGGAGGATGCCCGTGGGTATCCGTCTCCGTCTTCCGCATTTCCTCCTTTTGTTTCATCCCCGGCGTGAGCAGGAACACGACAGGGAAGGACATCCCTGCATCTGGTCTTGTCCTGGGCGCTGGGAAGGGGAGGGTCCCCAGGGGTTTGGGGCTGGGTGTAGGAGCTGCCACTGGGCAGGTGACCTCGCTCCCCCGACCAGCGTGGGCTGTGCGATGGGGTGAGCACACGGGTGCCCGTGGGCAGGAGATGCCCGGGTGCCGGCTGGATCACGCATGGTTCCCCCAGGGATGCTCTCGGTGGCAGGAGGACCAGTAAAAAGCCCCATCCTTTTGCAATGGGCTGGGGTCCACCCAGATGAAGTCTGTGCAAGCCCTGTTGGTGGGTGCAAGCTGCCATCTCGCGCCCCTGGCCCCAGGGTGAAGGCAGAGAGCCTGGGTGCAGCCTAGGGAGCCAGGGCTGGGGCTCACCCATCGTCGTGGGGCCCCAGACAGAGGCAGGGAGCTGGGGATGGGCACAGCACCGAGCCCCCCGCAACCCTTCCCCTCCCCTGCTGTCCCCCCAGACCGACTGCGCCAACTACGTCCGCGTGCTGCACCCCTACAACCGGACACACTTGCTGGCCTGCGGGACGGGCGCCTTCCACCCCGTCTGCGCCTTCGTCTACGTGGGGCACCGCGGCGAGGTAGGGCAGCACCACGGCGGGGTGCCCATCCTGAGCATCCCCAGTGGGGATGGTCTACACCCCTGGGAGGCAGATCCCCATCTTCCACCTCCTTCCTGGGGGGATGTGTGGGGATGCTGGATGCGGTGTTTGCCCCATGCTGAATACTTGGCGGGGGGGGGGGGGGGGCGGGGCAGGAACCAGCTCCCCGTTGCCCCTTTGCCCTTGTGCTACCCCATCCCTGGCTCCCCCACCTTTCTGGCCTGGCATTGCCTTTCCAGACGTGTCCCTTGGGGCTGGTGTCCTGCCAGGGGCTGCGGCGTGGGTGGCGTTTCCTCTTCTCCCAGCTCGCTGCTCATAAATCAGCTTGGCCGGGGTGGAAAGGCAGGGCCCCC
This sequence comes from Calonectris borealis, assembly GCF_964195595.1. NCBI lineage: Eukaryota > Metazoa > Chordata > Aves > Procellariiformes > Procellariidae > Calonectris > Calonectris borealis. Next base: position 17,134,066 of record NC_134321.1, read on the forward strand.
TGTTCCCTCCCCATGCGGGCAGCGGGAGCCCTGCCTGTACCACGATGCCTCCCAGGCTGATGGGTGAGCGGTGGGGCTGGCGGGTCCCTCCAGTTGCCGCACATCCTCATAGCATCAGACTTGCCTCAAAGAGCACAGATCCTGCTTCCAGATGGTCCGTTTGGGAGCGCCGGGGCTGCGGGTGCTTGCAGCGAGGCGCCTGCGAGCTGGGCAGGGACCAGCGCCAGCCCCTGCATGCCCAGGCATGGCCCCACTGCCCGGGGCACGGCTGGGGGCTCACCTGCCTGCTCCCTGCCTGCTCCCCCTCGCCCAGCACACCTTCAGCCTGGACCCTGCCAGCGTGGAGACCGGCCGGGGCAGGTGCCCGCACGAGCCCAGCCGCGCTTTCGCCAGCACCGTCATCGGTGGGTTGTCTTCCTCTGGAACTAAGAGCCTTTGGGGTGCCGGGGTGAGGGACGGTCCCCGTGCCAGCCGGGGCTGGCTCTCAGCCCCGCGGCGGGGTGTTTTTGCCAGGCGGGGAGCTGTACACTGGCCTCACCGCAGATTTCTTGGGCCGCGATCCCGGCATCTTCCGCAGCACGGGGACCCGCTCCGCCTTGCGCACCGAGGTGGATCAGCGCTTACTGAACGGTAACGGCTCCTCTCTGCCCCTCCATCCCCCCGGCTGGGCTAATGCTGGGGACCGCGAGCCTCGCCGGTGGCCAGGGCATCTGCTGGCCATGGTGCGGCATCCCCCATGCCAGGTATGAGCAGGGAGAGGCACCGGGGCAGCAGGGTCTGGGGGCCCTCCTGGCTGGCATCAGCCCCGGCATGGTGTGGGAGTCTGGAAGTGGTGGCCGTGCCCTCTCACCCCACCTGATGTGGCCGGCTCTTGCTTGTAGACCCCAAATTTGTGGCAGCCCACTTGATCCCGGATAACAATGACCGGGACAACGACAAAGCCTATTTCTTCTTCACGGAGAAGGTGGTGGAGGCAGACAGCAAGGAGCACGCCATCGTCAGCCGGGTGGCGCGGGTCTGCGTGGTAAGATGCTGGTGGGGACCGCGAGGGACAGGGATGCGCCAGGTCACAGCGGTGGCCCTGATGCTCCCTGTCCCTGCAGAATGATGCTGGTGGCCAGAGGGTGCTGGTCAACAAGTGGAGTACCTTCAACAAAGCCCGGCTGGTGTGCTCCGTCCCCGGCCCCGGTGGCATCGACACCCACTTCGATGAGCTGGGTAAGGGGTGCATGGAGCTGGGGACCTCACCAGGGCTGGTCCCTTAGTCGGTGGCTTTGGGAAGCCCCTGGGCTTCCAGGAGAAACCCCATGGTTTCATCCCCAGAGGATGTCTTCTTGCTGAGGACGAAGGATGGGAAGAGCCCGGAGATCTACGCCCTCTTCAGCACCATCAGGTGGGTGGTCCAGCTCCAGCCTCTGGGGACATCCAGCTGCAGCCACCCATGACCTGCTCTGTCACTGTCACCACGTGGCTGCTGGCTGCTCCCCAACCTCCACCAGCTATGCCCTGGTCCATACGGAGATGTTGGTGCTCCTATGCCCCCACGGATGCTGCTGGCGCTGAGCATGGCTCTGCTCACCCCACTCACCGTCCCCTTTCAGCCATGTCTTCCAGGGCTCCGCTGTCTGTGTGTACCGCATGGCCGACATCCGGGAGGTCTTCAACGGGCCCTTCGCCCACCGGGAGAGCCCCCACCACCAGTGGGGCGCCTACGAGGGCAGGGTGCCCTACCCACGGCCTGGCGTGGTGAGCGACTCCCTGGAGCTCTGGGTCCCCTCCGCTCCTCTGACTGCTCTTTGGGGGGGGTGGTGGGGCCAATCCCCATCTTCTCACCTGCTGGGATGGGCTCCCTATGGAATCCACCCCGGGACAGCTGGGGACCAAGGTCTGGCAAAGGGGTGGAGAAGATGGATCCCAAATTGGAAGGGGACCCAAACCAGCTCTGCAGGGCGATGGAGAGGGAAGGAGGGATGGGTGCTGGGGTAGCCAGGCTGACCCGGTCCCCTCTTGTCCCCGCAGTGTCCCAGCAAGACCACCAACCAGCCCCGGCGGCAGTACGGCACCACCAAGGACTTCCCCGACGAGGTGCTGCACTTCGCCCGCGCTCACCCCCTCATGTACAAGCCCGTGTACCCCCGGCACCGCCGGCCCCTCCTGGTGAAGACCGACCTGCCCCACCGCCTGCGCCAGCTCGTGGTGGACCGGGTGGAGGCCGAGGATGGGCAGCACGATGTCCTCTTCCTCGGGACGGGTGAGTGGCAGGAGTGGCGTGCAGGAAGGAGCCCCGGTGCTGGGGCTACCAGTGGGCACGCTGCTGGGGTGCGCGATGGCAGGGTGCTCACACCTCCATCCTCCTCCTCCTCCTCGCAGATGCTGGTTCGGTGCTGAAGGTGGTGGTCCTGCAGAAGACAAGCTCGGCCGTGACTGAGGAAGTCGTCCTGGAGGAGCTGCAGGTTTTTAAGGTGCTGTTTGCTGCCCCGCTTGCAAGGGAGGGGGGCAGCGGGTTGGGCTCAGGTTGGGAATACGCGTGGGGACGGAGGCTCAGGGCTGTCACCACACTGTTGGACACTGGGAGGTCTCAGGGCTGCGAGGGCAGAGGGCGGCTGGGGGTGTTTTCACCCTCCCCAAAAACATTCCCAGTGCCCCCCGAAAGCCCTGGCGGCTCTGAACAAGCCGGGCTCTCCATGGCGAGGTTTTCATGTCCGCTCTCCTCCCCTGCAGGCGCCTGTGCCCATCACCCAGATGGAGATCTCCGTCAAGCGTGTGAGTACGGACACGGCTCGGCCACGGGGCTGGGGACAGGGCAGGTGACCAGGAGGGACTGAGCTGTTGTCACCAGCCTCTCAAAGCCCGCATGGTGCTTGCCCCGGGGCGGGGCCCGGCTGGGGACATTGGGCGCTGTGCCCGCGGGGGCTGCCAGCATCACCATCTCGGTGCTGTTCCCCCAGCAAATGCTCTACGTGGGCTCCAGCCTGGGGGTGGCCCAGGTGCAGCTGCACCGGTGCGAGACCTACGGCACGGCTTGTGCCGAATGCTGCCTGGCCAGGGATCCCTACTGCTCCTGGGACGGTGCTGCCTGCACCCGCTACCAGCCCTCTGGCAAGCGCCGCTATCGCCGCCAGGATGTCCGCCACGGCAACCCTGTGCACCAGTGTCTGGACCAGAACCTAACTGGTGAGAGACTGGGGGGGGCCCAGAGGGCTGAAGGGCTCGTCCAGGTGCCCCAAGATGTCCCAGCATCCACAGCCCTTGGCACACAGACGGGCTTGCGGCCATCCCAGGTGGGCTGGGGCATCCTCATCTCCCCGTTCTGTAGACCAAGGGGTGCCCCAAAAGAAGGTGGGTGCTGCTGGGGCTGGGGTCTGTCCCCAGGGAAAAGGGGAGAAGGGGACTGAAGCCACACGGCGGCCCAGGGGGGCTGACACCCGGGTGCGTGGAAGCCCGGCTCTGCCCCCCCCCGTGAGCCCGTGTCTGTCTTCGCCCCAGTGGATGATTTTGAGAGCGTTGAGGAGAAGGTGCTTTATGGGGCAGAAGACAACAGCACCTTCCTGGAGTGCGTGCCCCGGTCCCCGCAGGCCAGCGTGCAGTGGTTCGTCCAGAGGCCCCCCGACGAGCAGCGGGACGAGGTGAGGCTCCCCCTGCACCTGCCTTGCTCCCCTTGTGAGGACAAGGGAGGGACATGGGGACAGACCCGGACCCCCCCCCCAACCTTGCGTTGGCCGACAGGTGAAGACGGATGAGCGGATCCTGCAGACGGAGCAAGGGCTGCTCTTCCGCAAGCTGCACCGCCATGACGCCGGCGTCTACTACTGCAAAACACTGGAGCACGGCTTCACCCAGACGGTGGCCAAGACGGCCTTGGAGGTGATTGCCAGCGAGCAACTGGCACACACCTTCCCCCGGGAGCGGGGGGACGAGCCCCCGCGCCTGCCTTGCCCCGAGCCCCAGCTGGCGCCACAGGCTCCCAAAACCTGGTTCAAGGACATCATGCACCTCATCAGCTCCCAAAACCTGCGGCGGGTGGAGGAGTACTGCGCTCGCCTCTGGTGCGGCAGCCGCCCCCACCACCACAAGAGCAAGCTGGCCCAGGCCAAGCACGTCCTGGCTGGCGTGGACATGGGCAAGAAAGGACGGACGGCCAAACCCCACGGCGAGAGGAACCGTGTGCCCCGGCAAGCGGCAGCCACTTAGGGAGGGCAGGGTAATGGCCGTGGGGTGGCCGTGGGCGAGGACCGGCTCCTCGTGCTGCTGGTGGCCCCGGGGGCCTCCCGCCCTGGTGGGTGGCTAGCAGCAGTGCCAGCCTGGTCCCCCTTGGCCGCAGGGGATGGGATGCCAGGGCCAGCTCTTGGGCAGGTCCCCGTCACTCTTGGTGGCTGCAGGGCCACCTCCAAAATGTGCGGTGCGGTGGGACACATTGGCCCCTCCTTGCTCTTGCTGGGTGCTGTGGCAGGTGTGGGGCCACGGTCACTGGGGCGGGCTGGGGCTCGGCACGCGTGGTGCCTCCGCTGTGCCATCACCCCAGGGAGCTTGCTGGCTGGCTTTCTCCGCAAATAAAGGGGCCGAGCGCGGCGCCGCGGGGAGCGGCTGACGGCTCCAGGCTCTTTCCACGCCAGCGCTGGGCCTGGGAAGGATGATGCCTGCTCTCACGGAGGGGGAAAAACTGAGCATCACCCCAAAAAGCCTCTGTGCCCAGGATGAGCCCTGTTGTCCTCTGCGCCTGGGGAGCCGGAGCTGTGCCGTGCTGCCCGGGGTGTACCCTGGGGGACAGGGCTCCTTCCAACCTTCCCTGTGGCACCAGGACCCACCTGGCAGCGCCAGCCTGTGTCTGGGTGCAGATCCCCCTTTCCCCTCTGTCCCCCTCCAGCCACAGACCGTTTTAGGGCTGGGCAGGGTTGGGGAGGAAAGCAAACGGCTGCGGGCCGGTTAGACCCGTTCCTGGGTAAACATGGGAGAGGCACTGATGCCACCGCTGTCACTGTGCCCTGGGCGGGAGCGGGGACATGCAGGAGAAGGTGGCTCCAGCACAGTTTGGGGGGGCTGCACCCCATCCCTGGGTGTGCTTCTGGTGGTTGGTGGCCCTGCGGGGCTGGGTGGGACAAGGCTGGTTTGGGGGCGCTTGATGCTGGCTAGTGGAGCTAAACCAGCGCCCAGGGCCTCCCCCAAATGCAGGGCTTGGGGGGTAGGTGCATGGAGAGCACCCGCAGGTTGCCGGCACCGTCCTGGGCTGCCGGCAAGGTGCTCGCTTGCTTTCCTCGCCCGACATGAGCTCACTCGCCTGGTCAGCCTGGGGTGATAAGGATCTCCCCCTTCCTGAGGCAGGGCAGCCCCACACAATGGTGTGAACCACAGCCCTGCCGGGACGGGCATTGTTCAGAGGCAGAGAAACGGGAAAGAAAAATAATAATAATAATAATTAAACCCCCTAAATAGCTCGCACAAAGCCAGGTCATGATATCATCGCTCCTCCCTGTGTGTGTGTGTTTGTGCTGCAGCAGCGGAGCACCACGGCTCGCTGCGGTGCCTTTGATGGGAGCAAAGTCCCCCGGCAGCGCTGCCCTGTCCCACGGTGCGCCCGTGGAGATGAGCTGTGGGTCCCGACCCTCTTCTCTAGCTCCCCATCCCACCTCTCCTGCAAACTCAGGGTGCCTGCATGGGGTGTCTCCTGGGATAGAACAACTGTGGTGGGGCTGGCAGGCTGGGACACGTCCCACAGGGAGGGGAGCGGAGCCGGTAGCACTGATTTACAGGCCAGACTGGAGCCAAGCACGTGGATTTGGTTAATCGCAGGCCTGGGGGGCACAGGAGAAGGGACATGGGCGTAAAGCCAGAAATGAGAGAGAGAAGTCCGATTCCTCAGGGCCTGGATTTAATGGCTCTGAAGCGCTTGCAATGAGCCACGCCGCTGAAATGCCCACACCCTGTTGCCTCCGAGCAACCCCCAGTGCAGGGGCTGGGCTGCCCATCCCGGGGTCCCAGGGCCTCTCCTGCGTGTGGGACCTGCCCCTGAGGTGAGCAGCAGCAGAGGCTGGAGGTGACACTGGGGCCAGCGATGTTTCAAACTGAGCAGGAACAAAGACCAGGAGAAACCAGTCTCCTCTTCCCAGTAAATCTCCATAAACCTCTGCGGCAGCTGAGCCTGGCCTGCCTAGATAGGTTTACATCAGTAAGGCTGGAGTAGAAGGGCTTTTATCAGGGGCTCCGTACAGCTCATGTTCCAGCCGTGTCTCTCACGATAACCATCGAACAGAGGTAACCTGGGTCCCTAGAACTTTCCAGGGGCTGAATGAACGTGAACACGTCCTCCCCCACCCCGGAGGGTGGAAGGAGACAACTTCACTGGGCAGGTACAGCGCTGTTGCCCCCCATCTCCCCTGCAGGAGGGGAACAAGCCCTACCTGGGCCCTGGTGCTGCTGGCCGAGCCCTGTCCCCGGGGCAGAAGCAGGGTGAGGGGAGCGCTGGGGGACGGGGCGTGCATGGGAACAGCCACAGAACAAAGCCGCAGTGGGGGACGGGCACGGCCATGGATCCGGCTCCTATTTTTAGCCCACTTCCTAAGGAAGAGCAGCGCAGGGGCGCCTGCTCGCCCTGGGAGCCTTCCAGCCTCCGAGGCGGCGTAAGTGGAGCTGCTGGCAGGGTCGGGGCTGTTACGGCTGGCCCCAGCCTCGCTGAGCGCCCTCAGACCTCAACACGGGGTGGCCCAGCCCCTCACGACAGGCCCAGGCCCCCCACCATAGGCCGCACGGGGTGCTCCGGGCTGTCGACTCCCAGGCCCGGCCTAGAGCCCTCGCTGTGCTCCACTTCCGGCGGACGAAGCCCCGGGGCGGGGTAGGGAGAGGCCCCGGCCCCCAGGGCCCTCCCAGGCCTCCCCCGCCACCGGGGGACCTTTGTGGCGCCGGCACCGCCACCCCCCTCGGGACCGATATGGCGCGGCGCGCGCCGACGTCACGCGGCGTCGCGCAGCGATGACGCACAGGGGCGGGCGACGACGGCGGTGGCGGCGGCGGCGGGGCCCGGAGTCGGGGCGGGTGGCGGGGCCGGACATGGCGGCGCGGCCCGGCCCGCGGGAAGATGAATAAGGGCTGGCTGGAGCTGGAGAGCGACCCCGGTGAGCGGCGGGGACGGCAGCGGGGCGGGGGGCGGGCCTGGGAGAGGCGGTGGGGGGGCTCTGAGGGACAGGCCGGGGGTGGGGCCTGGGCCGGGGGGCGCTGAGGGACAGGCTGGGGTGGCGGAGGGGCTCTGAGGGACAGGCTGGGGTGGCGGGGGGGCTCTGAGGGACAGGCCGGGCGTGGGGGCTGTGCTGGGGGGGCTCAGGAGGGAGGCCGGGAGTGGGGGTGTATAGGTGAAGTTTGGGGTGGCGGGGCTTGAGGTTAGGGGTGTGTAGGCAGGGTTATGGGGCGCAGGCCTAGAGTGGGGGTGCAGGGGGACAGGGGTTGTGGGAGTGCGTGGGGCGAGAACAGGGGGCGCGGGGAGAGGAGGGCCTGGGGAGGGAGAGCTGCTAAGGGGGCCAAGGGGGTGCCTGGGGGTGCAGGCAGAGGGTAGGGAGGGCAGGCGGGGGTGTAGGGGGGTGTGGGGCAGGAGTAGTGTGGGTCCTGGGGGGAAGGGGGGCTTGCGGGGTCATGGTGTATGGGACGTAGCCCAGGGGGCTGTAGAGAGGATTTAGGGAAAGGTTATGAGGGTGTAGGGCAGACAGAAAAGGGGATGTCAGGAGGCTGCATGTAGGGGTGCAGGTGTGGGATGAGGGCAGGGATGGGGTGAACAGGGCTGCAGGAGCATTGTGAGGGCTCAGAGTGGGGCCTGGGCTGTGGCAGCACTTGCACATGGGGTCCGAGGTGCCCCGGACACCTCTGTGTGTGTGTGATCTGATAAACGCAGGGGCCTCTGAGGAAAACATCTGAAATGCCATGAGGGTGTAGCATGAAGCATTCCTGTCGTTTGCAAACACACCCCAAAATATCACTGAGATACAGGGAGAGGTGTGCGATGGGATGCCCCTTGCTACAGAAACAGCTCTGGCGATTGCCACAGAGCTTCGCGGGTGATTGAGGACAACCTGTCTCACTCGGGGAGCACGTGAGGGTGGTGTCTCCGTCCCGTGCATGTCAGATCCTGTCAGTGCTTTGCAGCTGAGCGAGTGGATCAAACCCTCTCCATCAGGTAGTCCAGGAAAGGTGCTGAAGAGCCCAGTATGGTGCCTGAGCAGCCAGGAGCAGGACAGTCATGGGCGTCCCCTTCCCACTGTGTTGGAGAAGGTGGTTTCTGTGGTGGAGTCCTGGAGTTTGTTTTGTGGATCAGGATTTGAGGGCCAAAGCTGGCGTCAGTTGGGGCATTGACTGAGCGTTGTTTTAACGTGTCTGTGTTGCCATAGTATGATTTGGGGTCATCCTCTGGGAGGGTGAGAGCTGGTGTTTAGGGTGTGGTGGGGTATTTTTGAGGCTGCGGGTGAGGAAATTGGACCCCTGGCATTATGCTTGTCTTCCTGCACTCATCGAAGGATTCTGTCTGCTGTCAGTCTCCCAGTCAGCCCAGGTTTTGCTGCTGTTTATCCTCTTTTTACTGGTATTCGGAAATTGCCAAAATCGTTCCCATCCTCTCCCTTCTTCTTCATCATGATGATGCCGAAGACAGGACATGGTTTGGATTCTCACGCCTGGGAGGGAAGGTTATTTCCTTGGAAGATAATCTGTCTGGGCCAAATTCCTGCCCTAATACTGCTGCAGAGGCGGGCGCTCAGCATGCTGCAGCTGCACTCCTTCGGGTGCGTGGAGGTTCAGATGCAGAGGTGGGAGCTGGGACAGCAGTTAGGAATGACCCGCGCTTTCAGCACAGCCCATAAGCTGCCCGGCCCTCACCACGGGGCTTGGGACTGAAAGCTCTCGGTGCTTTACTGGTCAGGAAGGGTCAGTAGATCCAGATTTGGGCTGTCTGCTGGGCGGAGGGGGGAGCCTTGTGAACTTCCAGGCTGCTGGCATAGTGTTGCGTGTGCTTGTGGACACCAAGATATTTCCACAAGCCAACCCAAATAATGTGGGATGGGGGTTTCGGGTGTTCCAGTAGCGATGGCAGCAGCAGGACTGTGCCTTTCATCGATGCTGAGATAATACAAAATATTGAAATGAATTGAAGAAAAACATCAATTGGAAGGGACCCCTGGAAGTCTTTGGCCCAAAGCAGAGCTAACTTTGAAGGTAGTTCAGGTTGCTCGTGGCCATGTCTGATAGTGTTTGAATATGCCCAAGAAGGAGACTTCTGTGCTCCGGTCCCAGGGCTGTGAAGAATTGTCTTTTTCTGGATGTGTAGTCAGAATTTCTCTTGCTACAGTTTGTTCCCATCTCTTCTTGTCCTTTCACGGGGCACTCGGAGAAGTTTGGCTTCATCCTCTCTGTGACTCTCTGGTGATGTGGATCAGACAGGAGGAAAACACGCGACGGCTGACTTCCCACCTCCTTCGCGGCAGCCCTGACGCACGGTCCTGGAGAGCTGCTGCGGAGATGTGGGAGTGCTCCGGGCTGAGCCACAGCGAGCTTGGGATCCTGCCTGGTCTGCTCCTTCTGGTGGTACCTGCGGGAGCAGCGCTGCTTTCCGCATTTACGGTTGTTTGTATTTGCAAGGCCTTGCTCTGATGCAAATCTTTGCTGGCTGCGAGGCAGAGCTTGTGATACGGTTCACATCTCGCTGTGTTTTGCTGTGATCAGTAGACTGTAACTGTTGAAATTGGAGAGTGAGTGAGGTTTTCGACTTTTGCGGAAGCTTTTACAGTTGAGAGACTCTACCTGTAAGCAGCTGCGACTCCTGCTTCCGTAATGGATGCCATCTAAAGAGGGAACAAGAACCGTGGCTGTAATGAGCATCTGAAGACCCTTATGGTCTACAAGGACCGCTTGCCCTAAGGGGGTTGCTGCAAAGAAGGCAGCGAGGCTGCAGCGCTGCCTGAAGTGTCTGTAGATGTCACCTGTATGACACGGCCCCCCATGGCGTCAAGTATTTTGAGCAAAAACATCTCTGTCAGAAAGGTGCCAGGGTTTGGTGTAACGGCGTTGCACAGGAGGAGCACGTTATTTCCATAGCATGTTTCTTTCCACTGACAATTTTGTAAGCAATACGTTTTCTGCTAAATTAATAAGACTTTTTGCTCCCAGAAGTTTCCTCCCTGTTTTAGTCATTTTAACTTCAGTGTGGGAGCCCCTTGGGCTCCTCCTTTCTTGATTGAGCCACTTAGATCAGGTTCCTTAAATCCTTTGCTTACAGGGATGTTTCTCACGATTGAATCCTTCTTATTGATATTCCCTGGACTTCCTCCCAGGCTTTCAGCAGCCTTTATACGGGAGCGAAAGAAGCAGATTTATTATTCCAGTCTCGAGCTCGCTAACTCTGCGAGTGGGGGAACCGCCTGGAAATTGGGCTGACTGCCTTTGCTATAGCATCGTAGTGGAAGCTGCTGCTCAGTCGCTGATGTCTAATAATCCTTCAGTCTCTTTGCCGTTGTCTCGGTATCCCAGGTTGTGTCCTCCTGTAGTGGGAATTTTGTGGTCACTGGAGACAGGCTCTTGGATTTGGTCCCCCAGGACAGAGGGAGATGAAGATGAGCCTTTCGACCCTCGGACTCCCCTGCAGCCCTGTTGCTCTGAGCTGGCTTTCCCTTCACTGGCTGTCTTTTCCTAACAAGAACATAAATGATCTTTTTTAAAAATATCCTGTGATCTATTCAACCACGTTTCCCTCCAGTTAGAAGAGTGTGTGTCGTTTAGGTGCTCCCTGCTGCTGCTCCTGGTGGGGATTTAGTTCTTGGCAGGTCATCTGCAGGGGGTCAGGATGCTGAAGGTGGGTCCAGCTTCATCTGGCTCCGACAGGAGAGGGTTGGTTCAGGTCCTCTCGAGGAAGAGGATGATGAATAGGGATGGAGGGATGAAGGGAGCCAGAGCACCTCTGTAGCGAGCCAGGGCTCAACAGCTCTGCTGTTGGGGAGTCAGTGTGATCCCGGTGCCGCTCTGCTGCGGTTTTTCTGGCTGCGCCTTGGCTTGGGACCACATAGGACCTTCAGGGGCTGGTGGCAGCAGGTTTCCTCTCTGCTCTCTCCAGCCAGAAGTAACCTGTTGGTTTTGTTGCTTTTCAGGTCTCTTCACACTCCTGGTCGAAGATTTTGGTGAGTACAAGAAGCCTTCCTGGGAAGTCGGTTTCGTGCTTGACATTACCCCTAGTCCTTTCTGGTGGGCTTTACACCAGCTTCTGCCCTTTGTTTGCAGGGGTCAAAGGAGTGCAGGTTGAAGAGATTTATGATCTGCAGAGCAAATGCCAAGGGTAAGTCACAGGCGTGAAAGTTTGAGTTTTATTAAGCAGAATGCGTCTGTGGGCCCGGTGGTCAGAAGGGTCTGGGTGAGCTCGTTGGTCAGTGTTGTAACTGGTGAACCAGGAGTGCTTCATCAGGTTTGGGGCAGACAGGTGATCTCATGCCTTAAGAAAGACCTTGTGGGGCGGGTGGGGGACATACTTCAGGGGATTTATCTCCCTTTCCTCATGGAGAGGTGCAGTGCCAAGCCGGCGTGCTTGCAGTGTGGGCTTTCTCCCCATCTCAGTGCTTTAAAATGGCTTGGAAACTGTTGCTTTCTTAAAAGCCATTTTTTGATCTCCTCTTGAAAATGAAGACAACATATTTATAAAAGGAGGGGTCACTTGGTGTCCGGCACTATTCTGCAGGTCAGTCAGCGTCCAGAGGTGGATTTCACCTCCCGTTTCTCTGTCTTGAGCCTCTTAAGACCTGTCAAAGAAACAAAACCCCAAAGTTTTCAAGCTTGGTTGTTACCTGAGCCTGGAGCATCAGCACAGGAGAGTGTCCTGGGTAACAGGGATGGTCACTTCCAGAAAGAGGGGGCTGGTGGTTCTGCTTTCCCTCCCAGTCTTTGCTCTGCCCATGGTTTGAAACAGAAGGTTTCTGGCGCTGGGCAGAGCAGCCCCGCTGGTGTGGTCTGTCCAAAATGATGCAGCTGCTGCCTTCTCTCTGCAGCCCTGTGTATGGGTTCATCTTCCTGTTCAAGTGGATTGAGGAGCGCAGATCACGCCGGAAGGTCTCTACCCTGGTGGATGAGACGTCGGTGATCGACGATGACATCGTTAATAACATGTTCTTTGCTCACCAGGTAGCCTGGAGGCGAGGGGAAAGAGGGGGGGCGGTGTCTCCTGTGACACCTCAGGGAAGCAACGTGGTACTGAGAGGCTGCACTGCTCTTACTGGTCCTGAGGGCAGCTCCTCTTTCCTGGGAGTCTCTGCCCTGAGCTCCAGGTTGGAGGGAATCCAGCAAGGGCTGCGAGCTTGTCCGTGGCCTGCGCAGTGAGCAGATGCTCATGGGGGCACAGTGTGGTTCGCTAAATGAACCTCCTCCCTTCCCTTGAGAGCCGAGGTCAAGTCACTGCTCTCACAAGTGGTTCTCGCATCAGTACTTTTCAACTGATTATGTCGACTCTGAGGGGTTGTTGAAGGATTGCCTTGTTCCTGCTGGTTAAGATGGTCCTTGTGTCACCCTCCAGCTGATTCCCAATTCCTGCGCCACCCATGCCCTGCTGAGCGTCCTCCTGAACTGCAACAATGTCGACCTGGGCCCCACGCTGAGCCGCATGAAGGATTTCACCAAAGGATTCAGCCCTGAGGTAGGGGCGGAGGTGTGCAGGGCTGTGCACGGGTGGCGCGTGTGAATCTGCCCCTCGCTCCCCACTCAGGATGATGCTGTAACCAGCTGGCTCCTTTCCAGCCCTTCGTGGCAGCCCACTACGTCAGTGTTGCCTCTTCTCTCTCGTCTCCTGCCTTGCCTTGCTCAGAGCCTTGGTCCCCTTACGCTGGGCACAGCTCTGAGCCTTCTGTCCTGTTATTCCCTAGCCCAGGTGCATTCTCTAAGTCTGTGATCAAAAGTCCTCTCTCCTACCTTCAGACCTATCTTGAAGTCTGTGTTTCTCTCTAACTGTAATTTCTTTAGCAGAAATTGTGCATTCTTTTCATCTTGAGTTTTACCTGTAACTCAGCAGAGCAGAGGATGTGCTGAAAGTTGCTCGCCCAGTCCTGCGTATGGATGGAGGGAGGGAGTGGGGAGCCGGTGGGTGAAGCATTTTGTTTGTTTCCTGTCACTTCTCAATTGTTTTCCCCTCTTGCTCTTCGCTGCAGAGTAAAGGCTATGCCATCGGCAATGCCCCAGAGCTGGCCAAGGCCCACAACAGCCATGCCAGGTGAGCGAGGGGGTGTCTCGCAGAGTATTTTTGCTGGAGGAGGCAGACTCTCCACTGACCTCCCACCTCTCTTGCCCTTGTAGGCCGGAGCCACGGCACTTGCCGGAAAAGCAGAATGGTATCAGCGCTGTGCGAACCATGGAGGCTTTTCATTTTGTCAGTTATGTCCCCATCAAGGGACGGCTGTTTGAGCTGGATGGGCTGAAGGTCTATCCCATTGACCACGGTAAGAGCCTGCCTGTCCCTACTTGTTGACACAGTCGAATAGACACCCTGCTATGCCCAAATGTATGTATTATTTTTCATGGCCACGAAGCGTTAGCTAATGTTTGTGGAGAATCACTCCAGAGGCTCCCAGATTTGTCCTGAGTTTTGATAGCTCATTTTGGAGCCTGTGCGCTGGGGACTGTCTAGAAGGCAATTATTTCTAAATGTATTGCATTGCTTTTTCCAGCCTTGCCATTTTCCTCCCCAGTTGCTCAAGGTCACAAGGTCCTTCTGCAGCTCTGAAATAACTCGGTATCGCAAGCAGTATTTGTGTCCTCCTTCCCCTCTCCTTGTGCCAAGTAACCGCTGTGTGTTGGGGCACGAGGTCCCAACGCAGATCCCCGCAGGCTGCTCAGGTTATTCCCTTCTCTTACAACTTGGCCACTAGTTCTGTCGTTCAGACGCTTACTTATCCCCGCTAGGGCTTTGCTTCTGTCAGGCCCTTTGGTCAGGTACCCACTTCATGTGCTTGGGTTTCTTAAGTGTGGCACCAGATCCAGTGGCAGGTGGATTCCAGAAGGAGCTGGGATTTCCTTGGACTTCGTGAGCCCAGAGCCTGTGAATTGCTTCTGGTCTGTAGGGTTCAAAACTCACCTTTCTGCCCTGCAGATAACTCACGTTTTCCATTCGGAAGGCAGAGGCAGGGGGTTCCACGTATGGGCTGACAGCGTGGTCCTTCTGCCTCCTGGGCCCCTTCTTGACTTGCTCCCTGGTATGTAAGGGAGCCATGAGATTGCTCTGTGCGTCTGAAGCAGGAGCCTTGGCCTGCTTTGCTAAGTCCAGCTTTGTCCCCTTACCACAGGGCCATGGGCTGACGACGAGGAATGGACGGACAAAGCCAGGAGAGTAATCATGGAGCGCATCGGCCTGGCCACTGCAGGGTAATGTCCCAGGCCGTGGTGCAGGCACTGGGCCCCTCACCATTTTTCCCCGGATTATTTCTACTGTGGTCTCTGTGCGACAAGTTGTGGAAGTGGGGGTGGAGAATGTTGCTTGGGAAGGGTGCAGGTGCACTGCCTCCTTGCCTTCTCATGCCTGCAATTTTCCTGCCTTCAGAGCACGCAGAGAAGCCGCACTCTCTGTGCGATGCAGAGTCCCTGCAAATGGCCACGCAGGTAAGAGTGGCCAGATTGGGTCCCTGTTAGCTTGAGTCCGTAGGAGAAGAAACGGTGCTTCTGGTCCTGAGCTGGACCTCTTGGATGCTTGGGCACGAGAGCGATCGAGCGCTGGCACAGGTTGCCCAGAGAGGGTGTGGAGTCTCCATCCTTGGAGATACACAAAAGCCATCTGGATGTGGTCCTGAGCAACCAGCCGTGGGTGACCCTGCTGGAGCAGGGGGTTGGAGCAGATGACCTTCACAGGTCCCTTCCCACCTCAACCACTCTGTGAAGGGTGTTTTGCATTGTGGCTGAAGTAACCTTGCTCTGCTTCTTCAGCCAGTGTGAGGTTGACTTGGTTTTGGAGGAAAAGCCTCCCGTGTGTTGGTGTTAAATGCCCGGGCAGGGGAGGTGCAGCCTGGAAAGAGCCCGCAGGAGGTGTACGGGGTACAGCTGGCAGCCTGCTGACCCCCCTTGCTGGGAGATGGGATTTCCACCGCCAGCTCGCAGCTGACGTCTGCTGTCCCTTCCTGCAGGGAGCCGTACCACGACATCCGCTTCAACCTGATGGCGGTGGTGCCTGATCGGAGGATGAAGTACGAGTCCAAACTGCACATCCTGAAGATGAACCGCCAGACTGTGCTGGAGGCCTTGCAGCAGGTAGGACAGCCCAAGCCCTGAGAGAGTCTGAGCCTGGGGTAGGAATAGGCTCTGCTATCAGGGCATCACTCTGTGCTGTAGAGGCCTTGGATTTTATGGGGTTTTTTTGGCCTTGGGAAATGTCTTTTGGGAAGAGGAGATAACCAGCTTCGCTGCTTGGCCTTTTGCTGCTCACCTGGGAGGTTATCCGTGGCATTGTTGGTTGATGGTGTGCATGGACGCTCGGCGGTTGGCTCACCTTCGCAAGTTCTCCTTATGCAGTGCTTGAACAGGAGGGATACGGTTTGGGTCACCCCGGTCCAGCACTCACTTTCTATCTGTCATTTGCCTTCAAGCTTATCCGAGTAACTCAGCCCGAGCTGATCCAGACCCAGAAGTCTCAGGATTCTCAGCCTCCGGAAGAGGCAAAGCCAGCCAGCAGCAAGACTGTGACTCCAGAGAGCGCCCATCCAGGTAGACCCCCCGTACCAGTGGCGTTGCCAGCCAGCCAGCCTGGCCTGCTGTGGCGCGGGTACAGGCTGGTGACGATGGCTGGCTGACCTGGAGCTTGAGGGAGTTTTATGGTCAACTTCACTTTCTTTTCTCCAAGCCCAGCTCTGTGTGCATTGTGCTGGGGTGTGGTAGATCCCTCTGTGCCTGGGAGAAGCATTGGAGGGATGCGGAGCTTGAAAATGGGAGGGCTGAAGCTGGGGGATACTTGTGACAGCTGGAGGTGGAATGGGAAGTGGGTGTGATGGTCTGGTGGAGCGTAAGAGCTCTTCTGCTGCGTGGGGTGGGCAAGGAGTGGCAGAGGACATTGAGTAAAACGCGATGGTGCTGGTCATAAAAGGCTGTGCTGTGCTTGTATGGCAGATGGCACTGATGAGCCCGCCAGCCAGGGCCACCCCGCGGCCACGCAAAGCCCACCCAACAAATCCAAACCAGTGGCAAAGACGTCAGCGAGCAGTATCAACGGGGCGCCTCCAGCAAACCCCAACCCCATCGTGCAGAGGTTGCCAGCCTTCCTGGATAATCACAACTACGCCAAATCCCCCATGCAGGTAGGCTGGAGCTCCAGGCCAGCAGCACGCCTGACTTGAGCTGAGCTTTTCAATTCCAGTCCCTCACCTCCATGGGACTGTGGCTGTCAGCCAGTCTAAGCCCTTCCCCTGCCTCGCAGCCTGCCTACCCTTGCACTAACCCTGGCTGGAAGGTGAGGGTAAAGACTGACCTGGCAAAAGAGGTTAGCGTTAATGTGGGTCAGCTGAGCAAGCATAGGGAAGAGTCCCGTCTCCTCTTGGACGGGGCAAGCCCCGGTGCTCGGCTGGACCGAGGACATGTCCGCTGGGCTCTCCCTCCTTGCCCTGCTGCCAGCAGGCCATCAGCAACCGTGTTTTGCAGGAGGAGGAAGACCTTGCGGCAGGAGTGGGTCGCAGCCGGGTCCCAGTCCAACAGCACCAGCAGTACTCGGACGATGAGGATGACTACGATGATGACGATGAGGAGGAAGTTCGTAACACCAACTCGGCCATCAGGTGACAGCTTGAGCTGAGGGCGAGGGGCAGGGAGCAGACATTTGCAGAACCACCAGCAGAGACTTCCAGATCTCTTTCCTGAGCGCTGTTAGCTGTGTTAGAGCCTGCACCTGTGTGTGCCATTAGGGCTGTTCTCGTGGCCTGTTATTTTACTGTTTACTCGCTGGATTTTGTGAAGCCCTTTTGTAGCTCTTCACAATCAACCCTGAATTTTGGCTGCCCTGAGTAACTGTATCGGCAGCAAACTTCGGGCTTCTCTGCTTTCCCCCTTTTCCAGATGTTCCTGAATAAATGGAATAGCCCAGCTCTGGGGGGCTCCTCCATAGCTCCCTCCTGCTAGGGCTTTTCTAGTGCCACTGGTGGCTGTGTGGGTGGTGCAGCTTGACCCACAGAAGGTCACCTGGTAGCTGATAAATCGCTGTATTTTGCGGTTGGAGGCGGAGGCTGGCTGCGCTGCATTGAAGCGTGCCTGGTGGTCAAGGAAATGTGGTGTGCCCTGCCTGGAGGGGCTTCATTTCTCCAAAATGAACCTCAGTTCCCCAGTGCCGATTGCCAGATCAGCTCCTGGTGACAGTGTTGGCGTGCTGGGATTGCTGTGAAGGTCAGGAAGGTGGGGTCACAGCGAGGCTGCTCTTAGGGCTTCTGGAAGAAGAGCAGGGGTACGCAGCACCCTTTGGGAAGCCCCCTGTGCCCCCTGGCTGCGTAGGAGTCCCTGTAGCTGAGTGGTTCGGTGGGGTGGGGTGCTGTCAGAGAAGCTGGTAGCAGTGGGGGCGACCTAGAAGTGTTTCAGGCCTTGCTTCGTCCCAGCAGACAGCCTGGAGTGCTGAGCGCGGAGCTGGCAGTGCCTGTGCTGGGCCTCCACCTCCTTCCACCAGCCACTCACCTTCCCTGCTGTGTTCCTGGGCAGGTACAAAAGGAAAGGGCAGGTAAAGCAAGAGCACGTGACGGGGGCTGCGGATGGCAAGCTCTCCGTCCTCCAGCCCAACACCATCAACGTCCTGGCTGAGAAGCTGAAGGAATCTCAAAAGGATCTTTCCATCCCCCTGTCCATCAAGACGAGCGGCGGGGGTGCCGCCATGGCGGTGGTCACCCACTCCCAGCCCTCTCCCACCCCCAGCAACGAGAGCACGGACACTGCCTCCGAGATCGGCAGCGCCTTCAACTCCCCGCTGCGCTCTCCCATCCGCTCGGCCAACCCCACCCGCCCCTCCAGCCCCGTCACCTCCCACATCTCCAAGGTGCTTTTCGGCGAGGAGGACGGCCTGCTGCGCGTCGACTGCATGCGCTACAACCGGGCCGTCAGGGACCTGGGGCCCGTTATCAGCACCGGGCTGCTGCACCTCACGGAGGATGGCGTGTTCTGCCCGCTGGCTGTTGCAGGTAGGTGCCTGCCAGCTTTTGGGAGGGGTGTGGCATCTACCCTGTGGTGACGGGACAGTGTCCTTTGACTTCAGGAGTGGATACCAGTCCTTTGCAATGGCTCCTAACGCTTCCTTCCCTTGTGCGCAGATGGGGGGAAAAGCTCCCCCGCTTCTCTCAAACCCGGTGAAGAGGCCCCGGTCGCAATCAAACTGGACGAGAAGGAGGGCAGTGAGGCCAGTGACAGCAAAGAGAAGGTGGGACTTGGCAGGACCAGTGATCACCCTGGGGGGGAAAAGTATTCTCCCAAGGTGAGTTTTGTGCTGCGACAGCCCTGGGAACGTGGAGCTCCCTGTGCTCACCCAGAGACGCAGCAGCGCTGGCAGTGACCGAACCGCATGTGCACGCTGTCCCGCTCGCGTGTCGCCGCAGCCGTCCCTCGAGGCACAGGGCAGTGCAGGTTTTGTGCCTTGCGTCATCTCGGGGACATTTGCCTTGGCAGTGGGCAGAGCCGCTGCCTCCCGCAGCTGAGACGTTCGGCGTGCTGTGCTCTCCTTTGGGCCAGGGGCTGGTGGGACCCTGCACCCCCAAATCCCAGCCTGCTGATAACTTTACTGCCTGTCTCTGCCCTCCAGCCAGAGACAGGAGCAGGCTCGGGTGGCACAACCATATCAAGGCTCCCTGGAGGAGAGCTGGCTAGAAACTGTTTTACTCAAAAGGGAAATCTTCAAATTTTGTTACTGAGAAGAACCAGGCCCTGGGGTGTTTCTCAGGCACGCACGCAACCCTCTCCCCTGTCCCAGAGAACCAGCTACATGGGGCTGGGCCAGGCTCGGGCAAAACCCCCGTCCCGTGGGGCTGGCTGTAGTGCTGGCTGATCGATCGCCCTCTGACTCAGAAATTCCCTACAATAAAGTGCTTTCCCCCCCACCCCGCCTCCCCCGGCAATTTTTTTGCTTTGATGAATCCTCTCTTTCCCAGCACAGAGAGGGACACCCACCAGCTCACCCCGCTGGCTCCTGGGCTGCGGCAGGGGTCTGTCTGCTCATGTTTGCTCTGTTTGATCCTGGCAGGAGCTGCTGGCACTACTGAAGTGTGTGGAGGCAGAGATTGCGAACTACGAGGCCTGCCTGAAGGAAGAGGTGGAGAAGAGGAAGAAATTCAAGGTATGTTTGTTGATGGCTTGTTTGCGTTGCCGATTTAGCTCCCTGAAGGCTTCTGTCTGGGGTGTCTTTATGTCAAAGTGGAGGGAGGGTGTTTCAGCTGAGAACGGCCGTGGGGAGCATTCGGGGTCCCTTTCCCGTTACCAAACAGCAAAGCTCCTGCCAGGACAGACCAAATCCCCTGGGCAGCACTAACTAGCGTGAGGAGGATGGTGCCACAGCTGAACAGCACACTGACAGGAGGAAGCAGGGAGGCTCTGCCCCGAGGCCTGGCAGGATTCCTCCTCTGTCCACTTCGCCTCTTCCCAGCTGCCCTTTGTGGAAAATGCTGGCATCTGAACTGGGATGGAGACCGTCCCAGTTGTGCACTGGCCTGAGCTGGGCTGGGAGCTGGGTCCCTTCCTGCTCTGGTCTCCTTGGTCTGTGGGATGGGCCAGGCATGCTGGTTCTTTGCCCCCGTTAGCCTTGAGCTCTCCTTTCTCCCTGCCACCTGTTTGTGGATTACTTGTGGATTTGTCATCTCGTTGTAGATCGATGACCAGAGGAGAACCCACAACTACGACGAGTTCATCTGTACCTTCATCTCCATGCTGGCCCAGGAAGGTGAGCTGTGCTGTGTGGCCGAGGGGCCGGAGCACGGAGTTCACATGCAGCTGGGGGGGGCTGCACTGAGCGGGGCAGAGCAGCAGCTGGGAGCCTGGGAAGCTCTCTTCTGATCTCTGCTTCGGTCAGGCCCGGGGCACGAGGTAGCGCTCAGTCTGGGGAGCCACATGTCTCCACTCTGTGTCCTTCTGATTTCATAGTCCCAGGAGGAGCCCACTGATGGGTTTTGGGTGAGAGAGGGAGGGCTGCACTCTGGCATGGGCAACACCAGCACTCCGGCGCGGGACATGTCTGTCTGCCTCTGCCCCTGCAGGCATGCTGGCAAGCCTCGTGGAGCAGAACATCTCCGTCCGCAGGCGGCAGGGAGTCAGCATCGGCCGTCTGCACAAGCAGAGGAAGCCGGACCGCCGGAAACGCTCTCGCCCGTATAAAGCCAAGCGGCAGTAGCCTGGGAGTCAAGACTGTGAGAAGAAACAGCTGGGCTTTGTGGCTTTGGGCAGTGGCACTTGGATCTATGTTACCCTTTGCCCAAGGAAGAGGGACCACAGCAACAAGCCCTCGGTGGAGGTGGAGCCTGGGGACAAAGAGAAGCTGGGTTTTCCTCTGAGCCCAAGTTGTGAAAGGTGGAAACGCGTTGTCTTGAGGGGAGTCCCTGCAGCTGCAGCAGAAGGCAAGCCGGAGTGCCCAGCTGCCTGACCGTGCCACAGCAGTGCCCGGGTGCCATGGGCCCACGTCTCGGCACTCTGGCTGAGGACTGCGGCAGGCGGGGAAGAGCCCACCCCACTGGTGGCGGGCCTGGCATTGTGGGAACGCTGGCGATGCTGACGTGAGGCTGTGCTGGCCGCAGCTGGCTGTGGCTTGTGTCCTCCTGCGTCCAGGCCTTCAGCTCTGCGCTTCCCCAGGACACTGGTGTCCATGTTTTCTATCCCTCCCCCTCCCTTCCCCAAATTTATTTTTGGTTCTTACCCACGCTTTGGCCATTGCTGAGCGAGGCGGCTCCTGGACAGGGCCCGTTCTGCATCCACCCCTGGCTGCACTGCCCAGCTCCCAGAGCTGGCCAACGCGTGGCCAGGCAGTCCTGCCTTGCCCTGCCCTCGCTGCTCTGGGGATGGCAGCACCCCCTGCCAGCGCAGCCAGGCTCCCCGGTGGGCCGTGGCAGCTCTGTTGCCGGGTGAGGATAGGTGGGCTCGTCCCTGGAGCTGGGCCTTGTGCCCGGCCCTCCGTGGTGGTGCTGGGGGGCAGCGCGTGGCTCTGCTGCCATGGCTGCTTTCCTGGGGACCAGCTCTGTGGCCTTGGCAGTGCCTGTGGGTCACGTGGGTTTGCCCCAGGCCCAGTCCCCAGAGAAACCCAGTGAATTATGAACAGACCAAGTTCATAGAGGGGCCTCGGTGCTGCTGGGCTTGGCACCGGGGTGGACGCTGGCCGTGGAGTCACTTGGTGCCCTTGGCGAAGCCTTTCAGCATTGCTGTAATGCTCCAGGGGGGATGGGGACTGCAGTGGCGGGCGGAAGCAGCGGAGGGAGCCTAAAGCTTCTCCTCCTACCCAAGCCGCTCGCTGGCTGCTAACCCAGAGCTTGCTGGGGGCAGCAGCCCCTTTCCTACCACAGCAGGCCAGCCTGGCCTGCCTCGCCTGTTGCCTCCTACCAGCCCGGCCAGCGCTCCTGCGCGTGGTCTTCTGCCTGTCCCCAGCAGCCTGGCAGAAATCACAGTAGCCAGAGGTCAGCACCTCTCTCCAGAGAGGTCCTGAGGCATAGCTGGGCCAAGGGGAGCTGCCACAGGAGAGGACTGAACTTTGCAAATGTGCAAATTTGTATAGATCTTGACTATGGAATGAAACTGTTCTTTTGGTATTTGTTGAAGGGAAGAAAATCCTTCTGTCTCTTGCTGTGTCTAGTATCAAGTTCTGTAAATAATGGATCTGTCTGAAGGAATAAAGCTATCCTGTAACAGCCAGCCAAGGGAGGGGTGTGCGAGGGAAGGGAGAGGGGCTGGGAGCACCAAGTCCCTGCTCCAGGCCCCATTCTCCCCACGGGCAGCTCTTCTGTGGTGCTAAAAACTAACTTGAGGTAATTGTGGGGATTGCAACAACACCAGGTGAATGTGATGCTGGTGGAGTCAAGCTTGATTTATTGACACAGCTCAGAGGCAGGAGGAGAGGAGGAGCGGCTGCTGGCAGTCCGCGCTTGGCTCCTGCTGCCTGCCCGCACTGCCTACCTCTGTGCAGGACGGCGGAGGCCCCGGCTCAGGCCCTCAGCTGGGATGGTTTCCTGGGCTGCGTGGGTTTTCTGGCTAGAAGTCCAGGGCGCAGATCAAGGCTGTGCCCCGTTTGATCCAGTGCTTCTGCGGCTTGTCCGTAGGGATCTCCACAGCAATTATGTAGTTGGTGGAGTGGCCCGTTGTTGACAGCGTGCCTGTAATAGGGGAAGCAAGGGCAAGAGGGTGGTACTGCAGCCCTGGCTGCTGCACATTGACCAGGGAGTCCCTTACAAGTGATCCCACATGAGATCCCCTGTCCCATCCCTGCGCTAGATGAGAGGCTGAGCAGGGCTGAGGGAAACAGGCTTGTGTATTTTTGGGTGGGCTTGAGGAGAGCCTGGCCACAGACACTGCTGCATAGCCAGGGTGCCTGGCTGCTCCACCTCCATGACCACAGCAGGGGAAATCTTTTTCTCCCTGGATGGTCTCAGCCAACACTGCCTCGCTCCATGCCAGCGTGTCCGGAGGAACGGCTGCAGCCTCTCCTGGGCTGCCCTTCCTAGCTGCTTCTACAATCTCCCTTGCTTCTGGAGACCTGTCTTTAGGGCACCTACCTGCGCGAGTGAGAGTCTTATAGATTGGGCACAGGTAGGTGCCGGTGGCCGGAGGCTTGCGGTTGGGGACAGGAAGCAGCCATATGACGGCCATCTCTGTGTAAAGCTCCTTGGGGCGCGACTCCGCTAGCTGAAACGCAGCGGGGTCCCAGCGGGCGCCTTCGAGAAACAAGCCGTGGATGTAGCAGCCTTCATCGGGGTGGCGAGTGAGCTCGCTCACCGACTCCTTCATGACCTGCAGAGGAGAGCGGGCCCAGGGCCCCGATCTAGGCGTGTCCCTGGAGGCTCAGCCCCAAGGACCCCCTTAAGCTGCTCTTAGTTAAGGCAGCGCTGCCAAAGGGGAGCCTGCCCCAGCTCTCAGATGGGCTGGGCTGGGTATTCTGGCTGTGGGGCGGCCTGTGCCGAAGCCTGCGGAGGGGGATGTGGGCAGGTCTGGAGAGGCAGAGAAGCCTCTGCTTGCCTTGGAGGTGTCAGGCAGTGTGGGTGGGTGTATCTGAGCTCAGAGGGGATGATGGGGTCCACGGGCAGCTGTACAGCTAGTGGCTTCACCTCTTTGGCAGGTCAGGGCTAGAACTGCTGCCTTTGTGGCCTTCTAGCAGTAGATTCCAAAAAAAAAAATCCAGAGCCTCTGGCTGACTTACTGACCTTGAAGCTAAACGAGATGGTGTCAATGGAGATGGCAGACTTCCTGGCGAAGTTCTGCAGTGTCCCGGTGAGGAAGGCCTGGGGGAAGAAGAACCCGCTGATCCAGAACACGGAGGGGATCCCGTGGCTGATCCATTTCTGCAGGAATTCAATCCGCTGCATCAAGTCGTTCACCCAGGATGCCAAGGGCTTCAGCGACGGGTAGGCCTGCGGGGCACCCACAGAGGAAAGTGTTTAACGTAATCGAGGACACCCTAGACCTTGTGCTCCAGTTGCCGACAGCTGCTCAGAGCCCAGGGCTTCATCCAGCCTGGGGCTGGGAACAACTGCGAGCCGCACTAGGCAGGAGACATCTCCATGCCAGTGGAGCAAGAGCCAGCTCCATGTGAGACAGCCCAGTCCAGCTGTGGGGGTTGATGACCCGTTCCCCTGGTTCGGGTGAGCTCCTGCAGGCAGCTGGGCTGGCTGGGGCACGTACCTTGGCATTCCACATCTCGGGGACAGTGTTGTTGTACAAGCTGCTGGCCATCAGCTCCAGCTGAGAGGACATCACGACCAGGCCCTTGAGAGCTTTCAGCAAATCCTTCAGTGTCTGAGCAATCACCTCCAGGAGCCTGTTGTACCTAGAGAGAGAGCAGAGGGAGCAGAGCGACTCGGCGCAGTGGTTTATCGCCTGTGTCTGCCCAGGGAGGGTATGGATCTCCGTACGACAAGTGAAGCTCCTCCATGTAACCCCTACCCCATTCCTCTTTAATGGGGTCTCATAGCTGCCCCCCCAGCCCTGAACTGCTGACGATAGCGGATGGAGACGCTGATCTGTCCTCACAGGACAGGGATCAGCTGAAGGTCCTGGCTGGGACACCACAGATGTTAGCATGGCTGCCAACCCCACTGCCATGCTCAGCGATGAGGTTCCTCAGAGGTGGGTGGGAGCAGGGGCCTGCACATTTTGGCTGTTCCCCAAGGGGCCCACGACATGATCTCACAGGGGTTTTACCTGATCACCTCCTGTACCAGCACTGTGTTCATGGACTCTTCGTAGAGCAGTGGGTATTTGTGGATCACCTCCTGCAGGTTCATGGGGGCAGGCAGCTTTGCCAGAATGTCCTTGGAGGTCTCCTCCACGAGCTGGAAGGAAGGCAGAAGTGGGTGAGCATCCTCCTAGCCACGGCTGCCAAGAAGGGGGAGAGCTAACGCCTGGATGGCAGAGCCATTGCTGGCACCCAGCAGGCAGGGTGGCACCCGCTGAGAGCTGGTGTTTGTGCTCACTGCCTGTACCGGGCACTGGCTGCCAGAGCACTGACAGGATTGGGGCACCCACCTCTTCCCTGCTGCGGCCTCCCAGCGTGAAGGTCTTGGGTTGCAGCTGTGTAATGGCCCCCAGCAGAGCAAAGGTCTCATTCTGAGCGAAGGTGATGTTGGCATTGTCGTGTAAACCAAAGAGCTCTGGGCTATCGTTGAGCGGCAGGCTCTTGACGTACTGGAGGTAGCCCTGGAGAGGAAGTAGGAGAGGCCAAGAGCACAGGGATAAAGCTGTGGTGCCACTTTGGGCTGCTAAGGGGCTGTCCCGAAAGAAATGACTGGTTGCTGGATAAGCTAAACCCAGCAGATCTAAACCCAGCAGATCACAGACTCAGTTGGGAGATATTCCTTTGTCTTGGTGTTTGAGATTCATTCATCTGACTTTTACACGGCTCTTGGTCCCGTCACAGCCAGGAAACACAACTTGCAGCTTTGACTTAGGGACAGCTTATGTGTGCCCAGAGCAACGCTTGCTGACGCAGGACTCGGCTGCTGGGGAGGCTGACAGGGTGGCAGCTCCTCTGAGCCAGGTTTGGTGGCTGAGTGGAGGCCATGGCCATGGTTTGTGGTCTGGCTGGGGAGTTAAATTGCACTTGTGTAGAAGCAAACACATGCTATGAGAATGGGCAGCTTGGTAGTCAGCTTCCTGCTGTGTCTCCTGCAGAGCTCCCAGGTACTTTAGGTATGTGGTATCAAAATGATTCAGAGTACAAAAGCTTTCAGCTGGGGAAATCTGGTGATAGCTGCTACCACCTCCTGTGCACAGGGACAAGATTTTCCTCCTATTGCTTGAAACAGATGCAGCTTCCTGAAAGCAGCTGAAGATTCCCAGGTTCTTACAAACTTATATTCCCCCAGGGAACTGGAAACGTGGTGGGTTTCAGGGAGGAGTAGATCCCCTTTGCACTATGAGGATCCCCCTGGATCTATGAGCTGCAATCTGTTACTTGAGTACTTACATCGAGGTCAGAAGAGGTACTGATCTGCTTGTAGATCCCCGATTCGGAATAGGCAAACTCAGGAATTAAAACCTCAGGCTTGTAGAAGTCTTCCAAAATACTCATGATGCAGCGTCTGTCCCAGTCATCAGTCACACGGCCACCGTAGTTGATCTCCCCAGCTGTGTACTTCAGAACCTGTGAGGGACCCCGCCATGGCTTTCCGACCCGCACGTGCATCGTGAGCCTGTTCCCTCCTCAGGAGGGGCCAGCTCACGCACTTACCTTGTACGGGATGTCTGTGTATTCGCTCAAGAACATCTGCAGCTGACTGATGCAAATGCGTAGGTCTCCATCTGTGAACTCATACGGGATGTTGAACCCCAGAGGCCCAAACTTTCTCCTCTCCAGCATGTTCCCATGGAAGAAGCAAAGTGACAGCAACAAGGATTTAAACTCTGTGACCTGTGGGCAGGGGAGCAGGGAGAAGAGGTGCTCAGCTTGGGAGGAGGCATCCTGGGATGGGGCCAGTTCCTGCTGGGACCTGGCAGAGGAGATGTGCCAATTCAGCAGTGCCAACTGGAGCCTGTAGAGGTGGAAACCTCAGTCAGGCTGCTGTGCTGGGGAAGGCTGTGGCCCACTCCCTTGCTTAAAGAGAGCTGCAAGTGTCTTACTACACACCTCGGCAATCCTGTTGCTTCTGTTTCTCAAGGTGAAACTTCTAATTGGCTCATCACAGAGTAGATGTGGGCTTATGAGAAATACCACCAGCCCTTCTCTAGCACGTGAGAGCTCTAGCGGAGAGAAAGATCTATGCCTGGAGAGGAGCAACATCCAGGTGAAGAGCATACATTGGAGCAGGCATGCGCTGGGGACAGCAAACCAAAGCATGACCTGGGTCTTACCTTGGGGCAAGAATTCAAGAAGTCATCACTGAAACTAATGTAGGACTTGAGCAGGTTGGCCTTGACCCCGCGGGGGGGCTCGATGGTCATCTTGGAGCCATTCTGGAGGATGGACACAGGGAAGTGGTTGCTTGGTAGACTGGTGAGCCAGAGGCGAAAGTCCTGATGCACCTGGAAATCCAGGAGGCAGCAAGTGCTCAGAGGGTGCAGGCACAGCCACTGCCGCTGCTCCTGCACTGACCCTCTGGTTTTATGGGGAACCTGTGGATGTGATCGAACCAGATCTGGGCTCCTCCCAGGGCTCCAGCCTCCTGCCTGTTATCCTCAGAGCGGGCAGGCTGCTCAGTAAAAGAGCTCACCTGGCTGGGGTCAATGCCCTCGACGAGTCTCTCCAGTGAAGGCATCCAGCTGGGGGCCAGGTGGCAGTTCTGGAAGAAGACCCAGTTGCCCTGCTCCATGGCACTGTGCATCATGGCTTCAGCACGGGGGCCCTGAGGAGGCAGATAAGAAGAGCTCAGAGACCCTGGTCCATCGCGGGTTGTGCCCTGCTGAGCTGGACAGGGAGACAGCTGCTGGGTGGAAGGACCACTTTGCAGAGCTACAGCCTGGCTTTGTCCCCATGGCTTAACTGGATCTTTGCTGTCTGATGGCACAGCATGGGCCCTTTTACAGCTTTTGCAAGCCTGTGTGGGAGGGTGGAGGGAATGGAAGAACTGGGGATGGATTCAGGAAGTTAGAGAGCACTATAGGGGCAACTGCTGTAGCCCCCACTGAACTGGCTCCTCCAGCTAGCAGAAGGTTGGTGAGTAAGGACCCTGGGGCAGGAGGGTGTTTTCACTGTGCTGCAAGGGCATTTGACCTGCTTGGAACTAGGTGAGATCGCTGGGAGTGCAAGCAGGACAGTGCTGCCCCAGGTGGGCATCAGCAGCTTACCTGGCCTTGGCCCAGAGAAATGGCAGAGAGCTTTTGGGAGAACTTCATTCCTTCAGCAAACTTGTAGAGTTCGGCAGCTGGGTCAGTGCCTGGGGACAGCACAAACACCAGGGGGGTGGTGGCACTGGACTCCCTGAAGACAACTGAGAGGTCAGTGGTCTGCAACACAGAAAGTTGGTCAGAGCAGAGGGGCCATAGCGGCACCATGTGCAGCACCTCCTCACTCTGCCTGGCCTCCAGCTCCTCTCCAAGGCACCATCGTGCTCTTGGGTGCTGAGGCCAGAAACATGTTCAGTAAAGGCCTAGTACAGCTCTCCTCCAGCAGCATTAGGATAAGGGCAGTAACCACTTTCCCATTTGTGATTCAAATTCTTCCCTTGTATGCCTGCACTATGTGGTTTAACTAGTGGACATGAGGCAGGATATCCCTCATCTAAGACACGTTTCCCCAGCTGTGGGAATGCTGCAGCTGCAGAGAGGCATGAGCACCCTCACTGCAATTGGAAAATGTTGACGGCCCATTTACAGCAAGCTCGAGACCTCCTGATCCACTCCTGGCCCCACCAGCGCTTCTTTTTGGCAGGTTACCTGCGGCTCAATGAAGTGTCGATCCAGGTTCAGTGCCACAAAGTCCTGCATGGCGTTGGTGATCTTATCTGCCCGCAGACACCGCAGAACCAGCAGCTTCTGGAATGCGTCAAGCTCAGCCTCCCACTTCCCAGGCAGGAGCTCTCTGCAAAGCAATGAGGTGCATTTTGGGGGGATGTGTCAGATCCTGCAGCTCCCCAGGAAGCACCCATGTTGCCCACAGGCAGCCCCTGGGGTTTCAGAAGGGACAAGGACATTCCAGCGACTTGGCTGAGGTTGTTGTCCATAGCCCTGAAGCCATCAGCAGGCAAGCCAGAGCTGCTTCCACTGGGGAAGCGCCAAGTACTGCTGGGCTAAGGTGTCACGTGGCTCTGCCTTGGCCAAGCAACACACACAGGCAAGGGCCACCCTTGAGGAGACAAGGCGATGCCTTGTGTGGCACGGCACTGACTGTGAGCAGAGCCAGCACTGTGGCTGTATTGGCTCCTCGTGCTCTCCCAGGGATACCATTGTCTGCCGGGCGCAGTACAGCTAAGCTGACAAAGCAGGGGGCACTTGCCTGTGAGGCTTGGGGCTGTCAAAAATGGCCCTGAACGCTGCAAGATTGGCTGCAAAATCATTGGCGAAACCAGAGAAGTTCTTCAGGTTGCTCAAGGCCAGGATGTCTCCCCATGCTCTTTCGTTCAGCCAGGCTGGAGCTGGGTTCTCCTGCATCTCCTTTATGGTCCCTCCTGACAGCAGGTACCGCCACTCATCCTGGGAACAGGATAGGACGTGGTCATGGATTATAGCCTACCTGCCTGGGCCAGAAGCACGTGGGTTTATGCCACATCCAAGTAAAATCCTGTAGTAACTTTCTGGCTGCCTCTTCTGCCAGGTGTGCGTGTTGAGGAGTAGGTGAACTGGAGGGTCTGGTGAGATCAACATCACAGTTCACCTGCTGCTAGCTTTTCTCTGTCTTCTAATCCCTACCTCTCCTTCTGAACTTGCTAACCTTTGCAGCAGTCTGGCAGCAAACTGGCAAAAGCTGCAGGTGATTCAGACTAGGCAGCTCTGCATTTAGACACAGGGAAAGGTTTGAGATCTGAGTGAAGAGAGAGGCCCAGGGTTTGCCCACCAGCCTGCCAAGCCTGTCCCCAGCCCCAGGGAACAAGGCTCCTCTTCCACCCCGGCATGCTATTCAAGGGGACTGGACAGGCTGGGCTTGAGTGCCCTGATGGGATCCCATCAAAGGACCATGGTGACTTGCTCACCATATCAATCTGCCCATCATTCATCAGAATCCGGACGCAAACCAGGAAGGCAAACATGAATTTGTGCTTCTCAAAGAGGCTACGGCACACATTGCTGTAGAGACTGAAGGTGATGTAGTTGTTGATGTTCACAATCCGGTCCTTCACGGTGTCTGAAAAAAAAGCAACAACCAGACAAGGGTGGTGGGTGCTGTGGGTGACGTGGAGGGTGCTCTCCACATCAGCTGTCGACGCCTGGTCACAGGGGCACACCTGCACCCTGCCCAGGAAGAACAGACACTGTTCTCAAATACAGACTTGGCACAGAAACCCCTGTGAAAGTTCAAGGCTGTGAGATTCGGCACCCAGAAGAAAACACTGCCCCAGCACTGGGAGGGAGTCCACACCGCAGCACAGGAGCCTACACGGGCCCAGACACCATCATCCTGGCTAACACGTGGTGCTGGGCAGGGAAAGCTGCCCCCAGCCTGGCAGCAGCAGCCCGGACCTGTGCGTGGAGGTGGCTCCGTCACAAGCAGAGCCACACCATTACCAGGGTGGCACGTGCCTGTGCCCGGGCACTAACATCCCTCCCGCCTGGTCAGACAGGGCAGCAGAGAAGTTGTGGGGAAGAGAACGGAGGGGAGGCTGTGACCACATCTTCCCTTCCCTTGTGTGGGCACAACTAAGGGCAGCTCTGGACCATGCTGAGAGCTGACGCAAGCAGGCATGTTTGCCTTAACTCTGCGGGTGTCCTAGCTTCTGCTGCCACTAAGCCAGGAACGTGGGGTGAGGAAGGGGATGGGAAGGGGCCGTTCCAGACAGGCACCTGCTTTCTTGGAGTTACTGATCCCCGATAGGAAGATGTTGAGGAACCACTCAAGTGAGTACTGGTACATGGGGTCCACGTTGGACAGGTCTGAGACACAGAAGTAAAGGATTTGCGAGCGGACGGCAACAGGCACATACTGCAGGCGGGTGACATTGATGTCCTTCTCTGTCTGCTCCGCCACCATTACCTTGGCCTGGGGGACAGAAGAGACGTCATGATTAGTGCAGTGCTGGCGGGGGATGCACAGCTGCAGGGGGAGAGCACCTCCACCTCTAACCTGGATCTCCCCGGCCTTGAGCTTGGATGCCTCCAGCACTTTGATGAGCTCCAAATCATCTACGGGATTTCCTTCAGAAGTGCTGAGCCGATACAGGATCTGGTCTTCTATCTTCTTCAGCTCCTGACGCATCTCAGCATTGCTAACGATTAGTTGGTTTCTAGCTTCTTCTAAGTCAGGCCGCTCCGCAGCCACCACTTGTCCCAGCAGTTGGTCTTCCAAGCCACTACAGCAAAAGCCATGGAGGTGAGGGTGGGGGCACAGGCCTGGAAGTTTGAGGACTGTGAGGAAGGAGGCTGAGCAGCGTGGGCAGCTAATGGGGTAAGCAGATACCTGGGCGAGAGGGTGAAGTTGATGAGGGTGAGCTTCGTGGAAACCTCAGGGCTGTAGTGAGGGTTGGGCAGGTTGGTGGTGATGTACATCTTGAAACTCTCATGGTAGGGGATCACTGTATCCCCCAGCTTCAGCACTGTGTTGCCTTGTTGTTTGTAGGTCTGTACCGGAGAGGGACAAATGCAGGAAGGCTGGGACAGCTACCTCTTGTGAGGGAAGGCATCCCGCGGTGCCCTGTGCTCTGCAGTGAGTAGAGAGTCTGAAGACTCTCTAGACAGAGGAGCTCAAAGCTGCCTGGCAGACCTGAAGGCCTGAACCTGAATGCAGCAGCTGTATTCCATAACCCTGCCTGCCATACCAAGACAAAATGCCTGCTGGCAGGAGTCCGGGGTGTGCGGGAGGCTGCTGACATGTTGGAGCCCTGGCCAAGACAGACGAGCACAGAACAGGCAGCATCCACGTGAGTGCTGCCTGCCCAGACAGACCTGCAAACCCACCAAGTCCCACTGCACCCCATCCAGATACCCTCTTCCAGCCCGGCCAGGTACCCACTGCGCTCCTTGCCAAGGCGAGACACAGAACCTGTTTCAGCAGGACAGGCTCGAGGGCCGGATCCAGCTCCTCGCCGACATTCTCCAGCAGGAAGGGCTTTCCGAAGGTAATTGAATTTTCCAGACTGCAGAGGAAGTCCCGGTCGCCCAGTTTGGCCACCTCCAGGCTGTTCACCTTCTCCTGAAAGGCAGCAGGGGAGGGCAGGGTCCCTGTGGTGTCCTGCCCACCTCTGGTGCATGGTACACCTCTCACTGGGTTGATTTAGCTCCCCAGAGCAGCAGAAATAATATCTTTTCTGGCTCAGCTAGTTTTTGGCTATTTTGGCAAGCTTAGCCCATGTCACCAGCCACTAGAGACAGTCCAACAAGGCAGCAGGAAGGGGGGGAATGGGGAGACCTCCTTTAAAGAGTCATGCCCCTGTGGAGCCCCACACTGGTAACTCTGAACTTGTTTGCCTGCAAAGTAGGAGCAGGTGGGTGGGAAAAGCCTTCAGGGAGCAAAACAGGAGCAGCTGCCTGAGCCTCCCACCTGACCCTTCAAAAGGGCAGTGGGTGGCTCTCTTTTGGGAGAGAAGAGGTGGGTGTGTGTGGGTTTGTGTCCCCAGCACTCTAGGAGCAGGGACTGTGCTCACCAGCCAGGTAACGCTACCCTGATCCCTTCTGTCCTAGGGACCCTAAAGGCTGTTATGGGACATGCTAGGGCTGTTCTGTGCATTTTAGGGTGTGGTGAAGGATATAAGGCCCCCAGAATGCTAGTGGGGAACCATAATGGGAATTTGATGCCTTACTTGATGCCCCTCTCCTGCCCTGTGCTGATTTCCCCACGCAGAGAAGTCCGCCTGGGATGAATATGGATGTGGAGCCTGTCTGGTGCTGGGGAGGCTGGACTGGGACAGTGGGGGGTCTTGCAGCTCTGGAGCCCAAAGCCTGAGGCTGCTCTGTGCAGCTCCTAACAGAAAGCTGTTTCCTCTATCCTGGCAGATCTGGCTTTCTTCCCCACAGCTCTTACCAGATTCTTGATCCATTTGTTTGCTTGTCCTTGGGGATCTATGTAGTGAGTCCAGCGCTGGGAGAATTGTGTTATTACCCCATTCTCCACAGACAGGGTGTCGTTGGGTAAGCCAGCAATCTAATGGGGCAGAAAAAGCTGTTGGGAACACCTGGTAGCACAGCACAGCTGACCAGAGAGAAGCCCTTTCTGCCCTGGCCCCTGTGTGGTCCCAGTGTGGTGGGTAGGGGATGGTGGTGAGGGTACCTTCAACAGCAGCTGAGCCCAGAGCTGCAGCTCTGCCTGAAGCAGCTGAGCCATGGGACAGAGCTGTGCAGGCAGAGTTAGGCTTGGGCAGGCTACGGTCAGGGCTTTTCTCTAAGCCTGTGGTTTGTAAAGAGGAAGCCTTATGGGTTAAGGCTGATGCCCTCAGAGCTGCTGCCGCTGCCCTGTCCTCTCTTGCTCATTGCACAAGGAGCCCTGGCAGCAATTCCAGCTCTGCAGTGTGGAGGTGCTTGGTCGTTACTGAGCTGTTTGGTTTGGGGCCTGTCCTTTGGTACAGGTGATCCTAGTGAGTGCTGAGCTGAGTGTTTTAGCCTTTGCCTGAGGCACCTTCAGCCTGAAGTGTTGGGTTTTTCTGCAACTTGCCTGCCAGGAGCGGATTTCCATGGGGTCTCCAAGGGTGCTGATCAGGTTCGGCTCCTTGGTGTGAGGAATGTTGTTTTCTGACAGCTGCCTCAGCCACTCCTCGCACAGTGCTACGCGGTAGTGTCCCTGCCAGGAGAAGCACCGTCATAGCCTTTCTTTTAGTTGCAGCTAGTCTGCTGTGAGCATCTAAACCTTCCTGTTTCCATTCAAATGGGACCCTGTGCAGCCTCTGGCACAAATGGGGAGAGATCCTGGAGGGATCTTGCATCCTTTTGCCCTATTCCTTTCTCTCAGCGGATCTGGCCAGCAACAGCAAGAGGCCAGGAGAGCAAAGCAGCTAACCGAGCCCCTCGCAGAGAGCATTGCACACTTACTGTAAAAGGGCCCAGGTAGGCCACAAAGCCAGCTGCAACCAGCACATCCCCAGTGATGTTGTTGATCTTGTAATCCAGGTTCTCTACAGTGTCCTGCCAGCGCACCTTCTCATCAGCCAGGCTGTTTATGAGCTGTGGATAAGTTGCACATGTGAGAGTGCTGTGTGGTCTAACCCTGTGTCCTGGACCTGCTGCTCTCTGGGTAATGCTAGAGGTGATCTTAGTGACCAGAGGTTGCAGGGTGGCCCCTGCCATATCCTGAATTCTGTCCCCAGCTTTGAGCACTTAATCCTGGGATTACTGGGCTGCTGCTCTCAGGTGTCCTGGAGACCCATTGCTGGCTGAAGAAGCTGGGCACAAGAGAACATCAGCTTTTCACACCAGTGCCCAACTAGCTTAGCTTCCCCAGTCCTGTTGTGCTGCTGAGATCTGGCTAGGCAGCTTCAACCTAGGATTGTCGTGAGTTGCAGGCACTTAGAGGTTTTCACCACTGTGCTCCTTGACCTGAAACAGTTGTCTCATGTAAGCAGGCAGAACCCAGCTCTATCGCTTACCGTATCAGCGCGGCCCAGTCTCTGCTGACACTGCTCACACTTCATCTCCAACTCCTCCTTCTTGGCTATGCAGCTCTTGTACTTGGCTTGCAGCATGGCAATGCCACCTTCAACCTCCCTCAGGCGTTCCTTAGCTTCCTCAAGGACCTTCTGAGTGGCACGCAGGTCCTCTTCTGCCTCCCGCCAGGCTTGCTGGGGAGATGCACAAGGAAAAGAGTGGATATGTTGGGCATGGGGCCAGCCTCTTCCCCAAAAAGCCAGAGGCCTTGGAGCAAGTGTTGGTTTTCCATAAAAGCACTAGCTGATACTGAGATTCTTCCCTGCATGACAAATGTTGAGCTGCCTAACTCCAGGGGGACGTTCTGCAAGCCCAGGAATAAAAGTAGGCGTGAGGAGGGCATTTCTGCATAGCTCCAAAAAGCCAAGAGCCTGTGCCAGCTTACACAAGCTCAGGATGTGGCCCACTGGTGAACAGGAGGAAAGGTTCCTTTGCTTGCCCCAAAACCATAATAAAGAAATAGCTAGCCTTGGAGAGGATTAAGGCTGAAACAATAGAGAGATGTGGGAATGCTTCTGTAAGTACAGTTTCTGCTGAGCCAGGAACTCAGCACTAAGAACAAGGTATCACTTCTGTCCCAGCATATTCTAGGCCGATTTCTTCTACTTTATTATATTTATGGGTTTTGGGGCTTTGGCTCTGCTAAGGCTTGGTCTGAACATTAAGTCCTGACCTGCAGAATGTGGTGATTCTCAGCATCTCTTGCAGAAGTCCTGTGTTCCCTACACCTAGAGCAAGCGGGTCACACTGTCTCTTACCCGCTTGGGCTCCACGACCTTGGCCACAAAGTGGTACTTGTGCATGGCACGCACCCACTGGCAGATGGAGGTGCAAGCTTTGGAGACCTTGGCGATGGCAGCTGGCTGAAACTCCTCACTGTCAATGTAGGGTTGGATGGCCCTGATCACAGTGTCTGCAATATTGTCCTGCAGGGAATGGTGGGAGAGAAATGAGATCGGTGATGAGGGTGCCAGAGATCTGACTGAGGAGGGCCTCAAAGGGCTTCCCCCAGGGGCTGCAGCCTGCCCCAGGACCTGGCAGGGTGGTTAAGGCATCGCACTGGAGCAAGAGGAATCAAATTGCTGCGTGTTGAGGCCTAGGAGGCATGGCTGTGGGACTGGGTAAATCCCTTCCCATACCACTTCCATATAGCTCTTACATATGGAAAGAGCAGAGGGACAGAAGGGGAAGACCTGTGCATCTGGATCCCACTGCTCAAGGCAGTGAAGTGCAGCCAGCTGACGTGAGGACTTTCAGGACAAATACATCCTCATCCTCTGGGCTGCTGAAGGGTGTTGCCCACAAAGAGCTTTAAGCTTCATTGCTGTGAGAAGGATCTCTGTGAGGCAATACCTGATCCCTGGTCACAGCCTCCCCCTGCCACCACTTACCTTATCGTACTTAAACAGGCTGTCCAGGAACTTCCCTGGGTCCTGGAGAAGGCCTCTGCCTGGTTCCCAGTAGTCATCCACCTTGGAGCCTAGCTTTTCTCCTGGCACCCTTTTGGGCTTGATTCCTTTCATAATGCAGACAGCTTCAATCACCATCTTCACACCCAGGGGAGGCCGCTGCATCGCTCGTACCTTCAAAAGCCAAACGGAGACAGTGGGTTGGCCTGGTTCTCTGAGATAGGGTGCTCATCCCTCAGCTGGCCTAGGGGAGACTGGGACCAGAGGCAGGACTTTTAGAGGATGCAATGCACAGGCGGTATTTGAAGGGAAAGCTGGTTATCAGAAAGGGCATGGAGCAAACTATAGGTAGGCTGAAAAAGCCTGCCCTGATGCTCTGATGGGTATATCTTAGAGGCTGAAGATGTCTTAGCAAAGGAGCTAGATCTGCATGGCCTTGGGGAGGAGGCTGTATGGAAATGGAACACAGGCAGGCTTTCTCCCTTGCTCTGTGGGCTCTCATTTGTCTTGTACCTCACCGTAACAACGCTGCACCCCATGAGCTGGTCTGCAGCACCTGTGGAGTCTCTCCTCAAGCAGGCAGCTAGGAGTGCTGCTGTGGCACCCTTGAGCTGGCTGTGGGTGTCAGGACCTTTAAGGGTGACTCCTGCTTTTTCCCTTCTAGTGCTGACCATCCCTGCCATGTTCAGCCAGAGATACTCTCAGGCCTTCCCACTGGACACAGTCAACAGAGGAGCAGAGTTTGTGGCAACGCTGAGGCTGGTCTACCCCCATGCAGACACCCTCTGTGAGAAGGACTTCGACTGGCTCTTTGAGTGCCCTCAGACAAAGCAGTTCCTTGAGTGGTTCTGCAGCACGGTGGGTGAGGAGAACGTGCTGAGCCCAGCCGAGGTGGAGGCCTACGATGCCCTGCTGGCTGCAGGCAAGCCCATCCTGGAAGGGGATGCTCTCGAGCAGGCATTGCAGATGTGCTGCCAGGTCCCGCAGCTCCCAAGCACGATACCGGATGATGAGGGTCCCTCTCTGGAGGCCCTGCAGCAGGAGCTTCAGGAGCTGAAGGACTATCGTGACCGTCAGCTCTGGCGGCACAGCAAGCTGCAGGTTTGGGCAGTCAATCTGCAGCGGGAGCTGAGGTATTTGGAGGAAGAGGAGAAGGTGGTGAAGCAGGACCTGAGGAAGGCTCAGATGGACCTGGAAGTGGAGATCTTCCAAACCAGTGCTGTCTTGAGCCAGATCAGCAAGGCTGCAAAGCAGCTGGCAGAGTGGCATGCGGATGTGGGGAAAGGCCGGCCGCCGGCACTGCTGTGCGAGATGGATCTTGGCCCTTACATGGAGCTAGAACAACAGGCCACCGATGTGTTTGAGAGGTTCATCCAGCAGGTCCTACCAGGGAGTGTCCAGGCTCCGGGTGCTCAGGGAGCAAGTGCACAGGGAGAGAGCAGCCTGAAGGAAAGGTTGGAGGCTGGGACACAGATGGACTTAGACTGGGAAATACTGGAAGGAAGAAGAGGAGCTCCTTATCAAGAGTGTGCAAAGACACCATGGGGGGTGGCACCAGCAAGTCAGGGAATACTGGTCCAAGGCTCGAGGGCAGAGCTGCTAGCGGAGGGGAGCAATGGGAGAGAGGTGTTGAGCATGGGGGATGAGGAGGAGAGAGATGGCAGCCAGGAAGCCACAGAGAGAATGGATGCCAAGCAAACAACAATGCCAAAAAGCCCTGGGACTGATGGAGATGAGTTACTGGGGGACCAAGACAGTTACTGGAAGGAGCTGGGCCAAATGGAGACAGCACATATCTGTGCCCAGAGGGAGGTTATAGTCATGTCAGCAAAAGTGGAAGGCAACTGTGCTGCGCTGGAGTGGGCCCAGAGGACTCTGGAAGCTCTTGAGGAGAACCAGGTAGGGCCAGTGCTCCCTTTCCTCCACCATCCTTCGTGGCGGGGTCTGCCTGTGCTGCAGGCAGTCCCTCCTGTGGAACGCTGGAGCACAGCTGACGTGTCAGGAGGGGGTGGCAGAGCCAGGCAGCACTAGTGATCCGCCCTGACACCCGCCTGTCTTGTCTTCCCCCTGTACAGCATGTAGTTGAGGCAGAACTCCAGAGTCAGGCTGCCACGCTTGAGAAGCAGCTTCATGCCCTGCGTTGCGACATCACGCAGACCCTGACCCACCAGCTGCCGCCCCTGCTGAAGGCAGAGGCCTGCCTCTCTCGCCTGCCCATCCTGCAGAGGCAGCTCAGCCTGGAAGCTGCCCGTCTGCAGTACATTGCAAGGAGGCAGGAGGAGGCGGCTGCATGGCTGGCGAACCAGCACAGCCGCCTGGATCTGCTGGAGCTCCAGCTGAAACGGGAGAGAAAGGAGCTGGACCAGAAGGCGGCTCAGCTGGGGGAGATGGAAGCTGCCATGAGGGAAGCCCAGAGCAGGCTGCAGGAGCAGCAGGACTACTTCAAAGATGCCAGCTCCTCTGACAAGGGTTGTCCACACACATGGATAGACCCCAAAGACCTCTCTGCTGTACGGTAAGGACGTGGGTGTGCGCGTGCATGAGGAACAAACTAGATGTGGAGGAGGTGGCATGGGAATGGGAAAGGCATGTGGCAGACCCAAGCTACCATGCAATCTAGCAGTGCTCTTCTGCCAGTGCAGAGCCACCCTGACTCCAGGTGGTGTGAAATTTCCCAGAAGATGGCATCTGCCTCTTCCTGGCTGGCTAGTGCTGATGCAGCAAAGCACGGACTTGGAGAAAGGAATGAGTACGGAGGACAGAGGTTTTCCTAGGATGTGAAGATGGAGAGTGTAGAGGCAAGTCATCAGCCATAGAGAAGGAGAGCTGGGCCTGAAGGAAGCACAAGCTGCTTGGAGCAAAAGCTTTCTTTGGTTGGGTGTCCTGCACTGACAAGGGCTTCTCAGTCCTCCCTGCACAGCTCTGGAGTAGCTGGTGCTGGTGCCTGCCAGCAAGGAGTCCCTGACTGGTTCTTGAGCCTGCCTGGTCCTTTATGGTGCTCTTTCCAGACCTCCAGGACATGGGCTGCTCACCAGGAGTGGTTGTCCTCATTGTTGCCCCACAGCTGCTTGCATCCCAGTCCCACAGCGCACAAAGTCCCTTGAGCCCTGTTTTTCCTCAGCGCTGGCACACTGCTCACGCCTCTGGCTGGCTATCCCCTCTTCCAGGCTCTGGGACATGCTGGTGGGGCAAGATCAGGAGCAGCAGCTCTTCCGCAGCTATAAGGCCATAGCAGCCCAGTGCTCCCAGTTGGTTCAGGACCAGAGGGTGCTGGAAGCACAGCTGGCAGCTCCCATGTCCCAGCTCCCTGCCCTGGAGTCCTCCACAGAGGTGCTCTACCGGCTGCTGTACAACAGCTCCAACCAGCTGCAGCTCTCCTCTCCGGTAAGCAAGCACTCCTGCTCTGCTAGGCCTTGCTGGTGGCACAGGGCTGTGAGTCAAAACCCTCTGTGCCATCTTCCCTGGGTGCTGGGGGGAAAACTTACTGCCTCTCGGCCCACAGAGGGAGAGGAGGTTGGCCTGATCCTTGCCTTGTCCCAAAAGCTATCCAGTGAGGCAGTGGCTGGCTGAGGGACAAGGGTGATTCTCACTGTGTCTCACATGTGCTGTTAAGTATAGAGATTGGGGTGCCTTAGCCAAGGTGGCCCAGTCAGCTTGGACTGGGTGTGCTCACATGCGTTTGGGCTCTGCCCCTCAGGAGATCACTGAGCTGATGCAGCGACTGATCACCATGCAGGACAACCTCTACCAAATGCTGACAGACCTCCTGAGGGATTTGAAGGTCAAGCGCAGATCTCTGGAGAGCCCTATCCTGCAGACAGAGCGCAACCTTTATGTGTATTTTTACTGCAATGAGGATCGGCTGAGAGAGGTGGTGGAGGAGCTGGAGAAGCAGGTGTCAGCTTCCTCCAAGGGACCACTGATGGAGCTGCCCTATGCAAAGGAGTAGGTCAAAGGGATGCTCGCTCCCTGCCATAGAAGTAGTGTCCTCTTTTGGTTGAACTGGGTCATTAATCCTGGACTGGGAGAGAACTCTGGTGGTTCTGGCTCCAGTGACAGGTTACTTGGGTCATGGCCCAGCAGCTGGGCTTAAGAGAAGCAGGGAGCTTGTTCCTCAAATGAAGAATTTCCCAAAGCTGGCGGGTGGTTTAGATGATGTGTAAGAAATTGATGCATCTTGTGAGCTGGCATAGGAAACCTTGTATGGACAGGAGACTTTTCATGCCAACTGTACAAGAGGATGGGTGCTGGGGGCAAGTGGACTGACACTGTCTGTGTCTTTCCCCACCTTCTGGGGAAAGGAGTTTTGTATGTTTCGTGGGGAATAAAAAGGTCTATTATTCACAATTGCAGAGCAATAAGCCTGTCTCTCCCCTCCACAGCTGTTACACCCTGTGTGGAGAAATCTTGTACTTGCTGAGTTTGCTCTCTTGGCTATGGGCTGTGACACTTGCCAGGCTCAGAATCACCCTCCTTTCTCTGACTATCCTATTTCAAGCCAGTATTCCTTGAAGTCCGCGCACCAGCCATTGCCTTTTCCTCTTCTCTGCCTGTGGTGGATCCCCTTTCAAAACAGCCTGCTGGTTCAATGTGCTGCTAGATCTGTCCCTGTGCAGTCAATACTCAGGGTTGCATTGTGGTACTGCCTGCCGCCTACCCCCATGGACAGGCACCATGGGGTGAGCCCTCCTCAACACCCTCTCCGGCACAAGCTGGAAACACATCTAGGAACACCCAGGAGCCAGTTGCTGCCTCTCTGCCCTCCAAAACTCTGCTTCTGAAGGAATGAGGCTGAGAAGCTGCATGGGCAGCTGCCCAGAATGTGAGCTTGGGGGATGGATGGAGATGCTGGGGATGCTGCAAGTCTGAAGAAGGGGAATTGCTGCAAAGTGAGAGGCCGTCCAGGACCAGAACCAGCTCTGCCACCTCCCCCTCAACCCAGTTACCTCTGTAACATCACTTTTGTTGAGGTTCCTCAGGCTGGCAAGAGCACTGTCCAGGGCTGGGAGGGCTTCAGCCAAGTCCTTCTGAGCATCATCTGCAATGGCTTGGGCTGTCTGAGCTTTCACTTTGGCTTTCATCTCCTCAGCCTGCACAGCACTTCTTGTCTCTTCAGCCACAGCTGTATCCACCTGCAACACCAGAGACGGCCTCAGAAGCATGCTGGAGCCAGAGCATCCCTTTGGATTAGCACTGCTAGGTAAGGATCACAGCTGTCCTGGCAGGCCATGTGTTTTCTTCCAGCAGAGACATGCTGGGGCCTAGCTGCTGGAGGGGATCCCCTTCCTGCATCATACTGGCAGGAGGTTTTTGTCAGCCTGTAGAGATCATCCACAAGCTCCAGCTCTGGCTGTGCCTGGAATGGTGTTAGTCCTGCAGGAATTAGGTGGTCTACCCATTTTTCCTATTGGCATAGGGAGAGGATGCATAGGGATGCAAATGCGTAGGGAGATGGAGGAATAAGAAGATACGCTGAGGGTTTTGTTTCTAAAACTGTCACTTCTGCCTACCCCGAGGGTTAAAACACCAGCAGGAGGTGTAAAGGGAACGTGGAGTATTGACAAATCTTTATCTGCTACGTGGGAACATGGGAGATTGCAGACTCTTTCCCCCTGGCATGCAGAGCTGTATGATGTTAGTCTCTGTTCCCTCTGTCTCAGTCTGGCCATCCCACAGTAGGGAGACAGGCAGGGAGGAACACAAGGAGGGAGGGAAGGTAGTGACAGCCAACACAGGACAGTTCCCTCTTCTGCAGTGGCATGAGTGACTCTGTGTGATGATCCCTGAAGTTTGGGCTAGCAGGGGCAGGCTGCAGCTAGATCGGCTCCCTGGGGGTGGGATGTGGGGGAACGACTCCTTTCAGCAACAACAGTCTGGGCTTAGAGCTGCTCAGGCCACCTGAGGATTTTGTTAGTGGTGTTGCTAGTCTGTGCTTGCAAGTATCTAAACCAGTGAGGAAAGGGAGCTGGTAGCTTGGCTGACTGACCCCTGGGTTGTGGTTTCAGATGGGCATGTGAGCTATCGGTTCTGCTAGCACCTGGCTGGTAGGTTGTGACTGGCCCCCACCAACACCAGAAGGCCATTCTCGCTGGCAGTGCTGCTCTGCATAAATACCTGCTCTGCTGATCTGAGGCCTTTTTACTGTCAGATCAAGCAGGATTTCATACAATCCCCACAAGGCCTCCCCAAGCGCTGTGTCCAGCCTGAGCAGTCAGACTTGGAAAGTGCAGGGCTGTCCAGCAGTGGTACCTGCAGTTGCTCCATGGTTTCCAGTGTGTCCTTGGCTGCCTGTGCCAGGAGAGGGCGGGCAGACTCCAGCTCCTCCTGCATCCTCGCTACATCCTCTGCTGTTTGCAGGAGCTGTGGGAGCAGAGCAGAGTGAGAGCACAGGCAGGAGCCACAGAAAGCCCCAGGAAAGGGCTGTGCTGCCCCGGTGAGTGCTCCCTGCCCGGTGTCAGGCTGAACAAAGCTGGTCCCTGCTTAAGCAACAGTCTGGCACTGTAGCGTGCTTATAAACAGTGGTGTCTAATGGTGCCTGCACACCATGAGCTCACGGCAATCAGTCAGCAGAACAGTGTTGCTGTTATAGGGCTTTCAATTAAAAGGTTAATAAGGAACATCCCGAGAGATGATGAGCTACAGAGAGGTCTGTGGTCCCCAAAGACTGGGGACCATCATTCTTTTAGAGCTGTTACAGACTCAGACCTCCAGAAAGACTGGCCCTGGCCGAAGGCATAGTTCTCATTTGTTTTAGCATGAGTTTTCTCCTGTTACACAGGAGATGTGTAGGGCACCTCGCTGCATCTCTGCAGCTATAAATACACTGCTCAGAGCAGGTAAGGGGGGCCCAAAGCTCTCCTGGGTGTGAGGGATGAACCTTGTCCAGGCCACTTTTCATCCTCTTCTTGGCTGTCTTCAGTTCCTGTTTCTTCTTTCCAATCAGGGAACAGAAGATGCTGAGGAACTCAAGGTAGCTCTTGGGAGTGACATAATTGTGTCTGGCCAGTTCTGCCAGGTACACTCGGCACTTCTTTGCCACGCTCTGATGGATTTCTACACATACTTGAACCTACAAGGAGAAAGGAAAGAAACAATCTTATTCAGTCCTGAATATGTGGTAGAGGCAAGTCTGTGTGACACCCACAGAGAGCACAAGGGGCTTACAAAGAGCCTAAGTATACAGTCACAGCAGAGCTTATATAAGCTTGTGGGCTTCAATGCCGTAAAGAGGGTGACAAATGGACATGCCCATTTCAAGGCATACAAAAGCTAACTAATTCTGTATTTGAATGACCCTGCCATGAAACATTTCTGCTACAGGGTAGGACCTTCTGCAGGTGTGTCCTGCATCCATTGTCTATATGTATCTAGAGACATGGCACATTGACCATACAGGAGCTGTGTTTTGTGTGTTCAGTATGGCACCTACCATCCCATCGACATCTTCAGTACTGGCACCAAGATGCGGGATCTCGTGCAAGAAGGAGGAGGCAACACACTGCAGGGCTTCCGTAGGCCACTCATTAAACCAGTTGATGGTACAGCAATTCACAAGAGAGGGGAACTGTCTCAAGCGTGCGCGGAAGACTTCTCCGATAGGGCTGAGGGAAAGACAGGCAGAAAAGAGATGTTACAACTAGCTGTAGATGTAAGGTTAAAATAGCTTTCCTACTTCCCTAGAACCATCCTGAACTCTTACAGAGTAAGAAGGAAGGGAATATACCCAAGAAAGAAGGAGGAGGGAGGGAAACAGGGAATGTAAGTTCAGGCAGTGAGCTGCATATCTTAAGGTGCACGTCACAGCTCACTCCTTGGAAGTCCTGGGTATATTATGGAAGTATTAAGATGGTAGTGGGGTGATGTTTTCTGGGTCCCTCCCTAGGAAGAACACTTAAGGGGGAGGAAATAAATGTGATCTGAAGTC
Source organism: Calonectris borealis (assembly GCF_964195595.1). Classification (NCBI taxonomy): domain Eukaryota; kingdom Metazoa; phylum Chordata; class Aves; order Procellariiformes; family Procellariidae; genus Calonectris; species Calonectris borealis. Next base: position 17,177,239 of record NC_134321.1, read on the forward strand.
TATTTCAAGCAGGTTAGTGCAGAGATCGCATCACCAGACCAAAATCATGGCCCTGATTCTTCCACTTGTACTTGCACTGAGAATGCCCCGTACCTTCTGGCAACTCTTCCACAAGGAAGCAAGCTGCTCATGGACTATGCACTAGATTCATGAGTAAACATGGTGCAACTGAACCCCAAATACAAGCAAGATGTTTTTGTAACAAACAAGTCAATGGTGCATGAAGGAGGAGGAAGCTTGCATTTAATCTGGATCACATATAATCATATTCTTAAACTTTTCAAACTTCATCTTGAAACCAGCGAAGTGTAAAAAAAAAAAAGTATCCAGTCTTATGGGAAGGTGGTATGCAAATCTTATTCCTCCTCCAAAGTCAGGGGCTTGGAAATAAAGGTCCCATGACAAAGTGATGCAAGGCAAAGGACAAGGAGGGAATAATTAACATTGACAGCATGGAGTCCTACCCCTGAACTGTACCTCATGCACAGGACCATGTGGATATTGCTGCGAACCCGTCCTGTGTATGCAGCCATCAAATTGGCCTTGGTGGGCTGCTGTCCTAGATCTCGAGCAACGGCCTTCATAGCCGTCATGATCTCTTCTTGATCCTCGGGGCTGTAAATGTTGGGAACGTCACCCGAGTTGAGCAGGTTGTTGATATCCTCAAGGAAGGATTCATCTTTAATCTAAGTAGATGATGGGGGGGGGAGGAAAATGCAGTTTCCTAAGTCATAAGACAGCCATGTCTTCACATGCCATGTAGATCACTTCTGGATAAACATAGCCTTCAGCCTGTGTTATAAGAAATTATTTCTATGATCACTCGGCTCCAGTAAAGCATACTCTGACCCTTGTCCAGCATTGAACAGCCATGTTCAGCCATTTCAGGAGTGGGGGCGTGTGTCTGAGAACAAGCCTCCTCCTGCTCATTCACTGTCTCCTTACAAATTGCGCTCAGGGCCTTGCTCCCTGCCTCGCAGTGACTCTGCAACCAGACCCCAGACACCAGGTTGCTCTGGGTCTTTGTTCCTCCGGCACAGAACACTTCACTATTAGGATAAAGCTCATCAATGCGAGAGACAGAGTAATTGTAGGGATGTGTCACAGACTGTGGGACGATCTCCCTCCAGAGCTACACTCACCTCTCCACCTTTGCTAAATCAGAAATACATGCATCCATCTACTTGACTAAATGCACCCTCCCATGCCCCCCTTCTCCCACATAGGCTTCTCACGGCAGGGAAAGGGATGCAGGAACAAGCAGCATTTGACAGATGCTCATCTCACTGCTTAGGGCACTGCCAGAAGGGAGTTGGTTCCTATGATAATGAAGGTAGTAAAAAAGCCTATGGGGAACATAACCGTGAATTCCAGAAGTTGGCCTAGTCGTTAGCAAGCTACAGTTTACAGTAACAAGCCAACATTATCCTTTGGAACCAGCAGGCATAAGGCCCTAAGTCTATTGCTATCTTTGAAAAGAAAGAGAATGATGTTGCTTAGGACTTCTAGTATCAGTGGTCAGTGTAGTGCTTAGCTTCAGACAGCTGGGTCTAAAATCTCTGATCTCACCAAATACTTGGATGGAGCTGAAAGAGGCTTCCTTGAGCAACAGAAGAATCAGCCCACTCACACACAGCTCTACAGTCCCTCTAGCAACAAATGCACCACCTTTAGTATCCCTGGGGCTTTTTTATAAGATGATGAAGATGGGCTACTTAAGAAATACAAGTTGTGCCTGGTTTGCATCAACCTTCTCAATCCTCTTTAGGGGGATTTATTGAGCTCAGAGATGTGTTTCTGACTCCTTTTGAGATGGAGTCCACCATGCTAATATTCCTGTACCTGTGTGTCCACGAACAGAAACGTCTTGGGTAGACTTTGAAGGCCTGCCTTCATCATGATCCTCCTCACGTCATCTCGCCATTCAGGCATACCATAATTTTTCGACAGTTCAATCTGGAAACACTCATAATCTGCCCTAAAGGAAAGAGAAGCCTGTGGAGTTACATCCAATTAAAATCTCCTCTTTTGTCAATCCTGAGTATGTGTCGTGGACTCAGGGGGAGAGGACTCAAGTAAGTTGTTTTCCTGCAATGAGTCCTGAGCACATGCCTGTCCTTGTGCATGTTCAGCCACGAACCCAAGAGCATGTTCTACTTAAAGCAGAGATACCTGAGCTAGCTAGAAACCAGGAGAAGTAAAACTCCATGAGCTAACAGAGTCACACTGCTTCCTGGGCCCAGTGCCTCAGAGTGCAGAGGGAGCAACTCAACGTGGATTTTTTTTTGTGATGCTGCCCTTGGAGACTGGTGCACCTGGGAACCGTGACTGCGTTTCTCTAGGATCACACCCTGTATTCAGAGCTGGAAGAATTTGCTTCCCCAGCCTAGTTCCCTGGCTCTTCATGTTTCCCCCTTGAAGCCCCTTGGCTCCCAAGACTCACAAGTTCTACTTGCCAGGCTGTCACTAGTAACTCCTGTCTTTGTCTTCCTGCTGCCCAGCTCCCAGGAAGGATTTTTCTAGTGTAGGTGTGCATGTTAACTGAGCCCTAGCTCTCGAGTGTTAAATCTGAAGAGTCAGCAACCAGAAAAATGCGTAACCAGTAGCAGGAAGAGCAGGAAAAGGGATTCTCTGGAGGCAGCCCCAATGGAGCTGCTCCACATTATGTGCATAGGAGCACATTACTTACATGTGAGATGCCAGTCTGGTGAGAGACTGTCTCCCACTTCCCCCAACGCCCAAGAGAAGAGCATTCCCTGGAGCCTGCCGCAGGATCCGGCTTATTCGGCAGATGTGCTGTATTGCATCCATGAAAAGCACAAGCTTCAGCTCTGGGGTGTTGATTTGATTGTACTCCTCCAGGTAATCCTCAATCACAACCTTCAGCTGTGGGCAGAAACAGTCAGTTGTGGCTACCAGATAAAAGCAATTGTGTGTGGGTGGTTGTGTGTAAGCACAGCCAGGCCTCTCGGAGGGCAAAACCTGGTGCTCAGCAGCTGGGAGCAGCTGCCTCTCTCAGTTGCTCCCTAGGAGCTGCTTGTGGGGTGGTGATGGCTCTCTTTGCTCCATGTTCCTATAGGAACTACCATTGGACTGGGCTGAATTTAGCTAGTAGCGGTGGCAGCAGCTGCTGAATGGTGACCTTAAACTAACTCAGGCAAGTGACCAAGATCTGCTGTTCCCAACGGTGCTGTTTGCCTGGAGAAACATCAAGGCATAGCTCAAAATAAAATCTCTTATGGCTGCCTGACCCATGCTGTTCCAGGGTCTCCCTCTGGGAGAGCTTCCTCGCTCTATAGCTGACCACTGCCTGCTGCTGCATCCTGTGGTCAGGATCCTGGCTGGAAAGGGCAGGTGCTGGAAGAAAACCCTGCTGGCTGTAGATGAGTAGAGAAGCACACTCCTCTCCTGTTCCAGCCATCGCACAGAATAGCTGCAGGAGCAGTCTCTCCTGCCCTTTCGAGGGCTCTCTTCAACAGCATCCTCAGGCCAGAGCAGGAGATGAAGCATGAAGACATGTGGGATTTGGTCCTACCCCCTCAGCAATTTCACTGTGAACCTGGGCAAGCAACATCAGCGGGCATTCATACAGCGCTGAGACCCTGCCTAGGTGCCAAAGTCCTGTGCGCGTCAGCAGACTCTACAGCAGCTTGGTAAGTCTGGCTGTCTCAGCTGTGCTCACCTCAGTGGGGGACAGGCCTACCTACTTTGTGAAAGAGATTGGAAAGCTCAGTTAATTACCAGTCCTTGTCACACAGCTATCACAAGAGGAGAGAGGACAGGATAATAATCCGTTTCGGATAATGAGTGCAAAACGTGCTGCTCATTGCCTTTGCTTAATTATCACTACCAAAGTACTTGCAGTATCTTCTCCAACAGGGAATCTGGCAGTAACATTAATTACTTGTAAAGGTCAATTGTCAAGTCTTTAATGGCAAAAGTAGTATTGTTTGGGGGTAATGTGCCATTTCTTTCCAGCAAATTTCACTTTTCAGTCCCAAGTGCAGTTCATTTGGGAGATTTGGCATAGCAGGCTGCCCCCAGGATGACAATGCAGAGACAGCTTGTTCCACCTCAACTTCCCATTGCACCAAATGCAGCCACTATCCATATCTGAGGTAGGGCTTCACAGGAGAGTCCTAGGAGGGTTTGCTTCAATTCAAGCAGCCCCATGATTACTATTAACTGTTTTCTTTTGTTTGCGGAAGACTTGGAAGATGTGAACATAGCTCACATCATCATGATTCCCAGGGTCCTTACCTTCTCCTGGCTGTCGATTTCTTTGTACAGTTTGATATTGGCATATGGCTCCATGAAGTCCCCATACAGAACTGGCTGGGAGGGGACAACCTCCTCAAAAGTGGTGCCTAATTCCTCCATCATACTCCTCATCAGGTTGTCAAACCAGGTCTGGTCCTCCTTGCTGACCAGGCGATCACAGAAGACCCGGCAGCTCTCATGGTACCACAGTCTCAGCAGCTGCAGTTTGTCCTGGTAGGAAATCCCAGCAAAACACCCCCGTGAGAGAAGCAGAGAAATATTAAGAGCCTCATGGTCAGGAAAGCTGGTTCCTGCCCGGCATGTGGCCAGCTCCACTCCTGCTAGAAGGCAGCTGGAGTGGAGAAAGAACTGGGTGGAGAAAGCTGCATTCCCTTCTCCTCTCAAAAACAACCCTTGTCAAAACAGCTGCTTTGCAGAGAGCTCATTACAGCTTCAGCTAATTCCCCCTTTAGTTGTCCATATGTCAGGCTTTCTTTGAGAGATGTAAAATTTATGTTGTTTGTCCTTATCTTTCCCCCAGTTTGATTTAATTTTTACTGTTTTCAGAAGTTCTTAGGTTTTTTGGAAAGATCCTTTTATTCAGGTGTAGCACAGAACCAGGGCCCCAAGTACTCCCTGGGATAAACTAATCTCTGTTGGCTAGGCTGGAGCCAGCGCAAGGTCCTCAGGAGAGCCAAAGGGGCAGAAGCCTCCATTGCTACAAGCTGGTAACAGGACAACACCTCTGCCCCTCTGTGGTGCCCTGTCTGGTCCCCTATGGCTCCATCCAGCCCTGACTGGCCGGGCTGTGTCGTACTGACTCCCTGTAGCCACTCACTTGCTTCCACGCCAAGGCAGGGGGGGTCTGTTTACTACTGGTACTAGGCCATATAACCAAAGGGAAGGTCACCGCATTCATTGAACAGTACCAAAATGCAGCTTCAACAAGAAATTGCGGCCTGTTTGCAGGCCTGTCAATGAGACTTGAACTGGCACGTTTTTGGTCTTCCCCTGGGTGGCACAGCTGTGCTGATGGGAGGACTCACCTCGATCTTGCTGGGCTCAGCCATGAGCATGCCCTGGAACACCTTGGAGAGGTCTCTCAGGTTGAAGGTGTAGTGTGACTTTGCTGGTGTGGGCAGCAGCTGGGATGTGATGGTCAAATACATGCAGACAGTGGCATCAACCAAGGGCTCGTTCAAGTCTTTGACTGCAAGTGCTCCTGCTGCAGAGACAGAGGAAGGTGGAGAGGATGCGAAGGTCCTAGCAGCGCAGACAGGTGGCACTGAGTGGCAGAGGCATTGCTAGGACTTGCCAGGAACAGACTTGTCTTCTGATTTCTTATGCAGGGTCTGTGTGGGGACCTGACCAAGCACCTGCTCACTGCAGTGGACGGTTTGCCAATGAGTTTCCCAGCCAAAGGGAAGAATGCATCGCAACAATTCTGCGGTGTTAAGACTCCACGCACCCCAGGGAGAGAGGAGGCATTGCCGGACAGGTAATTGGTGCCCACCCGAAATACTCGCAGACAGGTTTTCCTTCTCCCTTCTTGTACTCCCTCAGTGGAGTCTCAGCTACTTTAAGCTAGAAGGTGTGAGTGCCCTCTTCACTAAACCGCCTTGCGATTCATTGAGCTCAGCAAATGCAAAGCCACTGAGGAATAATTTCTTATGCAATAGTCTGGCAAGATTTAAACACAGCTGCCAGTTTTAGAGCATAAAATAGTTTGGTTGGTTTTTTGGTGTTGTTTTTTTTTTTTTTAACTCCCAATCAAATTCATTACAAACGCTGCTGGGGAAGTAGAGCCCTGTGACACCCTAGCATTTTGCACTTTTTTTCATTATTTCCAAAACTCTTTAATTTCTTTTTAAATCACAGCTAGATGCTTCAGTGTGCCCCTGAGCTCATAGTCATGTACTGATGCTTGTGAATATTGCAAGCACTCGGAAAGCTCTGCTTTGCTTCTCTCATAGCCCACTATTCTCACTTCTTCCTACTGGCAGATTTGCAGATGAGGGCACATTTGCAAAGATGATCCTAAATTCCCACCCTGTCAAATATAAGAGGACTTATTTCATTCCAAATGAACCCTTTTTTCTGGGTGGCTGTAGCACCATGCTTAGATCCTCCCTGCTCAGCTGTCCACAGGCTGCAGCAGATGGAGAGTAACAGAAGGCTTTGCTTCCACAGAAGGCTGTTGTCTGGGCAAGTGTCTGTCTGCTGAAAGCACAGGTAAGCTATGCCATGCTGTGCCCATCAGCTTGTTCTGTCCACAGTCTCTCTCTCTCTCTCATCTTTCTGCTCTTACTTACGCACTGGATCTCTGTAACTTCTTTCTCCTAGGAGTCCAGCTAGAAAAAGACAAAAAACCCGAGTTACCACTTTACTCGCTGAGGTGAAGGATATCTGCATCATCCATCACAAACAAAATCCTCTTTGAAAGGCCTCGGCTATGGGATACCTTATGAAACTGTGAGAGCCAAAGTTGAAGTTTGCTGATTTGCACCAGCAGAGTTTGGCCCTGAGACAAAACAGTGTATGAGCTCTCTGTTTGCTAAGATTAAAACAAAAGCATCTTCAAGAAACTAATGCAAGTTCCAGCTTCCAACACTCTGATCAGATCATCAATATTAATTCCTCCCCTTTCAACCTCCATTATCATCGGGTTGACTTGCAACATGAGGAGAAGGTGGCAGTTGTCTGCAGAACTTACCCATCCAGCTGCCAAGGATGGTGGAGAAGATAGTCTTCTTGCTGCTTTCCTCCATCTCCGTGAAGGAGAGGTAGTTGAAATGGCGGGTGAGGCGTGGAGTGACAGCATTCCTTCCCCCTCCAGGAGGTCCCATGGCACAGACAAAATTAATATCTACCAGCTTCTTAAAAGCACCTTGAAGAGTGCAAAATCAAGAATGAATGCTAAGTTTTAGCTAAAAACCCTCACCACAAATCTCCACGGTAGGTATGCATATCTGTCAACAGGCCAACTTTTGCCAAGAGTCCTGGGCAAAGGATCTGGGTCATACCGATCTGTTTCCTGTCGTACCAGCCCTGGTGGTCCATCCACTGCCGCAGCAGCTCGATGGGTGGCTGGGCACCATATTTCTCCAGCATGGGCATGTTCAAGTCATCAATAAAAAATATGAAGTACTGCCCAACCGGAGGCCCAAACACACCCTTCCGCCTGTAAGGACAGAAGCCGTATGAGGACACAGGACAACTCCTATTGCAAAGGTACTCCTAACTTGATTCAAGAGCAGTTTTTTCTCTAGAGGCTTCATGGGTCAGCAGTTTCAGCTATCCTTACATTTACACTCCATTATCCCTTTAGGTGGGCCCTTGCACGGAAAAGATCCAGAGCAATGTTTGAGGCACTGGCTTTCCAAACACGAGTGAGGTTTTGTCTACTTATGCACAATGTAAATGAATAAATGGGTGCAAATAAAAGCAAAGCTTGAGCCCATGAATCTGTTGGAAACTTCAAACCAGTGGTCGACCAGGGAAGAAAAAGGGAAGCTGTTAACTGTGGGGAGTTGGACTGGGAGTCAGCAGCCACATTTTCTCCCCTCATCAGTTTCTATAAATATCCCACACCAGGGTTTGCAAACACTTGTGCTGTAAAATGTAGCATTTCTGGAATAACTAGAATTGGAGCAACTTTTACAGACCCTCACTAATCCTTCTGACTTTCTTGCCATTGTATCAAGTTATTATTGGCTCTCACCATCCCAGCTGAGATTTGCTGTTTGCCCTATTTGTTATCCACAGCTGTATGTGCTTGGGGCCCCCCTTCAGGTCTTTGGATGAAACTAAATGGCCAAGCTGATAGAAACACTAAGCTCAGGGATACTGCCTTTGCAAACGCAGAAAGGAAACTTGCCTCTTATCCAGTTTGCTGTCAATGAGATCCTGGGTTTGGTTAGCAGAGGTGCGTGCCGAAAACATCAGGAAGTGCGTGATGTACCTGAGAGGCAAGTTCTTCAAAAGCTTGTCTGTAATTGTGAGAGTCTTCCCTGTGCCAGTGGGACCGATGCAGAGAACCTAGAAGTACAATTAGCAAGGCAGCATAACCATAGGCAGACAGTCTGTGTTTCCCATCTCTCTGACATTTGCTGGAGGAAATGCAGGTTACTGCTCACTTAGGCATTCAAAGGCTGGGAGAGCATAGAAGGCTTGCTTCTGCAGCAGGGACAGCTGTTTAAGGTAACAGCTGTCTTCACGTGGAAGGAATCTAACCAAAGAAGTATGAAATGGAACCACAGGAAACAGGTGAAGAGGGATGGTGATGGCCTATCATCGTGGTACAGAGGGGATCTAGCAATCGTTGCATTTTGATTGAACAATTGAGAGTTGATATTACTTTTGGGCACTGATACAGTGCCTGGGGACTGAACGGAGAACTCTTGTTGCTTAGGCACAGCTTTTGAGCAGAGAAATACAAATCCATGAGAGTGGGAAACAATCTAAAGGTGTCAGGTAGCTGTTAGGTTCTCCCCTGGGAGAGGAAAAGGTGCCCCTGTTAAAGAGAACAAGATTGAATCAAAAAAATCAAAGACAAGGCTGGGCACGTACTGGCTTACGGTTGGTGAGCAACAGCTCCAGCAGATGGGCCATTTGGACTGTGTTCATTGTGGGCACAATAATGTCACAGAAGTTGGTATCAGGAACCATGGTGAACTTTGTTGTAGAGTCCAGCCACTTCTCCCAGCACACCTGAAAGGTATGGGTGTGTTTTAGAGGGGGCGGTTGCATCTATCCCCTATGGGAATAGGAAAACAGTATTTCTGCTGTGTTTTCCCCATCACAGCTCCTTGTGTAGTAGCTCAGATTCTGACGAGGAATTCAGGTTTCCAGCCCCTCGTCTAGTCTTGCCACCTAAACCTTCCTGTATGGCAATGCTGTGAGTGCCTGACTCATTCCCTTTGGGACGGATGTAGCCCAAGAATTAGAGATCATTGCCCCAGCAGCAACATATTTGCCCTCTGTTCTGAAAACTAGGATCAAAGGATGATGGACCACTTGTGATATTTGCAAGAACGGGAATTCTGTCCTAAGCTGACCTACCCTGTAAGTGCCCCCATGGCACAGGGCCAAAGAGGGCTTAGCTGGGATCCTATCTTCATGTTTGGTGCCATCACTGTGTTGTGCTCAGAGGCATATGGATGTTTTGTACTTGTACAGGACATGGACGACTTGTGCTAGAATCAAGTCACAGGTTAACCTCCCAGAGGCTACTATACAAGTGAGATAGAGGTTTGGTGAGGCATGTGCTGCAGAACGCTGAGAAAATGTGCATTCCTGACCACCCCATGTGGCCTTCCCACAGAGATGACGCTGGCAGCTTCTGCTAAGCGTCTGATGCTCATGTAGGGCTCCTTACTTTGTTCTGTAAAAAGGGGAAGCATTTTTCCTCTTTTTTTTTTTTCCTCTTTTTTTTTTCTTTTTTTTTTCTTTTTTGTTTTTCTTTCAGCCCAGGGGCTGGTGACTGTCAGTCAGATGGGTCTTGCATGCCCTACTGCTCTGCTGTCTTCTGTGAAAAAGATGGCATATTTGTCTGCCTTGCTCCTCCTCCAGACTCTGCTGCACACAGCTCTTCTGCTGTTGTGCACTGCTTTCTAACACAGATCGACCTTTCCATCTGAGCTTCTCCCTGTCCTCCTGCAGCAGCCACACTTGCAGAGCCCTCTCACTTTCCTAAGCACTGGCAGAGGCACTCAGGTCTGAATTGACCAGTCCTTGGCTCAGATTCGAAAGATCTGCTTCACAACCCTGAAGGCAAAAAACTGCCTTCTTCCTCTAATGAAAAGCTTTATTTCACTTTAAACATTCTCACTTGGTTCCTGTAGGCCTTTCTTATTTGCCCTTGATGAGAAAATCCTACCAAATCTGGCAGGACTGTGTTGCTTCCTGGTCCCTCCCCCCAGATTTCCCAGCTTGGAGTCAAAAGTGAAATATTTTACCTCCCTAACGATCTCCTCTTCCAAATCATCTTCAGCACTGCTAAGCCCAGCATCGTACAGTTTATAGTCATAAACCAGCCCTTCTTCTGGGAAAAGTAACTGGATCTGTGGGAAGAAAGCTGGGGTGAGCCTGTCTGCCACTCAGCTGAATTCAGAGAAGGATCTGCACTACTGCAAGGAAGACTTTACTAACGCGATGCTGCCCAGGCCAGGGGGGTCAGGTCTCTCTCCCAGATCTTCCAGCTCCAGGGGTCCCTTGAAGTTTGAGGCAGATATGGTATACCAGATCCCAAGAGGAAGCCCATCTAAAGCCTCCAGGCATTCAAGAAGCTCTGACCCCCATTCCTCATTACCAGTTCTTCTATAATAAGAGAGGATCTGCTTTTCCTTTACTCACCTTTTCCTTTGCCATCTTCTCCCTCAGCCACAAGCTGAAGGCCATGCGACCTTGGGAATCTCCAGTAGCGCCCACACTCCAGATCAAGGCAAATATAAACCAGGGTTCAATCAGCTCTCCAATACGAGCTGCCTTCTCCTGGGGAATCACCCTAATTCCCTGAGAACCAGAGAAGAGCAGAAGTAAAATTCTCCGGCATGGTTAAGGTACACAAAAACCAGACTCTTCTTAATGTGCTCGTAATCCTATTCAGCTTCTATGTAGCTTTTTCTAGCCAGATTTCACAGGCCTTGTTAATGTATTCTGTGGATTAGAACATGCTGTTTCACTGGTATACTTGAGAGACTCTCCTTGCTGAACTAATGTCACTCAACAGGAGCTGGGAGAAGAACTTAGTCTTTGGTTTTTAATTTGAAAATTGTCCAGCCTTTTCAATATTAATTCTCAAAGGACCTGCAATCTGAAGTGCATCGCTGCTTAGCTCTGATCTCTGCTTTCCACTCATTCTCCAATTCTCTCTGGTATAAATAAAAGTGAACCTCTTCCTTCCAGCCTGGTAGGCATGGAGTTTATCTTTTGCTCTTTCAGTGGGCAAAGCGTAATCCTTCCAGGTTTACCTGTGCTTTGCAGGATGTTGTATTGCCTTCTGCCACATAGATGAGCTACAGCGTGACCTTTCTGCACCAACGCTTTGTTCTCCAGTGACTAGTGCTCTGCATGACTTAGTGCCCTTAAGAGTTACAGGCGCACGCAAGCAACAGCAGCAAAATCCTACCTCAATGGGAATGAAAGGCTGAAACAAACATTCCAAGAGCATGAGGAGGCTCCTTGTGAGGTTACTGTCTGTTGAGGCAATTATCTCCTTCACAAACCTCCGGACAAAACTGATGGCCTCCTGTAAGGAGAGGCAGAAACAGCTCAGGGTCACCATCCCACACACTTGATCTTGTTTTTACCTTCTAGGGTTCTGGTTTCTCCTCGCCTCCCTGCAGGCTACATTTAGCAAGGAGGGTATCACTGAGAATGCTGCCATTTCCCGCTGTGTCCCGAGTACCACCGTTTTGACTGGGGAAAAGTAAGTCAAACTGCTTCGTTCAGCCTAAGCCGTGAGAAACCTCTGGGCCTGCCTTTTGGTTCTGTGCAACAGCGATATGCATCTTGTGCCATCACTGCTGTGAAATGGTTTGCTCCCTTCAGACCTTTCCTTTGCAGCTCTGGGTTATTTATTAAAATGGTGGCTCAGGAGAATAGCAGAAATAACAAGATTTGTTCTTACAATTTTTTCCCTGGAGTAATTCCACTGTAAGCAGTGGAGCTGCACCAAGGATGATTTTGTCCAGAAGATAATTTTAAAAGGAAATAAAACAAACTATAATGACCAATAAGACTAAGTCACATCTGTAGGGATCAGTGAATAACCTCTATTAAACCCAGGAAATTCACAGAGCAGTTTGTATACCGGTAGTCTGAAGTGCTCCCACAATGGCATTTTAATGCAGGCCTTGACAACTCTGGGCTGGTTGATATCTGAGCTGACAAGCTCCAAGCCATGGAAGGGCTGGAACGTCATGGTAGCTCACCTTGAGGAATCTCCTGAAGAGAGACGCTAGCTGCTGTGAGAAGGGCTGCATGATGTCTGGGATTTTTTGCAGCCAGCACTCAATGAAGGGCTCCAGCCCCAAGATGCTGGGTTCCAGGTAAACCATGCCACAGCGGGAGACTGTGGCAGGGGAAGCAACAGCCAGATCCTGGACTTCAAACATCATGGTCATGCTCTGGAAATTGCAAAAGGAGAGAAAGGAGGATAAGGACTTGATCACTTCTGATATGTCTTTCAGCATAATTTGGTGAAGCTGAAATTTCTCCCTTTTTTGCAGAAGCACTCTTTTTGTTGTGTTTGTGCAGCACAGAAGAAGTCTGGCGAACAAAGGGCTGCTACTGAGACACCAATTTCCATACAAGTCCATCACAGACATCAAGTGGAAAGTAAAAGTCAAGTCTGTTCCAAGAGGGAGGAAGGAAAACAGACAACAGGCAGCAAAGGCAGGAGGGAGGAGTTACCTCTGTTAGCTTGATGATTTCTCCTGAACTGAGACACAGCTTCTTATTGTCATCCAGCACCGTGTTCATGTTCTCAATCCACAAAGCATCAACTGGCCCATCAAACATGTACCACTTCTTGCTGGTGTTGGTGGCTGCAGCTCCCTGCCGGATGAGTGAGGAAAGGATTCCATCTGTCCTGAAAGGAGGAAGGAAGGCAGGGCTTGGCCCATTCTGGTTTTGCTGAAATCAATGGCGAAGCTTCCACCATATAACGCAACAGAGCCAGAACCTTACCCTGGTTCATGTGCCCAAGGATACCTGTGCCTCACTTGTTGATGAGATGCATCAAGATGCGTCATTCTTTCTTTTACTGAGACATACATCTCAGCCTGAGTGGCACATGAGAATTTCTTTGGGCATTAGGATCTGGATGTCATGTCATCTAACTACAAAATGCCAAGTTTCCCTTTAACGTCTCTGTCCTCAGTGAAAAGCAAAAAGGCCTTGCCAGCATCCAGTTCAGGTCATAGGTGGGTTATCTGCTCTCTGCAGGTGCCTCTTTTTCTCTGCCAAGTGTAAAGAGAGACTCAGGACAGCTACTCTGCTAATTCAGGTGCTTCAGTTGGATAAGTATAGGTTAGGAGGATGAGTCCAGGCTAAAGAGCATGACTCTACCTCCTTTATAACTGAAGTTCCCCAACCTCAGCTGCCTGTGAACTCAGGTGGTGCCGGAGCTGGTGAACAGGAGAGCAAACACACAAGGAATGCTGGCTGTTGACAGCAAGAACTTAATCTCTACATGGAAACTTGGAGTGGAATTTCTGTTCAGGCCCTGGACTCTACTCCCATTATTAAATAATTATTTATTACTTTTATAGTGCTAGTGAATTCCAGAGTATTGTTACTGAGAGCAAGGGAAAACAGTCTGTCCTAAAGCTCAGCTGATTAAAACAGATGGATTTGTCTGTAAATACATTTTACAGGGCTGTTGTATTTTTCTTTTTGTCATGTTGATGTGCCTGTATGCTGCCCTTGGGTAGAGTCACATCATAAACAAACCGTTGAGCTTAACTGGAATATCCTATAAAATGTCCTTCAGCAAAGACGCACCAGAGCCCAGGTTGGGAAGCTCTGGGTCTCAGCATCAGTAATGTTTACTTGCTTGCACTTTTTCTAGAGGCAGTTAGTTTCATATTTATTTAGCTTCCTTGGTTTTACAGAACACAGTCTTTAGCTTTGCCCCTAAGCAAGTGGTGGGTGACAGGGCCAAAGGGAGATTCACACTGCTTCTCACACCTTAGCTTCTGGATAAAGTGAGCTGTGAAGTCAACCTCAGGTCACATATCAAAACACAAGCAGTAGGACCTGGCTGTCAAGAGGGCAACTGGGCTACTGGTTCTCGCTTCCAAACCATGTAAGCAAGCAGAAGCCCTGGTAACAAGAATGAAATGCCCCTTTATGCCTGAAAGTCATCCCTCATCATTCAAGGCCACCAGTGTATTTATACAGAACAATTCAAGTGCGCAGCACAGAGGTCACTTTTCTTTAGAAGCAAAGCAAATGTTTTTAAGCTGCTGTATCTTAGAGCAGGGGCATGTGCTCCAAAGCAATTGAATTATTCCTTGTTACGCAGTTAATGCTGCCAGCTCAGCTGCAGTAACTGTCTGGGCATGTGCTGGCAGCCAGGCCAAGTGCACAATAAAAGATGTCAGCTTAAATCGCCGTGACTGGCTATTGTAGCTTGGTGAGTATAAGGACTTGATTGCTTCTGGTTTTATGCCACTACCCTAAATAGTTTTCAGCCTTGAAGAGAAGACGCTCAAGACCAGAAGAAAAACGTTTCCCATCTGGAAGGAAGGAAAGCAGGTTTTGTACTTTACCATTCATGCGTTAGCAAGTTGAACTCTCCATAAAGCTGGCCCATTGTGATGGATTTGGGATTCAGTACAAAGTAGCTGACTGCTTCGTAATTCCCACCACTGGCTGCAGGCTGACCTTTCAGTGACGTCATTGCAGCTGCCAGGACTTCATAACTCTGCAAAAGCAGGAGAGCAAGAGAGTTAACTGCCATGGCTCCATAATGACAAAGCCACTTGCTCTGACAGCAACTGCATTCAAAAGGCGGTGAGAAAGGAGACGTGGTGAAGAATAAGATCATAGTAAGGAGATGCCTGGCTGTATTCACAGAAATAAAGCATTCCAGATGCAGGGGGAAGAAGTTAGATCCATGCAAGAGGCCTGAAGCCTGAAATCTCGAGATTTCAAAGTATGTCTCAGCCTTAGAAATCTGCAGCAGAGCTAATAAACTTCAGTCTAATCTCCCAACTTGAAAGAGTGAGCTACTAATATACTTCCCATGGCTATAAATCAATACTGAAAGGCAGCATTTTGCTCCCCTGACTTCTATCTGAGAGAAGCTGGAAATGCCGGAGTATGAGACTTCTGTGAACCTTGATCCTCTGCATCACTAGGTAGGCGATGGTTTGCTGGGGCCAGCGCAGTGTCTCAACCATACCTTTGTCTTCCCAGAGCCTGTTGGCCCCACTAGCATAAGGCCATGACGAACCACAGCGGTTTCATAGAGCTGGATGCACTTAGTCACAAAACCTGTAGAGGAAATGATGCGGAGTGGGTCTGGGACCAGCTGTCTCTTTCCTAGGGCAGAGCACTGGACTAAAAGCCCAGGCCCAGAGGGAGCTTGTGGAGAACCTTTCCCCTCACCATCAACATCCTTCAGATTCTGTTTGATGCAGGATTTGCGAATGGCTTCTTCCAGGATGCCATAATCAACAGGCTCTTCTCTGATCTTGGGAAATAAATCTGAGACAATACCATTGAAGAGCTTCAGGTCGTCCTGCAGGAATTTGGGTACGTTGGCATCGCGGATAGCCCGCAGGCAGATCAGCTCCTGCAAAGATTTAAGAACTCAGAACTTCAAAGATCCTGCCTCTCTTATGTGGCTGCAGAAAAGGCCACGTAAGTCTATGACAGTGTGAAGTATAAGCACATTTACCTCATTCATAGTAGGATTCTCTCTTTTGAGGTTGCCAGCTGTTGAGATGACTGTCTTCACAGCTCTCATCCCAAAGTCATAGTGGTCCTGGAAAAGGCACAGAGGAAACAATGTCATCAGATACAGGAGCACCACCTAAAAAAGAGTGAACCTATGCATGCACTCAGTTAGCAGGTAAGAAAGGAAAAATGAGAGAGTTATGCCATCAGAACAACTGCTCCTTCATCCAAGTCTGCTCTCAGGATCCTTCAAACAACTAACTAGTCCTCAGCTGTACAGACTATGGGTGAGGGAGACCGGATGATGAAAGATCCTAGATGGAGGGAGAAGTAGGCAGGGCTGCTTGGCTCAACTGTCCTGCCTTTGTAATCCTAACTAGGACTGAAGGGGAATGCAAGTCTAGCCACAGAAGAAGAAATGAGAATTAGAAAGGAGGGAGGTAGATGAAGAATGGGTACTGTGACCTTTTTGTGATATGCTATCATAAGGCACCAAGAGAACCATCCAGATACTTTGTGCTTAGGCTGAGAAAGCCTCACATTTAAAAAACATTCATGGACATTAAGGCATCTACCTGGGTGCTGAGCTGCTCTGACAATAGTTTGAATGTTGTGGTGATCTTCTTTGCAAGGACTTTGGCTTCATTAAACCCAAAGGAGTAGAGTGAGATCTCAGCAATCATGGAGTAATCTGGGACCATCATAGCCACAGGGCGGAAGAGAGCCTGAAACATTCAGTTCCAACACAAGATCAAAACACTGTTGTTTCTTGCTTTTTCCAGCAAACTGAAAAGGCTGAGTATCTATTCCAGACTGTTCAGAGGACACAGCGTGACCGTGCCTGGCACCTGTCAGACTGCAATCTGAAGAGTGCCATTTGCTTACAGATGTGATTCAAATCTCAAAATGATCCTAGAAACTTTCCAAAAGCATCACATCCTAATCCTTGTCATGGACACACTGGTGGTCTGGGTAGCAGCCAGCACCTGTATCATCCCTCTTTTTTTCTGTCTATGCAGTCTGCCCTCCTTACCTTCAGGTTATCGGGCAGTTCGGTACGCCCAGCATACCCTGGGTTCATTGTGATGAAGACTGCACAGGATGGGACCAGTGGGATCTCCGTGCCTTCAAACATGAAGCGATCCACCTAGAAAATTAAAAATATGACCATCCTCAAAGAACAGAGCCTGACCTGAAAATTAAATAATATAGCAGAATCTTCTAAGAGGAAAACAATGGCTTTCAGTAGTTAAATTATCAAGCATGGACACCCACAGCTGCCCACAACTGTAGTGACTCAATCTGGTCCCACTGCAGGAATCCAGTATTACCAGCAGTATTTTTCCCTGTTTAAGAAACTGGGCTCATGGAAGATTTACTGATAGGATACAATCTTTTTTTTTTTTTTGGCTCTTGAACAGATTTCTATCCCTCAAGCTGTAAACAAACATCTTTCCATTTATTCCGCAGTAGAGTTTGGATCTGAATTAATTCATGGCAGAGAGGGCAAAGAGAAACCTAAATCCTTTTTAAAGCTGTGTAGGTAGTAATTTCAGATGGGGGATAAAGTAACGCAGAAGAATTCACGGAGAGCAAGTTTCTAATTCCAAGCCAAAGTCAAGGAGATTCAGGTCTTAACCCCTCTGAGTCTCCAGAGAACAAAGCAGAGGCTGGCTGCTAGACTGGCTGACAGCTGAGTTTCCATGTAAAGCCAACAATTCACTTTACGTTGCAACTCTGTGTGTGCATGAGTATGCATTTTTCTGCACATGTTGGGTTTTGTGAATCCACTAAAGCTTGGATAACACATTTAGACAAACATGGTGCTGAGCAAATCATGGCAGAACACTGGCTGCCTTTATCACAGCTCCAATTTGTATCAGCTCAGTGGATCTGTATCAGAGTGTCTCTCTCACCAAAGTCTGCTGGCACTGCAGCTCAAGCTGAGAAAGACTTCAGCCTGTGAGAGCGTGGGCAATTGTAGCAGCACAGACTAGGGTGAAGTTGCAAAACCCACCCTGGATGCTGACTATGTCATGGCCTGATATGATGCGCCACAGCTAGGGTATTACTCATTACTCACGTATATCTGTCTGAGTTGCCCCTGAGCAGTGAAGCTGGTCCTCCATGAAGATGCATGCAAAGACAAGGACTTGCCTAGACTAGCTCAAGTGGAGATTTTTTTGTCTGCTTTTGCATCCACATGTGTGTTACGTACCCTCTGCTGCTGTGCTTTCTGAATGGTTGTGATCTGCTGGGCCACCACAGACAGCACCTCGATGTCAATGCGGTTGAACTCATCAAAGCAAGCCCATGCGCCAGAGCTGGGCAAGGAAGGAAAAATGAGGAGAGTCAGGAACATCACACAGGAGCAAACTTGCAGTCACAAGTTCAGCTAGATCTAGAAATTACAAATCCAAATACTGGGGAGGCAGCACAGAGACAAGAAGTGAACCTAAAAGGTCCTTAACATCCCACAGCAGGTAGTAACACAGCCACAGTGTACCGGTACAGTGGAAGGGGCTGTAGCCCCTCACCCTGACTATGCATCCCAGGCCATGGGATGAGTGAGAAGGTGCATGGTCCCCGCAAGACCGTGGCAATGTCTGACCCTACAGCCTGGGACAAATTCTGCATGTTACAGATTTGGGTTTGAAAGAGGTGTCACGTTGAATTCCCATTTTTTACCTGAGCTATAAGTGTAGCAGATACAATTTAAACATCTCTTAAGTCAATTTTTCAGAGCTTGGAAGACTGTATAAAGCTGGAAGCATGTATATGAGGAAGGTGATCTTCCCACAAGGCATGGTTTAAGAAAGAAGTGAAATTACTTACAAAGAAAACATCTGAGAAAAGAGTATCAGCTTTTGTTGGAGTAACTAATTCAGATTCACCAGCGTGCAACAGACTAATTGGACCAGCTCTGTTTGAAATGTAGAGAAGAGAGAAGCTTCTCTGAGAGGATTCCTCAGGGCTTAGAGCAGTCTCTCTTGGCTGCTCAATTTTGAATACACTCAGCAGATTCTCTACTTCTTAAGATTAAGCAGCTTGTGGGCTGAATCTCAGTCCAACATGTATGATATTAAAACAAAGGCCCGAGTTTCTAATAGTGAGTTGGTGCAAAGCATTTTAATTTTGCCTTAAATGAACAGGATCTCTTTTTATCCATTTTTTTTTAATTGGCTCAACTGTCCCTCCTTTCTGGCAGGAATTTTGTAACTTTGCTCATTCTGGAACACAGTAACCCCCTTACTAGGGCTTTGCTTGTTCTTCTGGGCTGCTATGAAAAATACGACCAATTCCCAGCGGCCAGCACCCCTGTATTCTACCCACTCCTTTATATATACACACAGCATTTCATTGTACCTGGCTAGTCCCTTGAAAAACTTTCCCATTGCCATAAAGTCAAGCTGGTCAGAGCAGTTGAACACTACAGTTTGGATTGCTAGTGCTTTCCCCAGGTCTTTTGTTGTTTCTGTTTTGCCTGTTCCTGCTGGTCCTGCAGGTGCTCCTCCAAATTTCAGGTGCAGAGCTCCTGTAAGCGTCAGATAACACCTACAACAAAGAAGAGACCACATGATGAAAAGCACTTCTACTACTGATTTCAGTAAGGGACACATATGATCCATCCAGCTGGAGACAAGTAGGAATCCATCCTTTATTATTCTGTGGAACTGCTTAGATATGCAGCACTCTGCAAAGGAATTAGCTATGTGGCCTTGATTAGTATTCATGGGGGCCTGCATGGATAAATCCTTCTGCCACTGGCTACAAATTCACCCTCTAGAAAAAGGACAGTTACAAAAGGGTATAACTATTATAGCTGCTGCATATTCTACAGTATTAGATGCCCTTATCTGCTGGTTTGTAGAAGAGCTCCTTAGCTATCAGGTGGGCATTTTATATGAGCCAGAGCACTACATTAAGAATCAGGAGAGTGAAAGCAGTCTGAGCACTGATCACTAGGAATACAGTAGAACCAATGCCAGAGTGTTCCTATGCCCTCGACTCAGGTAGTCCTTTACTGTACAAATGGTTTCTATTTACATACATTAAGCAGTAAGACCAGCGTGGTCAGATCCTTGATTTAATCCCCAATGAGGCTTGTTCATCCAGAAAAAAATGTTAAAAAATACACTTATTACCCAGAAAAGAATCTCCTTACCTGTCAGTGAGGGGCGTGATAACCAGACGGCCACTGTTCCCCAAATATTCATAGCCATAGATAAATTCAGCATTGACAGCTCTGATGTACAGGTCCTCTCTCGTCCAGTAGTATCTAATGATGAGTGAACATGACATCAGAAAGATAAACACAGCTCATAAGACTACAGCCTGCAGGTTTGGAGACCTGCATGTCATGGTATTTCTCTTTCGAGAGAAGAAAGGATAAGGTAACACAACAAGGTGGACAGGAGTTCTCACAGGACCTGAAATTAGGTGTTTTATCAAGCATCGCACTCCTTCTTGGGCAGGAGAGATGCCCTTTCACAGCGAGGCTGTGAAACGCCATGGTATGGCTTAGTCTGTATTGCCAAAGAGGATGCCATCAAAACTAGGTCTGTCTCAGATGCCTTAGAACTGGCATCCTTAGCAGACTTCAATCCTACTCCTCATAGAGTTAGAGGCGACTCAGGACTGCTTACAGACTATGCAACTCTTGTTTCCATTTGTCATGGACACGGCTGATGGGTAAGGAGAATGAAGACTGGCCAGGAGGCCAGGTGAGGTTCAACAGCTGTGGTCTCTACCTGAGCTGGGAGATCCACTCGAAATCATTCATGCTTGTCACATTTTCCTCGATCAGCTTTGCTGCAACATCCTTGGTGTGGACCTCAATCACAATAAGAGCGGACAACACTGCTCGCTGCATCTTAGACAATTTTCCACGGACCAGGGCAACCAAATTGCCCAGCTGGGTAAGGAAAAGAAAGTACTCTGAAGCAATCCATATCCCAAAGACCCAGGCTGTACTAACACAATGCGATCAAACTTATAGCATGCTAAGTCCAGATCATAGGCTGTGTCCAGGCAGCTTCTGCCTCTTCTCTTGTCAGAGACACAAATGATGGCTCAGAAAGCAAATACTGCTTGGGGCTGGCTCAGAGCTGACTTTTGCCTACACCATTACCATGTTCAGGTGAAAAGAAAGAGTTAGAGCCACCATGAGGCCCAGAGCTGAGGACACCATATCTCCCAGGTATTAGGTGTGATTAGATGCATGGAACAGATATGAAGGATGCAGTTTCACTTTGATTTCTACTGTCCATCACTTCAGTTCTCCCCCACCTTTGACTTCTTGGGTCACCCTGGAGAAGTTATCTTTCACCTTCTTTCTGTCTTCAGAAAAGACAGAAAGAATGATCATATTATCAGTCCTGTACATTATTTGAGGCTTATGATGACAAATCATCTCATCCTAATGACTGAGACGGCAAGAACCTGTTTTTTTACCTGTCTCTGTTTCTCCTACAGTATTGTCTTGGCTGTATTTATAAGTTATCTAAGGTTTGATGATTGAAAAGTCTCCATCTGGCAAAATCTCACCCTTACATTCATTTTCGTACCTGAGTACTCAGCTGTGGGAAAAGCCTGCTGGACAAATCTCCAGCTTCCAGAGCTTCAGACACTTCCTTTGTCCAGAAAATCTGGCAGCCAGCAATAACCACTTGTCCAGGCCATTGCAAGACCCATGTAGTACGTGGAGTCTTCAAAAAGAAAAAAAAAGAAAAAGGTGGTAAGACAATTTTTTTTTTTATTTCTACATCTCCCTGCTCCGAGATGAATCTGTGAGACCCAAAAGAATGTTTTCCCTCCTCTAGCCTGTTCTAACTTCCCTAGTTTCAAATTTTCAGACTGAGTAGAAAACAGAAATATCTGAGTCCTATTCTTTTTTCAGCCTTTCTCCCTCCCTAGACCCCAAAAAATCAAAATTTAGATTTTCTACCAGCATAGCTTTTATACAGAAACCAGAGCCAAGATGCATCCCCTGATGCATTGACTGAAACCAATAGTTCACAGTGCCTGGGTTGCCTTTACCAGCCCCTAGCATACTGTGAGACATGAGAGCTGAAGAAGACAAAAAAGGGTAGATCCTTATAAAGAGGAAGTTGCCTGGAGAGAGGGATAGGAATAGATTCAGACAGGGTTGTTCTATGATATTGGGAAGTGCTCTGTGGCTGTTAAGTGAGAGTGCAGGGTTTGCATTCTTCTGGACCATTAGCTGCTTGCTCAACTGTGCATTCTGCACTTGACCCACACACAGTTGGATAAAAGACTGTATTTTAAAACTAGTAGAATATCACAAATTTATCAGTCCCATCACTGGTGACCTCTATGGCAAGCCTGGAACCAAGGCATCAGAGACCTGCCAGTCTGTGATAAAACGCTTACCTCTGGATAAACACCAATTGATCTTTCTATGTTGTCCCGTACACTGGCCTTCATGGATTTCTCAACTTCCAGCAGCCAGTCCTCCACATTGTCAGTGGGATAGATGGGAAAAAACAGCTTCACCTCTTCTCCTTCAGCAGAGTACATGTGTGTGATCTGCAGGTCCTCCTGGAACAGTAGCTAATGGAAGAAGTGCAACAGGAGATGTGAATGGAGGATTTCCTTTCTATCCCTGCCTTCCTGCCACTGGGGGACAGCCAGGCTGTAGTGGTGTATGCTCATTATAAATCTGGTGCCAAACCTGGTTGTCAATAGCGATAATAAAGTGTGCAACAGGTGTGCAAAATGACTTCTCCAAAAAATGGAGGATGATTGTATGAAAACAAGAGATTCACATCGCTGGTTTAACTTGAGTGAAGCAAATCAAGTTATAGGTAGGATGAACATTTCTCATTGCCTGTCTAGGATTCAAACCCTTGACTCCTGTTCAATTCTGTCGATTCAAATGATTTCCCTTGAGGTCACAGTGCCCAGTTTTAAGAGTAAAATTTTAACAGCTTCTCCAGTGCCCCAGCATATCACTGAAAGTACCCTTATTTATTCCAATGGCTTTGCACCAGGTTTCCATTTCAATTTCCTTTCTATTTTCCCAAGCTAATGACTAGGAGATTGGTTTTAGTGTCTGAGTATTGTGGTGGTGCGAGCTGTGACTAGCCATGGAGTCTGAAGCCTACTAGGAATAATAAAGAGGAAAAATAGCTGTGTTAACCCCAGCTCCTAAGTAGGGATGAAGGCAGAAACTTAATTCAATTCAGGCTTGTTCACTCCTTGCCCCTCCTGAGGCTGTCAGCAAGAGTGGGATTCCATCCTAACAAGGTGCCTGTGAGTAGCCAGCTAAGTCTGAGCTATTTCTCTTGGCCTCCACAGTGGGATGGACAGACATCTCCAGAGGGAGTGTCCTCTCCTGCTAAGATGGGTGTCTAAGTGAATTTCTGTAAGTTGCCCTTTGCAGGTGCCTATTTTCCCCTCACTGTCTAAAAGGCAATTGAGGGTGCCCAGTTCATAGGCAGATGCCTGGCTTTGAAATGTCTAAAGTGAGGTTGCTTGAATCCCACTCCAGGGCAGGCAGCACCTTGTAGTGCCTACGTACAGTTAGAGGTTCCCAGGAGACACATTTCCACGCAGCAGAATGTGAACACTCCTCCAGATCTCAGAATGCCTCCAAGTTCCCATGCCACCAGCTTCCCAAAGGTGGGCCAAGCCACTAGGGTGCTTGCTTTGCCTACCTGTGCAATGTTCTCAAAGCATTTGCGGAGGTGAGGTTGTACAGCAGTGGGGTCTTTTGTCTGAGACAGTATTTCCAGCAGCTCATCGTCTGAAAGGAAGTAGAACCTAGAAATAGAGAGCGAGGCATAAGGGGAGGCTCTCTTTACTGTAGCATCAGGGGCTAAGTCCTGGCAAGATGAGGAACAAGCCTATTGCTAGGGACGCTGTTTCTGACTGCTCACTGATCTCTTTGTATTTGTGTAGGAGAGTAGCAGCCACGATCCAGCCATCTACCTTGCTGTAGAGACAGACTTCTGCATCTGCAGAAGTCAGTTATTCCCATGCAAAGTGGGTTTAAATGAGTATCAAAGAACAGAAGTACTCCTTCAGGAATAAGGGACGGAGTAACATGGAGGTTTTCATTTTACCCCATCCTTTCTAGAGAAAGCATGAGGCAGAGATATGCAACGATGCTGACAGACTGCCCTTAACTCACAACATTTGCGTCTGCCTGTTTTCTGCCCATCAGATGGCAGCATTGAAAGGCGCAGTCTTGCTTATGTTTGCAGTCTCATAACAATATCCTAAGCTTGGATTGTTTCGCTCTTTCTTGGCAGAGTGAACTGGAGTGAGCCTCTCCTTTCATATTTTCTAAACCAGGGAATGTGCTCCAGCCCACTGAAATTTGGGGTTACCTAGGAAAAGCGCCTCTCTTCGTCTCCAGATATTCACTCAGCCCTTTCTGCACAAGTTCGAGTAGTTTGTTACATTTTCGCAGGTTCTCTAGTAGCACAGGATCAGGGCACAAAGAAATCACCTATACAGAATGGAGAATAGAGGAAGCATCAGTATTCTGAACATGTGAAGATAAGGCAGTGGAGATAATTGGGTTGCCCAGTGATGTTACTAATAGGATTTAAATGACTCATTCACAGGAGTACTTTCACAGGGATCTGGAGAGGTGTGAGCTTTGTGGGCAAGGAGGGGAAACAGCGCTTACGGATGTGACAAGCACATTTCTGGGTTCGGGTTCCCCTAAATACCAACATTTGTAATATGGAATACAAGTGGTGATGGAGTCCTGGGAAGTGGAGACTGGAGAACAAAAGAGCGCAGAGCACTGCTACCAGGACACAGAAACAGGTGAAAACAATGGCTCTAAACAATTTAAGGAGTCAGTCTTGAGGAGGAATCGAAGGAGTTATCTTATGGATTAGGATTATAAGCAGGGCTGGTTACAAGAGTCACAGGAGGTAGGGAGTCTGTGTGCTGAGGAGAAGGTATCTGGTGGGCTGGACAGCTTGGTGCAAGGCATCACAGGGAATGACTCTGTCCATTTGGACACCAGAACGAAAGGCCAAGTTCCAAGAGAAGAAACCTAGCACACCACCCTGGGCAAGACTGCATGGTTTATACAGCGCTGCTCATGCCCACACCATTACAAAAACAATGACTCAAAGGCAGTCCTTGTGCGAGCACAGCTCCAAGGAGTTTGGGATACCTGCTCTGGCTTTTATCAAGGCACACACCTCAGGCTTTTCGTTAGCATTCTTCATGATGTTCCTCCAGTCCCTATCCATAGCCTGGTAGCGCTGGCTTTCCAATGGGAGCTGTCTTTTGATGTCCTCTGACCTAAAGATAGGCTCCAAGTAGAGCCAAGAGCGCTGGCAGTTCAGCCATTCCTCTAGGACATCCTAGTGGGAAGCAAGAAGAGGATATCAGGACACCATGCTATGAACCTGTTCAACAAAACCATTCTAACTGTGCACCAGAATGGGTTTAAAAGAAAAAGAAAAAGAAAAAAAAGGAAAAAAGAGGTGATGCTGCACTTAGACCTTCCACAATTCTAAAATCTACCTGCAGCATCAGGAGCTGGAATTTCCTTCCCAAATAATTAACAATTTCCTAGCAATCCCCTTTGCTAACTGTTGTCAGCAGACATCAGAATCAACACCCACTAGTTTAATGGGGGTAGTTTAGAAATATGTGTGAGCCAATACTAAAGCACAAAGGGACTTCGTGGTGCTAGATCAAATTTCTGTGGCTAGTGTTTCTGTATTTTACAGAAGATAGCACAATGTGAGCACACAGTAAGACGGGGATTTTATTTTGTGAAAAGAGCTTTTTTGGGGAAGAAGAATGACAAATAAAATATGCCAGACTCTGCAATTCTGTCACATCCTCTCTCCTGCCTGATGTACCTCAGTCGCAGCCTTGCCTACAGAATAATCCATGAAAAGATTTTTGAACAACACTCTGAATTAAGAGAACGAATGAAAAGCTGAACGTTTATGTTAGACATCAGACAGGAAACCCTGTTTGTCAGGCATTCAAAGGAGCAAGAGAATTCAGTTGGAAGAACATCCTCCTCCTCCATTTTCAGGCATGGGAGATTGGAAGGTATGGGGAACCTGCCCAACATTGCAAAGCAGCTCAAGTGTTTGGCTCCCTTTCAGACTGCCTTAGTCACACGGTGCTATCTACCATTCCCTCAGCACAGACAGCCACTTGACCTAGCAAGAGGTGGGGTTTTCCAGTAATACAGGCAACGGTGTTTGCCATACTCTGTCAGCTAGCCCTGTAAGCCACTTCCCAGAAGCGGATTCATGGGCCTTTAGTGACAGGAATGAATGCAATCAAAAGAAGGGGTAGGGAAGGCAGGGTGAAAACATGGACAATATCACAGCCAAAACCACACAGTAAATAACTGAATTTCCCCATGTCACCTACTGCCTTAGGGCTTAGAGTAGCATTTCTGTACCCTCATGAGACAAGGCTAGCACTCTGGCAGCCCATGGGCCAAGCACACCCAGATGGTAAGCACCAACAAACAGAATAAGGTAGTTATGAATAACAGATAACAATGCTGCCGTGCATCAAACAGTAGCATTTACACGGAGTTCTCCAGCCAGATACTTGTGTTGGAATTTTTCTCCCGCAGCAAAATGCTGTTCTGCTGGCTGAGTCCTGCTGGGTGCTGAGCATTCAGGCTCTGGTCTGATGAAGAAGTGTTGGCACAGTCTGCCAGAGCCTGCTCTAAACAGCAGTCTTCCACGTGCTTTCCTACACTGAGATGTGAATGATTAGCATGGATTTCACAGGGCCTGTAAGGATCTGTAAGGTCCACTTAGTATAATATGATTAGAGATGCCAGTAGGACTATTCACAGCAATGGGAGAGTCCCAGCCCCACCAAAAAGTGGTGCAATAGGCAGCAAAAGAGCTGGAATTTCATCACTGCTGTTTGCAGAATAAGGCTTTGAGTTTATCCCCTCTTTTGCTAGAGTCAGAGGGCTTTGACAGGCCCTCTTCCTCCCTAAAGACTGATATTCTCTTGATAGTTGTCCTCCCAGTTCCCTAGCACAACTGCACAGTGTCCATGTTCAAGCACAGCAGCACAGCCCAGCTGCCTGCCTTCACCACATGTGTGTGGGTAAGAAACCAATACCTGTGTCATCTTCAGCTTATTTTCCCATGTGTTCATCCTTTCCTCAAAAGGTTTCTTGAATGGTGAGAAGGACATACTCTGAATCATGACAATGTGATCATCTAGGAGCTGAGAAGCTTCATCGGTGTTTTTCAGAATAAAGGTATCTGTGTCTTTGTAAAGCATCACAGTAAATAAAACGGAGTTCCATTCACTCTCCATCTTGTTGAGTGCCTGGAACAAAGGGACAAGCAATTTAATTTTCAGATACAACCTGTGCAATGGTTATCCCAGCTTCCACAACTCTCTTAACACCCCTCTCTAGCAAGTGACAGATTTTTGCTCTCGGGATTCTACTGGAAACTGCAGCTGTGTATTTAATGCATGACACACTCAGCAACAGCACGTTTCCTCTGCACTGCCCATGGACTCAACACTTCAATGCTGTTCTGAAAGGAACATCTTGAGGGGAAAAAAGGGCCATTTCATCTCAAGGCCCATTTATGCTAGTAGATGCACAGAGACTGCCACCCTATTAATGATTACGGTTGATGGCTTTGTGAAAGGGGTAGCTATCCATTGGGAACTTGCCTGAGATTTCAGAGAACGAAAGCTGCCAGAAGGTAATGACTTTAAATCAAGACCATCTTAGGTCACATCCGAACTGGTGAACTGAAGCTGAAAGACTATCTAACCTATGAATCTCCAGAGCCAGCAAGTCTTCCCCGCAATTTTACTGTGTTAAAGGATTTGCCACCTCCATTTTCAGTCACAGCTAATCTCCCTGACATACATTTGAACGGCAGAATGAAGACAATCAATTCATTTTAACTTAAACAGTCACTAATCCCACAGTGAGGTGTGAGACCCAACCAGTGGATCAGCATAACCATCAGGCAGCGCAGTTATGCTACAACTGAAATTCTATGCAAGGCGAAATGACTTCTTCTAGTATGTGAACTCAGTTGTGTGGCCATTGCTCTCCTCTCTAAGGGCAGCAGCCGTTTCACCTGTGCTGCAGAATGTGTCTAATGCTCTGGGACAACAGGAACATCACCCAAGGCAATGACTACCTACTCAACAGAAATGTATTTGAGAAGCAACCAAAGACACAGCAAGCCCCTCTCTCCTCACATTCTCAATGGCGTATTCCTTGCCAGCTATCTCGGCTACTTTGGTAATGCTCTCGATATGGTCCAGCAGGTTCATGTCCAAGCAGCGACCAACTGTCAGATTGGGTTCTAGCTTGATATCCATGTTCATATCTTCCGACAGCATCTCCCAGTGCCGGTTTCTCATACCAGGATTGCGCAGCCCTTGAATTAAGGGGACGTATAGTCTGAATTCTTCAATCTTGTCTCGAAACTCCATTGCCACACCCTGGCAGGCTTTCAGGGAGAAAAACAGAAGAACGTCAGCAACAACAGTGTGTGAGGAAGTTGCCTTAAGAAACTTCCTAGAAATTGTCTAAAGCCTGATGTGCTTGTAGACACATGGGCGGGGTAGGTAAGCAGCAGGAGAGGGCACTGGAAAATGCAGGTCGAAGTAAGGAGGACACAAAGGTGCTCTTTACATGGCTACTAAGCAAGGATTCAAGCCCACTCCCAGAAGCAGACCTGCCTATTAGCCAAAAGTCTGTTATAGGCAAGTCCATGCTAAGCAAAAGTGTACCTTAGCCTAGAGCTCACCGGAAGATGAGACGCAAACAAATTTAATTCCTTAATATGGGCCCAAGCATGATGAAGCCCCTCTGCCAATAGATATTTTAGAAGCTCCGGTCATCGTTCCAAGATCTTCACTTCCTTAACAAGATTGGGTCACGAGTTATCTCACACCCCAGCTCAGGCCGTCCTAAATAGAAGATGGACACTATACATAGGAGCTAGAAGTAGGCTAGGACAACAGCCAGATATGGAAATGGAAAGCATGCAGGAGAGGCCCTGCCAGCCTATGGCCACACTAGAGCCAAAGGTACTTCTGCCTCATAGGAAGGACAAAGTCAAGGAAAGGGCTTTGCTCTCTGGAGGCATCCTGGAAACCCACGTCTCCGCACTGTTCACATCCTGCCCTTTTTCAGCTTGTGCTATTGTGAGTAAAGCAATGGACAGGCAAAGAACATGGGACTTGCTTCCTTTCCAAAATCTGGCTACAGCATGTGTCTCCTTTTGTTGCACCCTGCGTGGTTGCACTGCACACTCACAGCAAGGATGTGACCACCTCACACTCCCTGCTGGGTGGTATGCAAAGACAAGGCAGACTCAAGGACGAAGCATATATTTTACCAGGTGCCAGGGAATATTGCAATGAATATGAGCAGGTATTCTTAGTATTTCTGTTTACCATAATGATTCATAGTTACTCACGCATCCACTCATCACCTCCTCCATTGGGGCTGATTCATGGCATTGTTTAAAAGCAAGTTCAAGTTAAAAAGGATGAATCAAAAATCTCCCACTGCAAAATATATTTCAATCTAAGCCATCTGGCAGGAGATTTTAGAATTAGCTCTAAAGAATGACCAACGCATCTCTGAGAATCATGGAATGGGAAGTTAAGCTACAACTGAAGTCTCAATTTCAGCTTTACTAGGAGCCACGATTAAAAGACCTTCATGTGAATTGCAAGGGCTGGATGTGATCATCTAAACTTCATATACATTCAAGGAAAACAGTTATTACATTCCACAGATCATTTCCAGATTTTGCAATTTCATTTTATTCATAACAAAATCAAGATCTCTTCTGGCTTTCCATTAAATTCATTGGCCAATAGAGAAAAGATTGGCCAAGAAAACAGCACCTGGGAGACCCAGATTCAAGTTCCTTTGCTGCCTGACTTGCATAAGGGCTTAAACCCACATGTCTAGCCACTGGGCTATATAGCAATTCTCTATGACTAATCTGGATTATTTTACTTTATATAAATGAGTAAATACTAACTGCAAGATAAGAGGGTGGCTTTTATTTCAGTACTGTCTTGGGAATTAGGTATAAAAGGGATTTGCAGCCTGGTTGTTTCCATGCCAAACTGGTACTTCAAGCAGCAAACTAGCATCTAGATGTGAATCATCATAGTTCCAGAAAAAAAGTGGAAAATAACTTTGCTAGCATTTTCTCAGCTGGCTCTAATATACACAACACATCCACGTGACATCTTGACAATCCCTGTTCAGAGCACTCTGTGACATTCCTCACATCAAAATGCTGATATGCACCAACATCCTTTCCCCAGACTGCTTATCTACCTGGTGAATCCTTGAACTGCTTCACGCATCTCTGCATTGTCTTAAAAGAGTCACTGACATTCTTTTCTAGCTGCTCAGCCTCAATTTCCACGAGAGGATCATTCATCCAGCTCTCATACCACTGCATCCAGTCTGACACTGTAGTCCAGAGATCATAGTATGGCTGGAAGTTCTTAACCATCCTGGATAGCTTACTGTACTTTGGAAAGAGAGAAAAAGCAAGCATAAGCAACAAGTGTATTCTCCTCTGGATGACAGCTTGCATGTCAAAAGGCCAAAAAAGGCACAATTCTTTTTGGAATCTCAAGCAAGCAATGAGAAAATGTGTACTTCAAGAGGATGTATGAGACTACCTTCTCCTGGGACCACGATATAGATTCCAAGGGAGAGCAACTAGCAGAGCTGGGCTTTACACATTCAGGCTAAAATGCAGCCAGTGGAGCTGTGCCTGCACCATGTGTCTGGCGTGGAAAGCACTCTCCACTTGCCTCTACAAATGCTTGGCTGCAGAATGAGGGCAGTCCACACACAACCAGTGAAAGCACACACTGCACATCATAATGAAACTTGGCTCCTTACAGTGAAGGAGATGTAACCATAGACTGAGAGGTAGGAAAGGATCACGTGAACTACACTTCTACTCTGCAGCCAGACTAGGCTGGACGTGGATGACAACGATTCATTGGCAGCTGAACAGTTACAGGCAAACTGAGTGTTTGCAACTACATAAATTGTTGCCTTAGGAGAACATGCTACGCTCCGAGCCCAGCTGCCTGCACACCGCTATGCAACCTCTCAATTCACGTCTGTGTAACTACAGAAACAGCCTTACAGAAATTGATGCATCTTAACTGCTGCTTCAAGACCTTTCCCACCCAATTCCTCCTCATTAACATCACTCAGATGTGAGTGCGGGCACCCAAAGTTTCTCATAGAAGTGGCAATATCAGGCCCATGAAAAGCCTTCTACATTCGCCTGGGATCAGCTCTTCTGCAGCACAGTGGAGTGACGGAGCAGTGTGGTCACCCTACAGGACCGTGGAGCAGTTAATCAGATAAACCGAAAGAGCATGAAGGATTCCTTCCTGAGGAACTGTGTCTCATTATTTGCTCTACCTACCATCTAGAAGGCGCAACAAAGATTAAGGTCCTGTAGGTACAGGACCTGACACTTACATCAGTAACTTTTATCCCAAAGATTCTTTCCCTGTTGTTGTAGAGGATTGCCAAATTCTGAAGCTCCTTCAGCTGCTTCCTGACCTCCCTTGCTTTGTTAACCAACTCATGAGCTTGGTTAACGTCTACCTGGATGGAAAATCCTCCTACAGTCAGCTGGAAGAGAAAAGGCAGGCATGAGGTGTGGCTCTGAAGCTGAGTGCTGCCTCTGGAGACCTCAGCTTCCTGGTGTGCTCTTTGTTACATTCAAAGACAAGATTTTTATGCTCACAATTTCACCTCCCCTAATCCAATTCCACTTCTGTTTAGACCACAATGAAAGTGGTGAGGAGAAGCAATAACCACTGGTCAGGTGGTTGAAAGTGCAAATGTGATGACCAGCTGCTTTTCATCTTTGTGACAATTGTTAATCCCTGAGGAGTAGGAGCAATGAGTCTGTGCCCAAATTTCTTGCTACTGATTTTATACTGTTATTAGTTATGGAATCAGTGAAGTGAAAATGATAGCTCTACCAGGTCATTCAGGTTGTTTCCAAGAATTGTTTAACAACACATCTCCAGAGCTTCTCTAATAACTTTTCTATTTTGTTTTGGTGGTTTGGTTTTGTTTGTTTGTTTGTTTTGGTTTGTGGTGGGTTTTTGTTTGTTTGTTTTTAAAAAAACAGTGTTGGGGTATTATCATTTTGGGAGGCTATTTCTAAGGCAATCTAGGTCACTGATTACAGCCTTTCCAATATGGCGCTTCTTTTTTTCTGTATTTAAGAATTTCTGGTGAAAAATAAAATTCAAAGTGTTTCAGCAGAAACTAGAGGTATCTCAGCCCCAAAACTCTGCTATTGTTTCAGGGTCTTTCACACAAGATGAATTCCATGACTAAATGATGTATTTTTTTCCCCTTGACGGCAGCGCATCATGCAAGATGCTCTGCAGGGAACTGAGTATACCTGAAAGAAAAAGGAGGTGCATGTATTGCCTGAGTACCAAGAATCGGAATATTGTATTTCGATGAACACCTTTCCCGTGAAAAATCAGTATTTCTGCAAGGAGTATTGTCTTTCCCACAAAAATGAAACTCTTAATCAAAAGCCCAACTTCCAGTAAAAAACCGGGGCGGGGTGTGTGTGTTGATAATTTTTGGTCCAACAATACATTGACCTAAAAACTCATCTGACTAAAATCTCATCTGAAAGTTTCCCATCTGGCTGACCACAAGAGCTTCAAGGTCCCCTTCTCTGGACAGTTTATTGTCAGGGGCTTAATACCTGCATCTCTTCCAGTTTTTCTTGAAAACTGTTCTGATCTATGACCAGGATTTTGCGAAATTTGTCTTCATCCTCCAGGTGCTGGAGGCGAACGGACTCAGCTTGCATAGTTATTTTCAACGGCCAGTAACTTGCAGCCCACCTGCACTCACATGATATAACAAAAAAAAAAAAAAAAAAGGGCGGGGAGAGAGAGAGAGAAGCTTTTTGAGCATATGTTTGAAATGCTGAAAATAACAGAATGAGAAAGCCAACTCCCACCAAACAAGGAAGCTTTACAACAACAGAAACACATGTGGTTTCAACAAAACATTTTTTTCCAGCTTGTCTTGTTGATATGCAGTCCTTGTGACTAGGCTATTCAATTGGAGAGGGCTGGGGAGAAGTGGAGGGCCTTTTTAAAAGGAACAAATCCAGTATGTTGCTGAAAAGCTAGGAGACAGCAAAGTAACAGTTGGCATCCAGAGGGAATGTCTGTCTTTGAATGTATTCACAAGGAACTGAAAAAAAACGGGATCAGAGCCTTGGCTTGTGGCTTTTCAGGGCTACTGAAAAAGCCAGTCTCCTGTAAAGCAGGGCAGTGAGGGGCCAGGGCAGCCCAGACGCAGTGAAGCCCTGGATAGCAAGGCTTCCGCAGAGTGCCCGGGGGAGTGCAGTGCAGGTACAGGAAAGGCTGCACAAAGTGGCTGCTCATGCCAAGGCAGGTTTCTTGGTTCTTGCTCAGCCATAGGCCACCCGTTACTCCATTTGGACTTGTTAGCCCGTGTACAATGCCAGATGCAAGCTTTGCAGCATTACGCTCGAGGTCACACCCCTCCTAGCGCCTGGGGATGCAGCGATCTCCTACTAGTTCTGCATGTGCCAGGCCTGGTCAGTGGGCATACAGCTACATCTGTGCTAAGCTGTCCTAGAGCTGAGCTGCTTTCCTGCAGCTTCTGTGGGGTTTTTGCACTGTGCATCCCATGTTTCTAGTTTCAGGAGCGCTCTGCAGACAGTCACTCAGGTTGCAGACACACTGGACCAAGTCCATGTCATATGAGAGGGTGCTTCCAGAGCTGAGCTGGCTTTAGAAGCTGTGTAGCTGTGTTTGTGAGTTGACTCTGCTACTGGGGCACAGTCAAGACCCAATGTGAATAACATAGCCAAGGATAAAACTAAGAGGAAACTGCATGGAAAAGAAATGCAGTAATAATACAAGGTTCATGTTCCTTCCTAGTCCTAAGAAAACCCTGGGAGTGTTCCTACCTTGGAAGTGTTCATTCAGTTTCAGACACAGACTAAACTGTGCGCTTTGAGACCTTGCAAATGTCTCCAAAAAAACAAGAGAAAAGAGCTTTAATACGTTAAACAGGTTAATAGCTACCAGTTTGCCTTGCCCCAGGCCAGAAGGCAGCTGCTTGAACCCACGCTGCTTCTCTATAAACTTCATTTCAAGAATTCAGTGCTCATATAGCCTGAGAGGCACTTAAAAGTTCTGCTGGAGCCCTTGATCGACACATAGCCCCTGAAGCACTGAGAATGGTAATTGCTGCAAAGTGTCCCACTTTGACAGTGGGAGAAATGCCTTGTGCTCACTTGTCATTGAAATCTTCTTCGGTAAGATTGTAAAGGAATTCCTCCATGACCTTGTAATCTTCCATGACTTCACGAATCAGTTCCTGCACAGGGTGAGAGAAAGAGGCAAAAAATAGACACCTTTAGACCATACTGATTCCAACTCTCTGGTGTATACCTCATTTTCATGAGGTGCCTTTGAAGGGCGTTAGTCACACAAGCTTAATGTGATGTAGGCTGCTTCTCTGCTGTGCGAACAGTGGGAATGGATTTACAACCCCTTGTTCTGCGAATGATCACGCCATCGTCGCCCTCTGTTCTGTATGAATGAAAAGAAGTGTGGCCTAATGGATAAAGTGCTGGACAGAAATTGAGTGTTTCGGGTTATCCTCCAGGTTCCTTCCTTGGCATGGACAAGTCAGCTTACAGCTTGATGCCTTTGTTCCCCATTTGTTCAGCTGGGAGAAGACCTACAGTTCAAATAACTTTGAAATAACTCAGCACTAGAATGTCCTATTAGAAGAAATATGTTAACAGCAATATGAGCATTTGGTAGCAGAAATGTTTTCTTGAAAACAACATTCATTTTTAGAAGACAGCTATTCAGTACACAAATGGATCATGAAGGTAGAAAAAGCATACATAAGTCTTTTAGGCAAGACTTTTAACTTGTATTTTGTTTTGCATAAATATTTAAATTCATGATATGTGTATTTAAAAACACAAATCTTAGAATTATAAAAATACAAAGCCAGGAATCTTATGGCATTGCATGCAAAGACATGCAAGCAAAAAAACTGGAGTTCTGCTTCTGAGACACCACACATTGCATTGACAAATTTCCTCCTCCCTTCCCTTGGTGTCCCCTGTCCATAAGGAGGGCATGCCCTACCTCCTGCACAGCCAGCTGCTCGGGGACTCCCTTCATCCACTCCCGCAGCTCAGCCAGTTCCTCGATGCTGTTTGGTTCCTCATGAATTTTGCAGCTGGCGGCTTTATATGCATCACAGATCTGCAGGAGGACACAGCAGAGAAAAGACCACCAAAAAGTCATCAATTGCTAATGGGCAAACTGGAAAACCTGCCATGATCCATCCACTTCCCATTCTGAAGGTGGTCTAAAGTGATGAGTACACAGTCCTGTTCTGTCTTTTTCTTTCCACAGTCTTTCTCCATCCATCTCATTTGAACTCAAATGGAATGAAACGGCCAAAAAAAGAGGAAGAGGAACCGGCAAGTATGTGGTTGAAATGATGACAATAATAGATTTAGACAACCCTCTGGCAGATGCAACTGTCTATATTCCAGTTATCCTTAGAGCAAGCAGAAGGACCTTCCAGTTGTCTACTAGGCAGATCTTTTCAATCCACCAACACATTTTTACAAGATGGCAGGGTCTTGAAGAATTTAATCTCAAGAGATGCAGCTTTCAGGCACATAATTTATTAAGTATGTTTAATACTTGATTTGGTTGAGTCTGCAGATCTCCCCTCTAGTCCTTCTTTAAATAATCACTCCAATGCAATCTTTAAAATGTTGTCAT
Organism: Calonectris borealis; assembly: GCF_964195595.1. Classification (NCBI taxonomy): domain Eukaryota; kingdom Metazoa; phylum Chordata; class Aves; order Procellariiformes; family Procellariidae; genus Calonectris; species Calonectris borealis. The sequence goes on from NC_134321.1 coordinate 17,212,771, forward strand.
TAATGTGGCCTCAGTTGCTGTCTTTTGGCCATTTCACAAACACAGCGACTTCAAAAGCAAAAGGACAAGACAAGACACTGACAGATAATGTATTGAACCAGGTAACTTACATTCTCCACCTGCAAATGGAGGTTTTTAGCCAGCATGTCCAACGTGGAAGTGGCAAGTGCTTTGTATTTTTCGGAGAGATTTTGCTTAACACCTTCTATGCTGACATGGAAGGGACCAATGACAATAGAACTAGGTAGAGTGTTGTCCAGGTTCTCCTTTTCAGCCAAGTGCATGTTTACTATACTCATCACCTCCTGGGCAGATGGACATTGCTCTTCGTAGTCTCTGTAAACAAAAACACCACCAAAAAAAAAGGCAACGTAGACCTTAAGATTATTTGAGCATCCAGGCTGTTCATAGGATATCCAGACATGTCTGCCCAAAAGGATCAAGACATTAAATTATTATGAGTATGTTTACTGTTATTAAAACATGCATCTATTCGAATGTGTACAACTTTCTGCAAGCACAGATTGAGAGGGTACCAATGGCTTCTAGACCTTACAACCAAAGATATGACTACACAGGAAGCGAGGAGTTTGTATCACAGTCAAGTACATGAGTGCTAGCTTTAACGAGCATGGGAAGCTATAATAGCAAAGACATCCCATGTAAATTCCGTCTGTTTGGGTGACCAGCCTGCACTGAAGGCTCTACTTCACTGCTACAGTTACCAACACCAAGCAGAGGAAGGTGTTGGTAGGCTGCCTATGCCTACCTGCACTGCAGCTACACCCACGTAGCAGTGTAGCCAGGTCCCCAGTTTCAGAAGATGTGTATATGAGAAGACATGGAACTGGTACGTAGCTGAGGAACATTACTGGGGAGCAAGGGAAGGAACCACTCAAATCTACAAGAGGTTTCAGAGCACAATAGGTGTGGAGTGGAATAAAAGCACAAAATATTTTAGCTGCAGAAAAGGAGTGGAAGAAAGAGATGAAAGAGGTAATAAGGCAAGAGGAGAGGGAGAGACAAAATGAAAGTACTGGTGTAAAAAGGGCAAGGTCAGGAGGCACCTTGGGGGAGGGCAGGCACTTCAGTGTTCTGGGAAGAGATGGGAGCTTGTCAGATGGGATTTGTAAATTGATTAAGCTGGAATAGCAAAAGAGAAAAAGGGTTTCATTCCCACTGTTTGGAGAAAACATGAGGCCTAAAAAGAAGACCATTAAAGTAACAGAGGCTAAAGGACAGCATAGGTGCAAAGAGTTTTGGCAGTGAAAACAATGAGGCTGAAACAAAAGAAAACATTACTTGCTACAGAATGTTATCGGTCTGAACAGATGCTATTTGAAGGAGGTCAGAGTCAAGTATGCTAACTGGATTTTCAAACAGGATGAGTCATTTTTAGGGCCATTAATATCTCCAATTACACTTACAAACATGACAGGAATGTGACTGCTGTCAGAGGCAGGAAGAAATTCTCAGTGCCACCACCAATGTCCTCTAAAAGCATGGACCATTGCCCATGGCTGAATGATGGATGCCTGATCTCACATCTGAGGCACGTCACGCACATTCGTGGTCTCAGAGCAGGTCCCGTATTCTCAGGCACATCCACACAACAGCTTCTGAAAAGGCTTGCGTTTTGGGTTAGAGGTGCCTCTGTCAGAAGCCACTTACCTTAGGAAGTACTGGATGTCATTGTTATTTAGCTCTAAGAACTTCTCATATCTCTTGGCATAGGCTTGGAGAGGGATCAGTGCCTTTTGAATGGCAGACCGCATAGCCTCACGTAGTTCTTCCACTTCTGGTTCGTGCAAGCCCACTGAGTCCAGCAAGGGCGTGCCTGTGATAAGCATGTTCTCCAACACATACTGGAAGAGGAAGGAGAGAGGTCTTTCAGGACTAGCAGAGCTAACCATGCCTCCTCAGGAGAGTGGTAAGACAATCACCAGTGGCATTTTTGGGAAGTCATGCAGTCCATCCTTCTACATTGTGTCAGGAATTGTTTTATCAGTTTTACATTGCCTCCCCAAAGAAGGAGGATCTAGGGAGATAGGTCTTGCACAGTAACAGGCAGAAGGATGCATATGCAGAAGAGATCTGCACCAGACTGACAGCACTGGAAAAGGTGCTATTTGCTTTATGAGTCTGCTTTTACCAGCTGCCATGCAGCTAGGGCAACCAGGCTACTTAGGACATGTCTCCACAGAACCTGCCACACCAAAGCAGAGATAGCAACCACATAAAATAGCTACAGGTTTGGGGACCTTGAAGAAATCCTGTCAGAATAGAACTGCATTAGCACAGCGCTGTGCTCAAATTAATTAAACCGGATTCCCAACTACCTACTCCTGCAACTCTCTCCCTCGGTACCAGCTCAGGGGTATCTATGCTAAGCTGCAACGCACTGACAAGACTTGCACAGCTATATCACTGTTGATGCAGAAGAGTTCACCTTCTCCAGCTGCGGGACAGTGTGAGTCACCAGGATTCCCTTGTCAAACAGAGAAATGAGGGACTTCTCAAAGCTCTCCACAGGGGGGCTGAAGTGAGCACCACTGCTGTCTAGCACAAGGTCTGTTACAAAGAGTGGATTCCTTTGAGGTCTGCAGTGGGAAGAGATAAGGAAGAACAAAGATGCTTTTTGAGACAATGGCACACAACTATATTGCTCTGGTGCTGATACTAAAACGCCTACTGGACAGGAAGGGAAAGCAGAGGAGAGGAGGACTGTCCCATGCAGATGAAGGTAATGAAACACTGCATTCTGAATTTACCAGTAAAGACATTGAGAACTCTTGTCTATCAAAGACGAAGGAAGTGACAATCATGACATACCAGGATCCCCAAAAGTCATAACATTATGTTGAGAATTGGAGCTGCTTTACTGAAAAATTGCAGATGCTGTTCAAACCAGACATTCAGCATCTCCAATATACTCTTAAAATGTACCTTCTGGAAGTTATAATCAGTATCTTCCAATCTTGTATGTTACCAGCATGGCTCATGATCAGCTGAAGTCAGTGTCAAGACTTCCACTGATTTCAAGGTAACAGGCCACATGTGAGTGGCAGGTTTTTTTTCTTTTCTTCCTGTTTTCAATTTCTAAACCTTCCTTTTTTAATACCATGAAGGACAGAAATCCTTAAATCAATACCCAGCGGAAGAAAATTCTAGGCACTGTGACAACCTGAATTTGGTATTCTTTAGAGATCCCAGGCCAGATCCTGCTCCTGAGGTTTAATCCAAGAATGGAATTAAACAGCCATGCCTCCTGGTATTCTTCCTGGCCTCCAGAAAAAAGCTACTAGTAATTATTTGTTCCCCCGACAATGCTGGGAGTGGCTAATCTTTAGAACAGTATGTCAAAGTAGCAGACCTTGGTTATGATGGGCTGCCTCCTATCACTAACAGCAACTTGAAATCTGTACTAACAGAGCAGCCAGCTCTGTATCATTCTTCCAGACTCAAGCAAACGTGTCAGGTGGAGGACTGGGGGGAACAGCCCAGCCTAAAGCTCCCATACAGTGCAAAGCTTGCTTGCAAAAACAGTAGTTAGAAAGACAATGGCACTGCGCTTTTCTGCTCTTTCCACCCTTTTTTCCTCTCTCTTCCTTACCTGTAGGGACTATTGATGAGGTCATCTCCCCATTCCATGTCCTCTGAGCAATTCAGGATACCACAGCAAGCATCCAGCAGAAGCTGGGTGAAGCTGATCAGTGAGTTCTGGACCAGATAGCGCAGAGAGTCCTGAAGGATGAATTTGATGCGCTTCATCAGCTTACACAGTTTGGACATCTGGTAGACATCCCAGTGGCTCTGTTCCAGGTTGTACCAGTCTTTGCCTGCATCTCTCAGGTTGCTCTTTACTGCAGTCTTTAGAGTACTGATCCAAGTATCCTTGAGATACACCTGAACCTAGGGCAAAGAAACAAAGCAAGCTGTGTAATCCTCCAAGGGCTGATGGGAAAGCAGGAGAGTGAGGTTAGCTGCCAGCTGGGACTGCTGGACCTTCCTCTGCTGTGAAAGGTAATTTTTTCTCAGAGCTGTGGCAGCTAAACCGTAGCTCTAAATTCATGCACACACACGTGGCATCTGAACCTGGCCATACATCTCCTTCACGGACAAAAGACCTACAAAAAGAAAGCCTGATGTTCTTTCTTTTTATACACAGTGTTTCCTTTTTGTTTTCTTTTCCATAGAGCAGTATCCCTGGAGCTGCCTGTGTCAGGGTCCCTCACAAAAAGTTGTGTAGATAGTATGATGAGCAAGTAAAGGACAGAATGTTGTCTTCTCTTGGCAAGCGAGGAGAAAGAGGGGAAGAAGCCAAGGGCAGCAGCAGTCTGCAGTGTTTTAATTTATTAAAATACCACCAAGTGTCACTTTTGCTCCACAGGCAGCTGCTGTTTGTGTGTAATAAAACAACCTCAGTCACTGAGTGGATGACAGCACTACCTAGCTGAAACAGCATGGGACTGGGAAGGACCAGCACATGCCCTCTGCCACTGATTTACTGTGTAACCCTGTGCAAGCTACTCCGTGTGGCCACATCCAGCATGCAATGTACCACCCTCATTTAGAGGGCATGAAGATCTTCTGGCGAGAGTTACCAGAGTTGCAAATTTTTGTCCTAGTCTGTCTACTGGCATTGCAAGCAGAGTAATCTAATTAAGTACACAAAGAACAGAGTGTAGAAAAGCATTACCCCCATGAGTGCTTCAGGAGGAATCAAAGCTCTTGTGCCTTGCAACTGGAGGGATGGAGAAATAAAAAAAATCTGGAAACTTTTGAGTGCAAACCAGGACTGTTATCTGCATGGAGACCAGGAGGAGGAAAGAGGGGCTGTAGCCCTATGTGGCCACTTGTTCAACACGTGCCTAAGAGCACGGTTAGCATTGGCTGATGCTAACTAGGGGGCTATGGCTCTTTCAGTTCATTCTCCCCACATCCCAATAAATTTGACATGCACATGCAAATTCCCCACTGCCCCACCCACAATGTCTCCTTTGAAAGCTCATCTGTTTCCAGGGAATCGATCTGCAGCTGCTGCATCTGTCTAATACTCGCT